>NC_136522.1:34503962-34637629 GCF_053919585.1 Euprymna scolopes
AAATTTTTAAATTCATTGAATGACTAAAATTATATATATATATATATATATATATATATATATATATATATATATATATATATATATGTGTGTGTGTGTGTGTGTGTGTGTGTGTGTGTGTAATATATATATATACATATTTAAATAAAGAAAAAGTGCGTCTTAATCTTACTGATAAGTACTTTTTGTAGTATTTTTTCAACTATGCATAGCTTTTATGAATCTACATTGTTTATTTGTTTTTTTTTTCGCATACTTATGGAAGGGAGATTAGAACTCCCATTCATTCGAAGTTGCAGAGAGAAGCAGACCCTAGATTAGCTGAATCCTCCACTATAAAAATAAAGCAGCGCCAAACAATACCACGTTAAGACATAACGCCCGAAAGTCTGACAAAGTTACTCATAAGTGATGGGAAGCAACTTTGTGAATGTGTGCTCCCAGTAGATGAACTCGCTCGATTAAGCAATGTTCGAGCACCCTAGTTCAACAAAAACTACTTGTCATGCCGAATTGCTAGACGTTGGAACACTTTTCCTGGTTTTATGTTTCCCTGACTGTACTAAGCTACATACGTTTAACTGTATTGTGAACAGATATCTCGCTGCTCAATTCCCCACAGTTCATCCTATTCGACATCATTCCAAGTAGTAGCTACGATGCCAACTACAGCATCTGAAACAGCAAGACATAAGTCAACACATTTGCTAAAATATCATCCTTTAAGATACGCACACTTAGCTCCATCAAACAACATCTATCAGCTTCTTCTGCAGAGTACAACATTGACTTCGTTTACATCGGAAAGCATCGTCCTTTTCATAATGAACATGACCTGACACCACCACCACCTTACCTTGATATAAAGAGCGCAACAACTCAGCCAAAAATCACAAGAAGAGAACAGAACGAGAACAGGAAGACACTGAACGCGAGAACGAGCCAGAGACTCGAAGCGTCTAATTGAGATACCCTCTCCGAGAGATACCCAGCACGTCAGACTAGTCGAAAACGAAATTGCAGTTTGTGAACCAGAAAGAAAGTTTTGTCTTGCTATGATTTTTTTAAAAGTGAGAGTTTACAGAAATGAGGCCAACAGCCAACAGCTGAACTCGCAACTTAGATACGAGGACGTGAACATTATATGTGTATATATATATCTATATATGTGTATATGTATATATAACCTGTCGTTTTTTTTATTCCCTTCCCTCCTAATAGCGATAGCGGCAACTGCTACGAAAAAGAAAAACAAAAGAGTAAGCACACCAACACCTCAAAAGAAAACAAAAAAAGAGACAAATAATATACGAATTTTTGTGCATGACTTCGATTATTATGCCTAAATACTTTTTTGAAAATTGTATTTAAGTAAATTTCTTCCAAGTCTCAAAAATATATTTACTTTGTATACATTAATCGCTTGTCATGTCGTTGTGATTTTTTTAACGTTTGAAAAGAAGTCTATTTCACAGCGACAGATCCAAATTGACCAACCCAAAATTTATCCACTCTTTTGTACAGCAGAGGTGCACAGTGGGACACTAAACGCTGGCAAGATTTTACCTGGAATTGTCCGAGTTGTGAACTTTTAATCTTATTAGGACTCGGCGACTCCTGGGAGAAGGGTTGCAAGAACTTTCTAACTATCTGAGTTCGACCTTGTTACATGATAAGGGCTGTCCCCTTTTCATGTAAGTATAAAAATAGAGAGATTTAGTTAAAATGAAAATGAAATAGAATAGACGAAATTCGAACCTCGTAATTTAGGTTTAGAAATAGATTACGAGAGAGAATTAGCCAATGGAATGTAAAAACAAACCATTGTGTAGCTTAGAGATGAAATAGTTTTAAGAAAAGAATGTGTATTGTCAATTCTGTTATGAAAAACAATTGCGGAATGCAACTATAAGATAATTTAATAAACATGTTTTTAACATATTGAAAATATAGGTTACTGGGAATATAGATTAAAATTCCTTTTGTAAACGAAAGAAAAAGTTTTGGACACGCATTTCCAGAACACGTGAAAGAAGACACATGTTTTAACATGTGTATGACGTCATGGAAAATGGGAAGTTCTCGATATAGTTAGAAACTTTAGAGTTAAGCAAGAGAGTATGAGAGAGAGTCAGAGGGAGTCTGAGGACGACAGACGATAGTCTGGAGTTGGGAGTCGAACGTCTAGAAGCGAGACGGTTCCTTTGAAACATAGAATGTGAAACTTTGAATTCCTGAAAGCAAAGCCACCGGCCGGTCCATGGAAATAAACCCATCATGTGTTTTTATAAACGTCGTCTTTATGTTGTAATTCTACCAAAAAGGTAAAGTGAAAATTGTCATTATATGTTTTCTATATCATATGGTTTAAAATGTCTTTACATACACAATGTCTCAACACTCAAAGAGCTTTTACACTTCTAAGTATGAACATTTTATATACATGAATCGCATCATAACACGGAACGCAACAACATAAACTCTTAATAAGACTCTCAACAACATCCCTCTCTAAGACTCTCACTATTAATAAGACCTTACAATAACAATAACAACAAAAAGAAGAAAAAGAATAATAATAATAATAATAATAATAATAATAATAATAATAATAAAAAGAATAATAATAATAATAATAATAATGATAATAATAATAATAATAATAATAATAATAATAATAATAATTATATAACACTCTGACACATTCCCAACGAGAGAGGTCGAGACTTGAATAGTTTAATAAATAGCTAAAGACAATTTTTTCAGACCATAGAAAAATATCTGCTAAAACCCACATCAGACTAAGAAAACCGAAAAAAGTATTCAAAAAAATATTATTTGGATTCTTCGAACTTTTGTTCTCGTCTTGCGTGGTATTTCACAACGTTTCGGTCAAACTCTGAATCGACATTTCGAACGAAACCATTTATTTAACCCACAGGGATAGTATGCTTTTATTCCGTCAGCCAGATTCTACCATTTTGAGAAACAGATTCAGTGCATTTAAAATTTGATCAACTTGTTATCATCCACAATCAATAAAAGAACATAAAATTCCATTAAAGTTGAAAAGGAAATGAAGAAAGAGATGCAGTTTTAGAAAAACGGAGAAGTGCCAAAGAGTAAAAAAGGGAAGCCATCCAACTGCACTTGATCAAATTGAATTCGCAAAATCACCAAAAGTCACTACGAGCATTTATTGAAAGAAGTGTCTTATGAAGATGATAGATGCGATTCAGTCTACACTGCAGAATAAAAACAACAGATGGCATGGAAAACGGCAAAAGAAAAGACTATAAAAATTGAAATGAACAAAAAAGCTTACCATCTTGAAAAAATGCCTTTTGCAATATTTTGGGAAAACTACCAACAGCCAGCTACAAAGGAAGTCATCGATTGGCAATTTAATATTAAAACTGTGAGTTTTACCATGAATGAGATCGAAACAGTGATATGAACATTTAACCAGTGTAAAGCAGATTGGACAAAATTCGTGTGGAAATCTGGAAAACAGAGGAATTCAATGAAATTCTACTTGAATTTTGTGACATTTTTTGTGACATTTTTTTTCGTCACATTTTTTTTCCATTTTTTTCAGCTGAGGATGCCAGATATTCACTCAACGTCTCATATATTCTAACGTAGAAATCTTTAAAAAATTCTCAGCATTTCTTTAAGTGCAATCGTTGGAATTTCTCACACTTGCCAGGTAGTTTGGAAATTTATTTTAAGGAATTCGGTTGCTCTTATAATTACTGGGATAATGGAAATTTTCTTAAGATTCCAGTTTCGTTCATATCATTTCCCTCTTATCTCTGTTTTACCCAACAATATTGGGGGGCACTGACTTCTACTAAGGTTCATTAGTTCTCTTTCGTGTCCTAATGAGAGAACCACTACACAAGAAGTGAGGTTAAGAATTAAATTCATCAGCGATGATCTGCTATGATTTTGCTAAAACATGAATTTAGTTATAAATATCTACGAAATTGGGTGCATATTTGTTAGAAATAATTTCATGACTTTTCTTATAAAATTACAATAATTCACATATTTAATACTTAACATTAGTCATATAAATTATGCATAAAACATATTTAATATTTCAAGCTATGAAACTATAATACCTCATAATATGCAACCATAATATCTCATGATATGTAACCATAATATCTCATAATATGGACCAATGTTACCTCATAAAATTCAACCGTAATATTTCATAATATGCAACCATGATATCTCTTGATATGCAACCATAATATCTTATAACATGCAACCATAATACCTCATAATATGGATCCATAATATTTCATAATGTGCAACCATAATATCTCATAATATGAAACCATAATACCGCATAATATGCAACCATAATATCTTAAAATATGCAACCACAATATCTCATAATATTCAACTATAATATATCATAATATGAAACCGAAATATTTCTCATAAAATCTCATAATATGCAACCATAATATCTCATGATATGCAACCATAATATCTCATGATATGCAACCATAATATCTCATGATATGCAACCATAATATCTCATGATATGCAACCATAATATCTCATGATATGCAAGCACAATATCTCATGATATGCAACAATAATATCTCATGATATGCAACCATAATATCTCATAATGTGCAATATAAATATCTCATAATATGCAATAATTATACCTCATAATATGCAACCATAAAAAGCTCCTTATATGCAAAAATATTATCTCATAATATGCAAGTATAATACCTCATAATATGCAAACATAATACCTCATAATACGCCACCATTATATTTCATAATGTGCCACCATAACATCTCATAATATGAAACTATAATACCTCATAATATGCAACCATAATATCCCATATTATGAAACAATTATATCTCATAATCTACAACTGAAATATTTCATTACATGCAACCATAATATCTCATAATATCCAACCATAATACCTAATAATATGCAACTATAATATCTCATAATATTAAATCATAATATTTCATAATATGCACACATGATATCTTATAATATCCAACCGTAAGATGTCACAAGATTCAACCATGAAATATCACAATATGCAACCATTATTATCTCATAATATGCAACCATATATCATGATATGCAATCATTAGATCTCATAATATGCAACTATAATACTTCAGAATATGCAAACATAATATCAACATAATATGCAACAAAAATATCTTATAATATACAATCATAATATGCAAACATATTATCTCATGATATGCAACCATTATATTACATAGTATACAACCATAATATCTCATCATATGCAACCATAATATCTCATAATATGCAAACATAATATCAAATAATATACAACCATAATATCACCTGATATGTAACCATAATATCTCATAATGTTAAACATAATATCTCATGATATGCATCTATAATGCCTGATAATGTTCAACAATAATATCTCATAATATGCAAACATAATATCTCATAATATACAACCATATTATCTCATAATATTCAACCATAATATCTCCTGATACGAATCTATAATACCTCATGATATGCAAACATAATATCCCATAATATGCAACAATAATATCTCATAATATGCAACCATAATATCTCATAATATACAACCATATTATCTCACAATATGCAAACATAACACCTCATAATATGCAACCTTAATACTTCATAATATGCAACCTTAATATCTCATAATATGCAACCTTAATATCTCATAATATGCAATCATAAGACCTCATAATATGCAATCATAATATCTCATAATATGCAATCATAATATCTCATAATATGCAATCATAATATCTCATAATATGCAATCATAATACCTCATAATATGCAATCATAATATCTCATAATATGCAACTATAATATCTCACAATATGCAATCATAATATCTCATAATATGCAAACATAATATCTCACAATATGCAATCATAATATTTCATAATATTCAACCATAATACCTCATAATATGCAACCATAATATCTCATAATATGCAACCATAATACCTCATAATATATAACCATAATACTTCATAATATGCAAAAATATTAACTCATAATATGCAATCATAATATTTCATAATATGCAACCATTATATCTCATCATATGCAACCATAATATCTCATCATATGCAACCATAATACCTCATCATATGCAACCATAATATCTCATCATATGCAACCATAATATCTCATAATATGCAACCATAATATCTCATCATATGCAACCATAATATCTCATAATATGCAACCATAATACCTCTTAGTATTCAACCATTATATCTCCAACGGGAAAGACAAAATAAACATAAAACAAAAAATAAAATACTCCCCTCCCCTAAAAAACAAACACTTTTCTCTAAAAATCCTACTGACACCTGTATAAGATAAAACGGTCCCAAGCTAAGATATGTTGAATAGGTGACAGGCAACGCCTAAAAATAGCAAATGTACGTGCACGCACGCACTGGCAGAGATCAGCCGATTGCTGAGAGATGACGTCAACCTACATTCTGATCGAAAGTTGGGTTCTTAGAAAATTACCTAAAACGGAAACAATGGATATCCTATACTCTAACCTGTATTTGAATTGCCTAAAACCCAAAAGAAAAAGAAAAAGAAATCGAATTCCGATGAAATATAAATAAAAATGACTGATAGAAAAGACAGCGATCGAGCAGCGAAGATATTTCTGCACTTCCCAACAACGCACAACTCAATATCAAGTCTCTCGATAATTGTTAATAAAGCTAAGTTTGTTTTATGTTTTTTCATTCGTTAGCTGTCATATTGAAAATAACAGCGTGTGTATGATTAATTATAAATATAGACTGCTTTATACCCTTCCAAAAATTCCAGCAAAAACCTAACAGCAAACCGTGGTTCTCTCCAGAATGTGCTACTGGCATTGCGCACTAAAATCACATTTTCCATTGCTTCCAACACTACCGGAACCACTGTAAAAATGTAATAAAGAACGCGAGAGAGTTGTATGCTCGGTTCGTTAAGTTCAAAGTAGCTGAGCAGCGGCTTGATTCCCACCAGTTTTTAGCAAATATCAAACAAGGTCCTGAACAGACGCGTGTGTCTATCCCAACTATCATCAAAACTATCTAAGCGTTCTCTTAAGGCTAATTACTTCCCAACAGTCTGGAAAACCTCATAAGTATGTCCCGTATTCAGGAATTCAGGTGATCGCTCATCTCCCTTTCAACACATACCAATAAGTCTCCTGTGCATCATGAGTAAGTTGCTGGAATCTATGAGATGATGAAGTCCATAATAAGTGAATGCAGCAAACTACCTGTAGAAATCCAAAAACGTACACAAGTGTCTGGGAAAAACGTTGGCATTTTGAACATGCAGATAAATGCTACGGACTGAAACTGGAAACAGTATTGGAAAATGAAAACTACTAAATCTACCAGGGCGTAGTGGTATAAATATAAAATTATCGAAACAAGGAGAACACAGATTATAATAATTACCAAGAATGAAAAGAAACACTGCCAGATCATAGATTTCGTTGTTTCCGCGTGTCACAAAGCAAAAGTAAAATTATGAAGAACACGAATCAAATATGTGGAACTTTTTAGGAAATGTAAACCTGGAACCAAAAAAACATCGCTATTATTCCAATAATTGTTATAGCACTAAAAACAGTTCTCAAGAATATCGGAAAAGACTAAGGAAAATTAAAATCAAAAAAGAAGGCGGAGACCACATAAATCAATGAAAGCGGAAATTTTAGCGAAAATCATCGAATGCGGAAACCAACCTATATAAGCAACGAACAAAAACCAATTGAAATAAAATAGTACACCAGATATAGAAAAGACATCACAGGAATTGCTAGAAATCATATAATCTAGCGAGCACCCCCCCCCAAACCATAAACACCCACGTGCACGCCCGCACGCCCGCACGCCCGCGCGCGCACACACACGGACACACACACGGACACACACGCAGGCATACACTCATGTGATGATACCGGTATTTGTTAGTATCATAAAACTGATTACAAAGAGTCAAGAACGATGGAAATACTAATGAAGGAGAGTATCAAATAGACTTTCATTGGAAAAGCGCCGAGAGTACTGACGCTTTCGTAGTTAGCGCAAGAGATGAAAAGTAAACGACTGTTGCAAAATGATTTCGAACGATTATTTAAAGAAATCTGGGAAGCCTTGTTGTCTTCATAGAACATCACTTGTCGTATTTTTTGCGCATTATAGAAAAATATATAGGTTATCTCCACTTGTTTGTTCAGTTAACCGGAAGACGAGAGACACACGACAAAGATTAAGGTGCGAAATTTTAAAGCTGCGAAACACGTTGCACACTGAGAGACGCAGATGGTACATACAAGTGCAAGGCGTTTATATATATATATATATATATATATATATATATATATATATATATATATATATATAGAGAGAGAGAGAGAGAGAGAGAGAGAGAGGGAGAGGGAGAGAGAGAGAGTTGCACAGATAAGTGCAGTTTCATGAACATTTGTCTGTTTCAATCATTCTGACACTAAACAACTCTCTTCCTATTTCATCAGTTTCAGTTAATGTATGCATGAACCATTTTGTATTAAAATTTTTTTTATTCTTTTGTTCTAGCTGAGGATGAGGCATCCTACCGGATACCAGGCATTTAGACGCTATCTTTTAAAGATTTAAACAACTCCTGTGAAATTGTTTGTATTTCTCTTGCACTTGGTTAAACGGGTATATTTGCCATGCTGTTTGTACAATTCTTTCTCCTAACACTGGTTGCTCCTATAATTAATTTAATGAAAGAGATTTTCCTCAGATTCTAATTTCTTTTCATGTCGTATAGAAGATCTTGACATTTTGTTATTGTTTCCCTCTCAGCTCTGTTTAATTCAGCATCACTGGGTGACAACTTTTACTAAGGTTGTTTCTTTCTATTTCTTTCGCTATGCCTGGCGTTTGATAGCTCCATTTTCTAGGTAGGTAGCTGAAGGAATTGTGTAGTGATAATGGATGGTGTGTCACTTATTTCAAACTGTTCTTTCTGGTATATGTTCCTACATTCGATATTCAAATTTTTATAGATGATGTGGTGGAGATATTTACACACGACATTGTTTCACATTGTATAGTAGCCATTCCCAGCAGAAACTTACAAGTGGATGTCCTGTGGCTCACGCTCTAGGAACCTGCGCGTGTTTGTCTGCTTTTTTAAACGACTAATCAAATAGTTGTAAAATCCCCACATTCATATACGAACTCTTCATTTTTGTACTTTTAATTAGAAAAATCGTTCAACAAACTTGTTGTTCTATAAATGATTTTATTGCTTTTACATTATTAGAACATTATCGATCTCTTTTTCATTAAAAAAAAATGTCTAATATGCCAGCACTATAACAATAAATAAATAAATAAAATAAAATAAATTGGAAAATTAATCATTAATTAAATTCTATTTTTATTTCGGTTCTCTTCTGACCAATGTATTCTATTCTAGCAACGCCGATTTAAATTTAAGAAAAAATTATTGAAAATACTGATAAAAACAAAATAAAAACAAGAAAATTCTAAGTACACAGTCTCCTGGACAATACTTGACACGTAAATGTTTATTTATTTCATGTTTATCACGAGAGTACAAATAAACAATAAATAAGGGACTCAGAACTGGTTTCAGGAGTTTCATGGGTAACTCGCTTTTTTCTGGGAAACGCCAGAATGTGTCCCGCTAATAACAATACACGGTGGAACGATAAAATTGTCGCCCATGAGGAAACGACATGATTCCATTTCCGTTTGATGAAAACCGATTTTCTGTTTTTGTAGTAGATCATCTACCAGTTGGCCAGTTGTGTACGAATCCCAAGAGCATTTTATCATGTCTGAAAGTGACACAATGTTCAATGAGCGAGATCAGAGATGCGCCACTGTACAACTCATGCTCTCTTCCGATCCAAGCAATGACCACAAGACCATTGTCAGCACCCTCAAAAGGCATCACTGGATTGCCACGAATCACAGGGACGTGAACAAGCTGATGAAAATAAAGTTTCCGGTCACGGTTATGATCTTTCGTGTGGTTTCAAGTGAAGGCCACATCATGTCACCTCAAATCTTCAAAGTTGGCTTAAAAGTCAACACCAAAGCGACCTTGGCAACAGATTTCATGTGTTACCATGATGCAGTCAGGTGACCACTTGCAGACCCTGGGTACGGCAGCAAGACTCGGCGCCGACCCACAAATTCAAAGAGCCCTAGGCTTTGTTTCAGAAGGAGTTTTTTTTTGTGCATGGAAGTCACCACTTATCAAGGCCTGGAGGCTACTTCGGGATAAGGGTTATCGCGTGTAAAGTAATCAATGGGACACTATCGTAGTGATCGTTAGTAATGGAGATTTGATAAAGAGTCTTACTTAAGGAGGCGGTTTATCAGGAATTTATTCATGTTGGACTTGAAGACATCCAAGTTGTAGTCAGGTGGGAAACAAGCAAACAGAAGAGAGTTCCACAGGCGTGCACTTCTAAGAAAGAAGCTTTGTTCATTGAATCTACGTTTTGATTTAGGTACAGATAAGGAGTGGAGAAAATTATTGACAGTGGTTTCAGCTAAACGGGTGTTTTTCGAGAAAGATTGGCGAGAGGGGACCAGAGATTGGAGCTCAGATGAGCACTTGCCATGGAAATAACGATAAAACAATGACAGACTCACAACGGGAGAGAGGTTGCAGAGAAGAGAAAAGGCTATCCCCCACTAGGATACGAAGTCTATTTTGTACTCTGTTAAGACAGGTTAGGCTGTTTTTAGCAGCTACTGCTCAGATATGGCAGCAGTATTCCATTCTTGGACGTACTTTGCTTTTATATAGATAGAGAATTGCATCAGCAGTGAGATATCTATTGGAGCGGTAAAAGGATCCCACCATTTTTCCAGCGACCTTGGCAACAGATTTGATGTACGTGTTCCATTTCAGATCAAGAGTAAAGGTCAATCCCAGAAGCTTGTCAAAATGTGGATCCTCCCCAAGACGAGAGTCATCCATTTCAATTGATGCCAGATGGAAATCAGAGCATTGATGATGTAAAGATAGAAGCTTGATTTTAAATGCATTAAAAGTAACCAGCCACCTCTTCCCCCACTGTACCACACGCTCAAGATCAGAGGAGAGAGAATTAGAGAGAACTTTGTCATTTGCGGCTTTTGATGTGTTGCCATAGATGGTCGTGTCATCAGCATAGATGTCAACAAATGATTTAAGTATGTATTTTGGGAGATCATTGATGCAGATCAGGAAAAGAGTTGGGCTCAGGATGAACCCTTGAGGGACACCAGCATTAATACTGTGGGCTTCTGATTTCTGCCAATCAACCACTACTCTTATGAGCCTATCAGAGAGAAGAAAGTTGGGCCCAGGATAGACCCCTGGGGGACTCCAGCATTAATACTGTAGGCCTCAGATTTCTGCCCATCTACCACTACTCTTATGAACCTATCGGAGAGAAATGATTTAATGATTTAGAAAACATTTCCAGTTATACCATAACTGGAAATCTTGTGAAGTAGGCCCTTATGCCATACCTTATCAAAGGTCTTTGATATGTCAAGAGCAATTGCCCTAGAAAGGAAGCCTTTGTCGAGAGATTCACTAATCCTATGAGATATAACCGTTAGTACATCTGCTGTTGATCTAGCAGAACAGAAACCATATTGCATGTCACTAAGAAGGTTATTTCTGCTGAGGTGGTTGACTACTTCTTTATTTAATATGGATTCCAACAACTTACTCATGACACACAGGAGACTTATTGGTCTGTACTGAGAGGGAGATGACTTTTCACCTTAATTCTTAAATACAGGGCATACTGATGAAGTTTTCCAGGGTGTTGGGAACCAATTCTCCTTAAGGCAACGCTTAGACAGTTTTGTAAGTATGGGGGCAAGTTCTGGTTGAAGCTTTTTCAACACTATAATTGGAATGCCGTCAGGGCCAGTTGCTTTACAGGAATCAAGGTTCTTGTTTAACTTGGCGACATCACGCACAGATATTTGTATGTTGCTTAGCATGTTGTCTGTTATAGGAGGAAATACGGAGAGTTGATGGCCTTCATCGCATAGGGTAGAATTAGCTGCAAAGTTCTTGGCAAATAGGTTGGCTTTGTCTGATGCTGACGAGATGACCTCAGGTCCATTGGTGATGGTTGGGATAGAACGCACACTTCTATTCTGGATCCTGTTTGCTATTTGCCAAAACTCGTGGGAACCAAGCTGCTGCTCAGCTATTTTGGATTTAACGGACTGGGCATATAGTTCTCTTGCATTTTTTATTACTCTTTTACAGTGGTTGCTAGCAGTCCTGAAAGCAGCTTTAGTCTCAATACATATAGATGTTGGTAGCTATGGAAAAAGTGATTTCTGTGCGCGATAGCAGCAGCACATTCTGAGGAGAACCATGGCTGGCTGTTAGGTTTTTGTTGGAATTTTTTGGATGGTATGGACCGGTCTATACCTACAATTAACCATTCTGTCAGGTCTGATACTATAGAGGACACATCTTTTTAAACATTGAATGCAGAGGTAGATCAGATATAAATGTATGGCAGCTATTCCAGTCAGCCATAGAGTATCGATATACTGTAAAGGTACGTCTGAAGACTTGTGGCATTTCATTTTTATCTTTACTGATACAACCGATTGGTTGGAAGAACCTAAAGGAGATAGAACAGAACATGAGTGCTACGACTTTGTACCCTTTTCTCGCTACCCCCCTCATCCCCTGACCTGAACCCGCTGGATTACTTCGTTTGGTCGAGAACATTATCAACATAACCTCCCACAACACCAGAGTCAGCCTGATTGCCGCCATCCGCCGAGTATTTGCCCAACTCCTGCCGGCGCTTGCAGAAAAGGCATACTACCAGTTATGGACCCCTATTGAGGCCGTGATTTAGGCTGAACTGAATAGATATCAGATCTATTATCAAGTTAAATGAATTGATGTTTTCTTCCATTGAATTGATGTTTTTCCCCATTAAATTGATGTTTTTCCCATTGAGTTGATGTTTTTTCCATAGAATTGATGTTTTTTCCCATTGAATTGATGTTTTTTTTACATTGAATTGATGTTTTTCCCCATTGAATTGATGTTTTTTCCATTGAATTGATGTTTTTTCCATTGAATTGACGTTTTTCCCATTGAATTGATGTTTTTTCCATTTAATTGATGTTTTTTCCATTAAATTCATGTTTTTTCGCATTGAATTGATGTTTTTTTACTTTTAATTGATATTTTTCCCATTGAATTAAATTCAATAGGAAAAAAATCAATGCAATGGAAAAAAGATAAATTAAATGGAAAAAAAAAACATCAATTCAATGGGAAAAAAATCAATTAAAAAATTAATTCAATGGAAAAAAAACATCAATCCAATGGGAAAAAAACATCAATTCAATGGAAAAAACATCAATTCAATCGAAAAAAACATCAATTACATAGAAAAAAACATCAATCCAATGGGAAGAAAACATCAACCCAATGGGAAAAACATCAATTCAATGGAAAAAACATCAATTCAATGGGAAAAAACATCAATTCAATGGAAAAAGTTTTTCCATTGAATTGATGTTTTTTCCATTAAATTGATGTTTTTTCCATTGAATTGATGTTTTTTTCCATTGAATTGATGTTTTTTTCCCATTGAATTGATGTTTTTCCCATTGGATTGATGTTATCTTCCCATTGAATTGATGTTTTTTCCATTGAATTGACGTTTTTCCCATTGAATTGATGTTTTTTCCATTTAATTGATGTTTTTTCCATTAAATTCATGTTTTTTCGCATTGAATTGATGTTTTTTTACTTTTAATTGATTTTTTTCCCATTGAATTAAATTCAATAGGAAAAAAAATCAATGCAATGGAAAAAAGATAAATTAAATGGAAAATAAACATCAATGGGAAAAAAATCAATTAAAACATTAATTCAATGGAAAAAAAACATCAATCCAATGGGAAAAAACATCAATTCAATGGAAAAAACATCAATTCAATCGAAAAAAACATCAATTACATAGAAAAAAACATCAATCCAATGGGAAGAAAACATCAACCCAATGGGAAAAACATCAATTCAATGGAAAAAACATCAATTCAATGGGAAAAAACATCAATTCAATGGAAAAAGTTTTTCCATTGAATTGATGTTTTTTTCCATTGAATTGATGTTTTTTCCCATTGAATTAATGTTTTTTCCATTGACGTGATGTTTTTTTCCATTGAATTAATGTTTTTTCCATTGAATTGATGATTTTTTCCATTGAATTGATGTTTTTTCACATTGAATTAATGTTTTTTCCATTGAATTGATGTTTTTTCCCATTGAATTAATGTTTTTCCATTGAATTGATGATTTTTTCCATTGAATTGATGATTTTTTCCATTGAATTAATGTTTTTTCCATTGAATTGATGTTTTTTTCCATTGAATTAATGTTTTTTCCATTGAATTGATGTTTTTTCCCATTGAATTAATGTATTTTTCCATTGAATTGATCTTTGTTCCATTGAATTGATGATTTTTTCCATTGAATTTATGTTTTTTCCATTGAATTGATGTTTTTTTCCATTGAATTAATGTTTTTTCCATTGAATTGATGTTTTTTTCCATTGAATTAATGTTTTTTCCATTGAATTAATGTTTTTTTCCATTGAATTAATGTTTTTTCCATTGAATTGATCTTTGTTCCATTGAATTGATGATTTTTTCCCATTGAATTAATGTTTTTTCCATTGAATTGATGTTTTTTCCCATTGAATTGATGTTTTTTCCATTGAATTTATGTTTTTTCCCATTGAATTAATGTATTTTTCCATTGAATTGATCTTTGTTCCATTGAATTGATGATTTTCTCCCCATTGAATTAATGTTTTTTCCCATTGAATTGATGTTTTTTCTAATTGAATTGATGTTTTTTCTCATTGAATTTATGTTTTTTCCATTGAATTGAAGTTTTTTCCCATTGAATTGGTGTTTTTCCCCATTGAATTTATGTTTTTTCCATTTAATTGATCTTTTTTCGATTGCATTGATTTTTTTCCTATTGAATTTATGTTTTTTTCCATTGAATTGATGTTTTTTCCCATTGAATTAATGTTTTTTCCATTGAATTGATGTTTTTTTCCATTGAATTAATGTTTTTTCCATTGAATTGATCTTTGTTCCATTGAATTGATGATTTTTTTCCATTGAATTAATGTTTTTTCCATTGAATTGATGTTTTTTCCCATTGAATTAATGTTTTTTCCATTGAATTGATGTTTTTTCCCATTGAATTAATGTATTTTTCCATTGAATTGATCTTTGTTCCATTGAATTGATGATTTTCTCCCCATTGAATTAATGTTTTTTCCCATTGAATTGATGTTTTTTCTAATTGAATTGATGTTTTTTCTCATTGAATTTATGTTTTTTCCATTGAATTGAAGTTTTTTCCCATTGAATTGGTGTTTTTCCCCATTGAATTTATGTTTTTTCCATTTAATTGATCTTTTTTCGATTGCATTGATTTTTTTCCTATTGAATTTATGTTTTTTCCATTGAATTGATGTTTTTTCCCATTGAATTGATGTTTTTTCCATTGAATTGATGTTTTTTTCCCATTGGATTGATGTTTTTTCCCACAAAATTGATGTTTTTTCCAATTGAATTGATGTTTTTTCTCATTGAATTGATGTTTTTTCCCATTGAATTGATGTTTTTCCCCATTGAATTGTTGTTTTTTCATTTAATTGATGATTGTTTCCCATTGAATTGATGTTTTTTCCCATTGAATTGATGTTTTTTCGATTGAATTGATGTTTTTTCCCACTGAATTGATTATTTTTTCCATTGAATTGATGTTTTTTCCACTGAATTGATGTTTTTTCCCATTTAATTGATGTTTTTTCCCATTGAAGTGATGTTTTTCCATTGAATTGATGTATTTTCCATTCAACTGATTATTTTTTTCCAATTGAATTGATGTTTTTTTCCACTGAATTGATATTTTTTCCATTGAATTGATGTTTTTTCTCATTGAATTGATGTTTTTTCCATTGAATTAATGTTTTTTTCCATTGAATTAATGTTTTTTCCATTGAATTGATCTTTGTTCCATTGAATTGATGATTTTTTCCCATTGAATTAATGTTTTTTCCATTGAATTGATGTTTTTTCCCATTGAATTGATGTTTTTTCCATTGAATTTATGTTTTTTCCCATTGAATTAATGTATTTTTCCATTGAATTGATCTTTGTTCCATTGAATTGATGATTTTCTCCCCATTGAATTAATGTTTTTTCCCATTGAATTGATGTTTTTTCTAATTGAATTGATGTTTTTTCTCATTGAATTTATGTTTTTTCCATTGAATTGAAGTTTTTTCCCATTGAATTGGTGTTTTTCCCCATTGAATTTATGTTTTTTCCATTTAATTGATCTTTTTTCGATTGCATTGATTTTTTTCCTATTGAATTTATGTTTTTTCCATTGAATTGATGTTTTTTCCCATTGAATTAATGTTTTTTCCATTGAATTGATGTTTTTTTCCATTGAATTAATGTTTTTTCCATTGAATTGATCTTTGTTCCATTGAATTGATGATTTTTTTCCATTGAATTAATGTTTTTTCCATTGAATTGATGTTTTTTCCCATTGAATTAATGTTTTTTCCATTGAATTGATGTTTTTTCCCATTGAATTAATGTATTTTTCCATTGAATTGATCTTTGTTCCATTGAATTGATGATTTTCTCCCCATTGAATTAATGTTTTTTCCCATTGAATTGATGTTTTTTCTAATTGAATTGATGTTTTTTCTCATTGAATTTATGTTTTTTCCATTGAATTGAAGTTTTTTCCCATTGAATTGGTGTTTTTCCCCATTGAATTTATGTTTTTTCCATTTAATTGATCTTTTTTCGATTGCATTGATTTTTTTCCTATTGAATTTATGTTTTTTCCATTGAATTGATGTTTTTTCCCATTGAATTGATGTTTTTTCCATTGAATTGATGTTTTTTTCCCATTGGATTGATGTTTTTTCCCACAAAATTGATGTTTTTTCCAATTGAATTGATGTTTTTTCTCATTGAATTGATGTTTTTTCCCATTGAATTGATGTTTTTCCCCATTGAATTGTTGTTTTTTCATTTAATTGATGATTGTTTCCCATTGAATTGATGTTTTTTCCCATTGAATTGATGTTTTTTCGATTGAATTGATGTTTTTTCCCACTGAATTGATTATTTTTTCCATTGAATTGATGTTTTTTCACATTGAATTGATGTTTTTTCTCATTGAATTGATGTTTTTTCTCATTGAATTGATGTTTTTTCTCATTGAATTGATGATTGTTTCCCATTGAATTGATGATTTTTTCACATTGAATTGATGTTTTTTCTCATTGAATTAATGTTTTTTCCATTGAATTGATGTTTTTTTCCATTGAATTGATGTTTTTTCTCATTGAATTAATGTTTTTTCCATTGAATTGATGTTTTTTTCCATTGAATTGATGTTTTTTCACATTGAATTGATGTTTTTTCTCATTGAATTGATGTTTTTTCTCATTGAATTGATGTTTTTTCTCATTGAATTGATGTTTTTTCTCATTGAATTGATGATTGTTTCCCATTGAATTGATGATTTTTTCACATTGAATTGATGTTTTTTCTCATTGAATTAATGTTTTTTCCATTGAATTGATGTTTTTTTCCATTGAATTGATGTTTTTTTCCATTGAATTGATGTTTTTTCCATTGAATTGATGTTTTTTTCCATTGAATTGATGTTTTTTTCCATTGAATTTATGTTTTTTCCATTGAATTGATGTTTTTTCCCATTGAATTGATGTTTTTTTCTATTGAATTGATGTTTTCTTCCCATTGAATTGATGTTTTTCCCATTGAATGGATGTTTTTTACTATTGAATTGATGTTTTCTTCCCATTGACTTTATGTTTTTTCTATTGAATTGATGTTTTTTTCCCATTGAATTGATGTTTTTTTTCTATGGAATTTATGTTTTTTTCCCAGTGGATTGATGTGTTTTCCATTGAATTGATGTCTTTTTCTATTGAATTGATGTTTTTCCATTGAATTGATGATTGTTTCCCATTGAATTGATGATTTTTTCACATTGAATTGATGTTTTTTCTCATTGAATTAATGTTTTTTCCATTGAATTGATGTTTTTTTCACATTGAATTGATGTTTTTTCCATTGAATTGATGATTTTTTCACATTGAATTGATGTTTTTTCTCATTGAATTAATGTTTTTTCCATTGAATTGATGTTTTTTTCACATTGAATTGATGTTTTTTCCATTGAATTGATGATTTTTTCACATTGAATTGATGTTTTTTCTCATTGAATTAATGTTTTTTCCATTGAATTGATGTTTTTTTCCATTGAATTGATGTTTTTTTCCATTGAATTGATGTTTTTTCCATTGAATTGATGTTTTTTCCATTGAATTGAAGTTTTTTCCCATTGAATTGGTGTTTTTTTCCCATTGAATTCAGGTTTTTTCCATTTAATTTTTCTTTTTTCCATTGCATTTATTTTTTTCCCATTGAATTGATGTTTTTTCCATTGAATTGATGTTTTTTCCCATTGAATTGATGTTTTTCCATTGAATTGATGTTTTTTTTCTATTGAAGTGATGTTTTTTCCCCATTGAATTGATTTCTTTTCCATTTAATTTATGTTTTTTCCATTGCATTGATGTTTTTCCCATTGAATTTATGTTTTTTCCATTGCATTTATTTTTTCCCATTGAATTTATGTTTTTTCCCATTGAATTGATGTTTTTTCCATTGAATTGATGTTTTTTCCCATTGAATTTATGTTTTTTCCATTGAATTGATGTTTTTTCCCATTGAATTGATGTTTTTTCCATTGAATTGATGTTTTTCCCATTGGATTGATGTTTTCTTCCCATTGGATTTATGTTTTTTCCATTGAATTGATTTTTTTTTCTTGAATTGATGTTTTTCCCCATTGGATTGATGTTTTTTTCTATTGAATTCATTTTTTTCCCATTGAATTGATGTTTTTTCCATTGAATTGATGTTTTTCCCATTGGATTGATGTTTTCTTCCCATTGGATTGATGTTTTTTTCGATTGAATTGATGTTTTTTCCATTGAATTGATGTTTTTTCCCATTGGATTGATGTTTTTTTTCCATTGAATTTATGTTTTTCCCATTGCATTGATGTTTTTTCCATTGCATTGATTTATTCCCCATTGGATTTATGGTTTTTCCATTGAATTGATGTTTTTTCCCATTGAATTGATGTTTTTTCCATTGAATTGATGTTTTTCCCATTGGAATGATGTTTTCTTCCTATTGGATTGATGTTTTTTTCGATTGAATTGATGTTTTTTCCATTGAATTGATGTTTTTCCCATTGGATTGATGTTTTCTTCCCATTGGATTTATGTTTTTTCCATTGAATTGATTTTTTTTTCTTGAATTGATGTTTTTCCCCATTGGATTGATGTTTTTTTCTATTGAATTCATTTTTTTCCCATTGAATTGATGTTTTTTCCATTGAATTGATGTTTTTCCCATTGGATTGATGTTTTCTTCTCATTGGATTGATGTTTTGTTCGATTGAATTGATGTTTTTTCCATTGAATTGATGTTTTTTCCCATTGGATTGATGTTTTTTTTCCATTGAATTTATGTTTTTCCCATTGCATTGATGTTTTTTCCATTGCATTGATTTTTTCCCCATTGGATTTATGTTTTTTCCATTGAATTGATGTTTTTTCCCATTGAATTGATGTTTTTTCCATTGAATTGATGTTTTTTCCCATTGGATTGATGTTTTTTTCCATTGAATTGATGTTTTTTTCCCATTGAATTGATGTTTTTTCCATTGAATTGATGTTTTTCCCAGTGGATTGATGTTTTTTTCCCATTAATTGATGTTTTTTCCCATTGAATTGAATTGATGTTTTTTTCATTGAATTGATGTTTTTTCCCATTGGATTGATGTTTTTTTTCCATTGAATTGATGTTTTTTCCCATGGAATTGATGGTTTTTCCATTGAATTGATGTTTTTCCCATTGGAATGATGTTTTCTTCCTATTGGATTGATGTTTTTTCGATTGAATTGATGTTTTTTTTCTATTGAATTGATGTTTTTCTCCCATTGGATTGATGTTTTCTTCCCATTGAATTGATTTTTTTTCCCATTGAATTGATGTTTTTTCCATTGAATTGATGTTTTTTTCCATTGAATTGATGTTTTTTTCCATTGAATTGATGTTTTTTCCCATTGGATTGATGTTTTTTTTCCATTTAATTGATGTTTTTTCTCATTGAATTGATGTTTTTTCCATTGAATTGATGTTTTTCCCATTGGGTTGATGTTTTCTTCCCATTGGTTTGATGTTTTTTTCTATTGAATTGATGTTTTTTTCGATTGAATTTATGTTTTTTTCCATTGAATTGATGTTTTTTCCCATTGGATTGATGTTTTTTTCCATTTAATTAATGTTTTTTCCATTGAATTGATGTTTTTTCCATTGGATTGATGATTTTTTCCCATTGAATTAATGTTTTTTTCCATCGAATTGATCTTTGTTCCATTGAATTGAGGATTTTTTCCCATTAAATTAATGTTTTTTCCATTGAATTGATCTTTGTTCCATTGAATTTATGGTTTTTTTCCCATTGAATTGATGTTTTTTTCCATCGAATTGATTGTTTTTCCATTTAATTGATTTTTTTCCCATTGAATTAATGTTTTTTCCATTGAATTGATCTTTGTTCCATTGAATTGATGATTTTTTCCCATTGAATTGATGTTTTTTTCCATCGAATTGATTGTTTTTCCATTTAATTGATTTTTTTCCCATTGAATTAATGTTTTTTCCATTGAATTGATCTTTGTTCCATTGAATTGATGATTTTTTCCCATTGAATTGATGTTTTTTTCCATCGAATTGATTGTTTTTCCATTTAATTGATTTTTTTTCCCATTGAATTAATGTTTTTTCCATTGAATTGATCTTTGTTCCATTGAATTGATTATTTTCCCATTGAATTGATAATTGTTTCCCATTGAATTGATGTTTTAAATGTTGTTTCTTTAGGACGACAACTTTATCGTTCCATCTTGTAGTAAGTGTAATTCATCAAAAAATATTTTTTATAAATATAAATTTATAAAAAATATTTAATATTGAAATTTTAAATTTCTAACTTTAACTTGATTTTAAAATCGTATTTTCTTTGTTTAGTATTTTACACACACCTCCTCACATAGCAGGAAGATGTGACACAAGGTCGGAAGATGGAGATTGAAAAGTCATTGCATAAGAAGTGAATTTGGCATTTGTCCGAGAATCTCCATAGGCATTTCAATAAATTTCTAAAAGTTCGAGAAGGTAAAACTTGGGAGGGTGAACCTTCTACAACAGCACCAAGCCATACCTCAGTCCGAAATGCAAACTAGCTTCAAAATAGCCCGAAATCTGTTCTATCGTAATTTTCATGGCAGATGCTTGATTGAAAAACATTTGCAACAAATACTCGTTTCCATTACTATTTATCAGTGCCTAAAACTAAACAAAAATTCCATGAGCATTTTGTTTCATAGAAATTTGCGTTTGTAAAACGTAATACCGCGGAACTGCTTCCCGGCTGACTATAACATGTAATGAGCATTGATAAGCAGTAATCTACGAGTAAAAAAAAAAATCGGACTGATTCTCGAATGGTATGAACTGCATTGCTTCTGAGAGAAATTTCTGCCCCCACTCCAAGAAAAAAAACAAAACAAAAAAAAAAACTATAGCAGTTGAAAAAATATCTACCTACTCAGAACCCCTTGTCTTAATAAATAGATAAGAAAAAAACAAAAAAGAAAAAAAATCTTCCGTCCAACTCTCCATGGCGTAAAATATTTTGGGTCAGAGTTTCCTGGGTCAAACTCATAAACCTTCGCCAATCGCACACATAATGCAGAATTTTTGAAAAGACGAAGACGAAGTGAAATTAGTTGATCGGACCGCAACTAAAACAATAGAATGTACGGCGGGGCGGTTTCAGGGGATGTCAGTGTAATAGCGGATAAGGGAGGCATTGGTTCCGCCCATTCAGAACAACTTTATGGAAACCGAATTCTACTGAAATGAAGAACAAATAGTTTCTGCAAAATTCGGTTATCTTGTCGAAGTCAAGGGTGAAGGCGAATTTTCTTCCATTCGAAAAAGTAAAAATGAAATCACACAGAAACATATATTATGAGTCGTGAAACGACAAAACAGCTGTCTTCTTTGGGCGTCGACAATTTTGTTATTTTGAATATTTGGTCAGAATTTACTGGTTGAGTGAGTATTCTCATGTCAGGATATCCTTCTGATATACTCCTTTCGGTAAAGACCGAAAACACTTAAGAATTATGGCTTGTAGGCATTCAAAACACACCCTCTCTTATGTATATCTATCTTATCTATTATTATAATAATAAAACGGAATTTGATTGTCACGATGTTACTGTCTCAAATGTTAACATCATGACGTCATTTCTAGCCAACTTATATTGAAATGCAATCGGAAAATATTTTGTGTGAATTTAAGTTTTTAACTACAAAGAAAAGGGGAAGATACTTAGTTAGTAGTCTTTATTTATATTTAGTGCTTTTAGTGGCGCTCTACAGACCTCCTGCTTTTTTTCACCGGCCACTTTAATAATTTCTCTTCTGGAGGGCGGGGGGGGGGTTAACAATTTGGTTTTGGTAGTGCTCTGGAGGTTTCCTTACTGACAGAAGGGCTAATATCCTAGATTAGGCCATGATCCAAAATGTTTAAAATCATGAATAGAGCAGGTAGTATCCCAATAGTGAGTTTTTCACTTCTTACAAAAAAATGGTTCTCTTCTTGAAGGAGGGAACCTTCACATTCATATATGTTCGTACGTATGTTATCACCTTTCACACACATTTCTGTTCGTACGTACATTATCACCTGTCACGCACACTTATTTTCGTACATATGTTATCACTTTTAACACAGATTTGTGTTTGTACTAATTTGCATACTTCTTAAAAATATAAGTTTTATTCACTTTTTTTTATTAATTCACTTTTTTTATTAATTCACTTTTTTTTATTAATTCACTTTTTTTATTAATTCACTTTTTTTATTAATTCACTTTTTTTATTAATTCACTTTTTTTTATTAATTCACTTTTTTTTTATTAATTCACTTTTTTTATTAATTCATTTTTTTTATTAATTCACTTTTTTTATTAATTCACTTTTTTTATTAATTCACTTTTTTTATTAATTCACTTTTTTTATTAATTCACTTTTTTTATTAATTCACTTTTTTTTATTAATTCACTTTTTTTATTAATTCACTTTTTTTATTAATTCACTTTTTTTATTAATTCACTTTTTTTATTAATTCACATTTTTTATTAATTCACTTTTTTTATTAATTCACTTTTTTTATTAATTCACTTTTTTTTATTAATTCACTTTTTTTATTAATTCACTTTTTTTTTTATTAATTCACTTTTTTTATTAATTCACTTTTTTTATTAATTCACTTTTTTTATTAATTCACTTTTTTTTATTAATTCACTTTTTTTTTATTAATTCACTTTTTTTTATTAATTCACATTTTTTATTAATTCACATTTTTTATTAATTCACTTTTTTTATTAATTCACTTTTTTTTATTAATTCACTTTTTTTTATTAATTCACTTTTTTTATTAATTCACTTTTTTTATTAATTCACTTTTTTTTATTAATTCACTTTTTTTATTAATTCACTTTTTTTATTAATTCACTTTTTTTTTATTAATTCACTTTTTTTTATTAATTCACTTTTTTTATTAATTCACATTTTTTATTAATTCACTTTTTTTATTAATTCACTTTTTTTATTAATTCACTTTTTTTATTAATTCACATTTTTTATTAATTCACTTTTTTTATTAATTCACTTTTTTTTATTAATTCACTTTTTTTTATTAATTCACTTTTTTTATTAATTCACTTTTTTTATTAATTCACTTTTTTTTATTAATTCACATTTTTTATTAATTCACTTTTTTTATTAATTCACTTTTTTTTATTAATTCACTTTTTTTTATTAATTCACTTTTTTTTTATTAATTCACTTTTTTTATTAATTCACTTTTTTTATTAGTTCACTTTTTTTATTAATTCACATTTTTTATTAATTCACTTTTTTTATTAATTCACTTTTTTTATTAATTCACTTTTTTTTATTAATTCACTTTTTTTTTATTAATTCACTTTTTTTATTAATTCACTTTTTTTTATTAATTCACTTTTTTTTATTAATTCACTTTTTTTTTATTAATTCACTTTTTTTATTAATTCACTTTTTTTATTAATTCACTTTTTTTATTAATTCACTTTTTTTATTAATTCACATTTTTTATTAATTCACTTTTTTTATTAATTCACTTTTTTTTATTAATTCACTTTTTTTTATTAATTCACTTTTTTTATTAATTCACTTTTTTTATTAATTCACTTTTTTTTATTAATTCACTTTTTTTATTAATTCACTTTTTTTATTAATTCACTTTTTTTTTATTAATTCACTTTTTTTTATTAATTCACTTTTTTTATTAATTCACATTTTTTATTAATTCACTTTTTTTATTAATTCACTTTTTTTATTAATTCACTTTTTTTATTAATTCACATTTTTTATTAATTCACTTTTTTTATTAATTCACTTTTTTTTATTAATTCACTTTTTTTTATTAATTCACTTTTTTTATTAATTCACTTTTTTTATTAATTCACTTTTTTTTATTAATTCACTTTTTTTATTAATTCACTTTTTTTATTAATTCACTTTTTTTATTAATTCACTTTTTTTTATTAATTCACTTTTTTTATTAATTCACTTTTTTTATTAATTCACTTTTTTTATTAATTCACTTTTTTTTATTAATTCACTTTTTTTATTAATTCACTTTTTTTATTAATTCACTTTTTTTTATTAATTACCTTTTTTTATTAATTCACTTTTTTTATTAATTCACTTTTTTTATTAATTCACTTTTTTTTATTAATTCACTTTTTTTATTAATTCACTTTTTTTATTAATTCACTTTTTTTATTAATTCACTTTTTTTATTAATTCACTATTTTTTATTAATTCACTTTTTTTATTAATTCACTTTTTTTATTAATTCACTTTTTTTATTAATTCACTTTTTTTATTAATTCACTTTTTTTTATTAATTCACTTTTTTTATTAATTCACATTTTTTATTAATTCATTTTTTTTATTAATTCATTTTTTTTATTAATTCACTTTTTTTTATTAATTCACTTTTTTTATTAATTCATTTTTTTTATTAATTCACTTTTTTTATTAATTCACTTTTTTTTATTAATTCACTTTTTTTTATTAATTCACTTTTTTTATTAATTCACTTTTTTTATTAATTCACTTTTTTTATTAATTCACTTTTTTTATTAATTCACTTTTTTTTATTAATTCACTTTTTTTTATTAATTCACTTTTTTTATTAATTCACATTTTTTATTAATTCACTTTTTTTTATTAATTCACTTTTTTTATTAATTCACTTTTTTTATTAATTTACTTTTTCTTTGTTCAATTTTCTTATTAGATGATTAGTTTCACTATTACGTAAAGTCCTATTTGTGCATCTTTTCTATATTGTGCATAATTGCATAGCATTTATTGTGCATAGCATTTATTGTGCATAGCATTTATTGTGCATAGCATTTATTGTGCTTAGCATTTATTGTGCATAGCATTTATTGTGCATAGCATTTATTGTGCTTAGCATTTATTCTGCATAGCATTTATTGTGCATAGCATTTAGTGTGCATAGCATTTATTGCGCATAGCATTTATTGTGCATAGCATTTATTCTGCATAGCATTTATTGTGCTTAGCATTTATTGTGCTTAGCATTTATTGTGCTTAGCATTTATTGTGCTTAGCATTTATTCTGCTTAGCATTTATTGCGCATAGCATTTATTCTGCTTAGCATTTATTGTGCATA
Source organism: Euprymna scolopes (assembly GCF_053919585.1). NCBI lineage: Eukaryota > Metazoa > Mollusca > Cephalopoda > Sepiida > Sepiolidae > Euprymna > Euprymna scolopes. The sequence goes on from NC_136522.1 coordinate 34,530,086, forward strand.
GCATTTATTGTGCTTAGCATTTATTGCGCATAGCATTTATTGTGCATAGCATTTATTGTGCTTAGCATTTATTCTGCTTAGCATTTATTGTGCATAGCATTTATTGTGCATAGCATTTATTGTGCATAGCATTTATTGTGCTTAGCCTTTATTGTGCTTAGCATTTATTCTGCTTAGCATTTATTGTGCTTAGCATTTATTCTGCTTAGCATTTATTGCGCATAGCATTTATTGTGCTTAGCATTTATTGTGCATAGCATTTATTGTGCTTAGCATTTATTGTGCTTAGCATTTATTGTGCATAGCATTTATTGTGCATAGCATTTATTGTGCATAGCATTTATTGTGCTTAGCATTTATTGTGCTTAGCAGTTATTGTGCATAGCATTTATTGTGCTTAGCATTTATTGGGCATAGCATTTATTGTGCATAGCATTTATTGTGCATAGTATTTATTGTGCATAGCATTTATTGTGCTTAGCATTTATTGTGCATAGCATTTATTGTGCTTAGCATTTATTGTGCTTAGCATTTATTGTGCTTAGCATTTATTGTGCATAGCATTTATTGTGCTTAGCATTTATTGTGCTTAGCATTTATTGTGCTTAGCATTTATTCTGCTTAGCATTTATTGTGCATAGCATTTATTGTGCTTAGCATTTATTGTGCATAGCATTTATTGTGCATAGCATGTATTGTGCATAGCATTTATTGTGCTTAGCATTTATTGTGCTTAGCATTTATTGTGCATAGCATTTATTGTGCATAGCATTTATTGTGCTTAGCAGTTATTGTGCATAGCATTTATTGTGCATAGCATTTATTGTGAATAGCATTTATTGTGCTTAGCATTTATTGTGCATAGCATTTATTGTTCATAGCATTTATTGTGCTTAGCATTTATTGTTCATAGCATTTATTGTGCATAGCATTTATTGTGCATAGCAGTTATCGTGCTTAGCATTTATTGTGCTTAGCATTTATTGTGCATAGCATTTATTGTGCATAGCATTTATTGTGCTTAGCATTTATTGTGCTTAGCATTTATTGTGCATAGCATTTATTGTGCATAACATTTATTGTGCATAGCATTTATTGTGCATAGCATTTATTGTGCATAGCTTTTATTGTGCACAGCATTTATTGTGCTTAGCATTTATTGTGCATAGCATTTATTGTGCTTAGCATTTATTGTGCATAGCATTTATTGTGCATAGCATTTATTGTGCATAGCATTTAGAGTAAATCTCTATCTCTTATCGGAACTGTCTCTACCAAACTATTTTGTCAATTTTTAGTCTACATACTCAAATTTTGATATATGGGATATTTAGACCCATGGAACAAAATCGATTCGATTTGATTTTACCCGTAAAAAAACTAAGGGTTCAAAAGTGAAAAATTGAAACTTCGCAGGTGTAGTTCGACATAATGTGTAAGATCTATGTATGCGCAAATATACATTTATACTTTTAACAACGTTATTTTTAATGTTTGAATATGCATATGGTCTGTGCTTATGTGGTAATTAATAACATAGGAGAGCTATATGTTTTGGTTCTGATTTTAGTTGATCGCATTCTAGTTATACATTTTTAAAAACTTTTGATATCATTACTATGTATTGGGTTCAATATAATAATTAATAGAAAAACATTTTAAAAGAACAATTTCAGAAACAATTACCTTAAAACATATCTTAATAAAGTTAAAAAAACAGTAATATAATTTTCAGAAATATAAAGTAGAAGATTTAATAATAATAATAATAATAATAATAATAATAATAATAATAATAATAATAATAATAATAATAATAATAATAATAAGAAGAAGAAGAAGAAGAAGGAACCATCCGATCAACTATAGACCAACAACATGATTTGTGGAAAATCTTAACAGTACAACTGAGAGATCAAATTTATCACTCCCTTAATATTCGTGGATTACTTCCGTAGACGCATGATCTACTGTAGATAGATCAAAAGGAGGTAAAAATTAGAAAAAAAAAATACCCATGGCATAGATCGACTAGAAGAAAGCCTATGGCAGGATCACTCAATCATAAATAATGGCGTTTGAGGATGTACAAAATAGGATAAGATCGTCAATCTGATAAAAAAAAATGTAAAAAATGAAAATGTGGAGATTTGAATTAACAACTGGAGTACAGAATATCTAATTAAGATTAAAACAAAAAGAGAGACAAAGGAGGCATGAAGGTCTATGTAGAGTGGTATCCTTTAAAAATCCCCAGAAAACGAGTGATATCACCTCATAATCGTCACAGTGGTCCGCAAATCAAGTGAATCAGCGCTTAGGTAAATCCTGCGTAGACTTACAGTGAAAAAATTCAAAAGCAGGCAACAATCGTTGTCAGAAACAGGTGATAAGTATAAAGCGTTAAATTATTGATGCTAACACATTTAAAATAGTTCAAGAGAGACAAATCACTCACTTAAATAAAACACGGCAAGTAAACAGGTTTTATTCAGTCAGTTTAAAGAGTTATGTTTGGAATCTAAGTCGACAGAGAGCTAATACTTAGAAATGATGGCTATACAGCCACATATTAATAGCTTGGACCATTAGTTTATTATGCAACTAGAATAGTGAATTCAATCAAGTTACGAAACAACAATACAATATAAGTGCTTACTGCTTCACTGCTTCTATAGTTATACACAAAATTATTAATTAAAAAATTATGCGTATTCATATTAAGTCGGTTTGAATGGTTTGCGATAATTCTAAGCGTGCGTACATTTGGGGGAGAAACGAGGGTGGAGAAGTTTTAAATATTACGTGCTACAGTTCACTGTACACACGCTCGAAAATCTGTTGAGATAAGAGGAGAAGCTGCCAATTCGGAGGAAGAATAAATGACATTTTTAAAGAAGTCTCAAGTTTTTTTATCGATTATCAGGAGTGTGTGGTTTGCTATTAAAGAAGATGAGACCGAAAATAAGACTTATCTATCCATATTTATTTTTTTAAAAACTTTTATCATTTTTATTAATGTTATTTTTGAATAATTTTTTTTTTTTTACATTTCATTACTCAATTAATAATGGACTATTTTGCACAATTTTTTGTTGTTATATCTATTAATTATTGGTCCACTAATATATAGTAGTTTTTGTTGTTTTATGTTTAACTACCAGGACCCATATCCGGGAAAACTGAAACGTCTACGTCCATCCCTGAAACCCATATTACTATTTTCATTTGATTTTCAAAAACTTTTTGCAGGTAATCAATACAATCATAAAATCGAATGCAATAAAAAGGAATAGTTACTTAATGTTACATCATCTTGCAAAGCAATATGTAAACACACTTCGATCTAAAACACAAGAACAATATATTTGAACGTTCCACGATTTAAAATTATACTTGAACTATATATTATAGTAAAAGGTAAAATCGTAAATAATACAAATAGTTAATTAATAAGATGTTCTTTTGCAAAGCAATATCGAAGTTAATTAATTGATACTCTTGCATAATTTGACCCGAATTCTCATGAATTCCCGTGAAGCATGGATCGGGTGAGACCGGCAATTATCGGTGTCAGTCGAGCGTCGTAACAGACGCAGACTAATGTAAAAAAAAAAAAAACCCCGGAAAAATACAAATGCAAATAATAATAATAAAAAAAATTAAAAAAAAAACCTTACAAAATAAAAATATGTTTATTTCATTTTAGTATTTAATGTTTTTTTTTGTTTTGCAAAATATTTATCAACAGAAAGTTTGTTTTTTTTCTCCAAGAAAAGATTTTTTAATCGTATAATTGTTAGGTGTAAGTACCAGTTTTTCTTGTTTGTTTTCTTTTTTGTAACTATATTTTTTTTTCTTGTTTTTTTTTATTTTCAAGACTTATTGTTCAGTCAAGTTCTTTTGGTGGCACTGTCCATTTGTACATCTCCAGGAGAAATCATCCTTTACACACGATCTTTTTTAAGTAAACATTTGTGTTTACAATTGTTGCGCATCTTTTTTTGGGGACAGCAATTCCTTCTCCTGACGATATGAGATTGTCTGCATCGATGTTTTCATTTCTTTTTCTAACATGTATAGATTTGTTTTCTTGCCTGTCATTTTTCTGTTTGGCGAGTTTGAAAATATATGTTTGTCAGCTTTTTTTTTGTTGGTTTAGTCGCTTTCTTCCAATTCGAATGTCGTCTACTTCCATTTAGATAGCGCTTTTTCATTGGGCTAATCAAACTCCCAAATATTTAATTTAGAAAATAAATAAATAATAAATAACTAATCAGAAAATAAAAAGTCACCCCGCCCCCTTAATATCACCTTAAAAATTACTAAAAACAAAAAAAAATAAAAAAATAAAAAGTGGAGTTAGCGTTTCAACATTTGAACAACACTTGGCCGACACCAATGATTGCCGGTCTCGCCCGATCCATGCTTGACGCGAATTCACGAGAATTAGGGTCAAATTATGCAAGAGTACCAATTAATTTTATGACTTATAATTAATAACAGTATACCCCGCGTCGCCCGGGATCCTCATTTCTGTCAATAAACACTGAAACAAAAGTAACTGTAAACGATCCATAAATATTGCTAATTGAAATCTTACTCTTTTAGGACTGCAGACTGGGATCAAGGTGTAGTATCTGTTTGGTCCTCGGTCATTGAAGGAAGACTCTTTCTAGACTAAAGAATGTTTTTATATTTTTGTCCCAATTTAAAGTACTCCTTTTGTATAAATTGGATATTTCCCACATTAAAAATTGTTTATAAGTTTGCTCTCGTGGGCAATAAATCAAAAGGGATGAAGTTCAATTTCGAACAAAATGAGAAAATATTCGAATTCAAGAACTTCGAATTCACAACTTTGTCTCCAAAGGCTAAAAGGCTAAAAGGCTAAAAGCCGTTCTATTATATAGATCTTATATAGTTTATTTTTCTTTCTTTGAGTCTAAAACAGGGGAAGCAAAAAGGTTGACGATTAAAAGTTTGGAAATATTAATTATTTCTAACGATAGGAAAAACGAATTGATTACGTGTTTCCTATCGTCATTGTTGAAAGCATAAATATATTTTTTGTTACTTTGTCGAAGCATATTGAACGTCGAAAATTCCTCTACGGGAACATGAAGTTACAATAAGTAGAACCCCGGGATACGGTGGCTCTGGATACGTTTTTAAAAAGGTTACAATATGGATTTCCCCCGCCTTACGTTGTTATTTATAATGTTATTTGATTATATACATTTCTGTTCTGTATTTTGTTACTAATTTTTAATGTCGTATCCCGAGGTTCTCTTGTAATATTTTTCTGCGTTGTTTGCATGTAACATTCATAAATCTGTAAATAATTATATCGAGTACCATTTCGATACGACTCGATCGAGGATTGAACCCCGATTTCCTGACTCATATTTCCTGACTGAACATATTTACCACTATATCAAATGGAACGGTTATCAATACCAGTTCTATTGGTATTAAGAAAACCTCATGGTAATGATAGTATAATATAAACAAGACTAAGCAGGTGTTGTAAATAAGAGTAGACACTACGTATCGATTTTTGATTGGACAAATCAGAGAATCCCAGCACACACACACACACACACACACACACACACACACACACACACACACACACACACACACACACACACACACACACACATATATATGATGAATAGCGGGGGACATTTTAATGGATGACGCTGAGTTCATATTGGGTCAATATAATACACGAATATAATGATGATGAGGGAGAGACAGAGAGGACATTTATACATATTACAGTTCTGGGGATGCTTGGGGCTTCATTATATACTGAGGGTCATAGCGTGATGCACAGTTCTTTTATTTCTTATAACACATATAGAGAGGAGGAGAGATACGTATTCTTCGAATGTTCATAATAAGATGTTTAACACATTACCTTTTGGGCATTGAAGATTCCAAAACACATTTACCTTTCAGTTGGTGGAATCACGACATGAAGACAAACAGTTACAAAATATAGATGGTGGTACTTTATTCATTGGACCGGTCGAATGATGATGACGTCAGGAATTCACATTCGGGATCTACATAGTTTAATCTTCTACCTTTCGCTTTCAAAGGAACAACTGACCACTGACTGCCAACTAACTTACTCTCAACTCAACTGACTAACCGACTCAACTACTCTGAAATTCGAACCCATAGAACTATATGGAGAATCGTCCTTTGTCTATGACGTCAGAAGTGTGTTTCCCAAACGTGACCAATTCCCGTGTCTATGCACGTTTGTCCAAAACACACTTCTGCAAACAAAGGATCCTCTCCTAACCTATTTTTTAACCTAACCTTTTTAACAATGTATTTTTAGTGTGTATTGTTCATTCTTTTTAGCTGACATTTTTAATATTCAGTTTTTATAAAAGAACGAACAATCAATTCTTTTTACAATACAAACAATATCTAAATATTTATAATAGAATTTAACAATAAACCTTTTTAAAATTCCGATTTCTAACATTCTATTTCTTAACCTTGCTTACAAGGTTCGAGTCTCGGCTTATCCTAATCTCATTTTCACTTATCTAATGTTCGTATTTACATGGAAATGGACAGCCCCTTTTCCTGTAACATATATATATATATATATATATATATATATATATATGTATATATGTATATATATGTGTGTATATACACACACATATATATACATATACATACATACATACATACATACATACATACATATATATATATACACATATATATATATATATATATATATATATATATATATATATATAATACCAGGTTAATATTATTCAGAGGGAAAACATCCAATGAATTTAACGAGCATTATACAAGAGTGCCTAATACAAAGTAGAAAATATATACTTTTTATTTGTTTTTAAATAAAAGTCTAGGTATGGCTACACATTCAATAGGATGTTTCAGCTAATTATGAAAAACTAGATACATAAGGTGATAATGCTTTTCCAGAAGTTCAGTCTTTAATCAATTTTTAAGGAAGTTTACAGAAGTTCTGGTCTAGAGAGCAGATCCATGTTATTAAAATATATCAAATAAAATAAATTAAAATATCAGTGCTTAATGGGTGAAAAATATAAGACAATACAATAAGTCAAAAGAAGCATACAGTGGCTAACAGGGAGACAGAGGTGGGGGAGAGAAAAAAAGAGGGAGACAGAGGTGGGGAGAGAAAAAAAGAGGGATATGGAGGTGGGGGAGAGAAAAAAAGAGGGATATGGAGGTGGGGAGAGAAAAAAAGAGGGAGACAGAGGTGGGGGAGAGAAAAAAAGAGGGAGAGAGGTGGGGGAGAGAAAAAAAGAGGGATACGGAGGTGGGGAGAGAAAAAAAGAGGGAGAGAGGTGGGGAGAGAAAAAAAGAGGGATACGGAGGTGGAAGTTAGAGAGAGAGAAAAAAATAAAAAAATGGAAGGCTCAAATTTATAAGCCGACGCAGAAGTGGGGAGGAAGTTATAAGTACCATTAAACTCACCTAGCAGACAGGGGACACGTTCGACCTTGACAAGATACAGAAGACGGAGGGAGTCATTAATTTGTTTATTTATTTGTTTAATTTATTGGTAAGTTTAGCTTGGTTATATTTGAACTAAATAAACACATTTGAATTAAGTTTTTATCGTTTTGTGATAAAAATAATGATCTAAAATTAAACTATCAGTTAGTAATAAATAAAACAGAATATCAAGTAATAATACATGATTTAGTTAATATATAAACCTACAATAATATATACTATAATAATATATAGTATAATATATTAACCTATAATAATATAGTATAATATATTGACCTATAATAATAATATAGTATAATATATTAACCTATAATGTAATATAGTATAAATATATGTAATATTAAACGTATACGGTAAAGATTAAATATCTAATGAATAATAATTGAAGATTGAAATTAAGAATAAGAATAAAAAAATCTAAAAATAAAGTCAGGAAAAATATAAGTGCTTCTATAGTTATGCACAAATGAAGCAGAAATGTACGGCAATTGCTCAGCGCATGTGTAAAAAAAAAACTGGATAAAATAGAAATAATAATAGAAATAATCACACACACATATATATATACATATATATATATATATATATATATATATATATATATATATATATATATTTATTTAACCAAGTAAGATCTGTGACCTACTTGTGGTTTCATTAAATACTTTTACATGCAAACTCCGATCCCCCATTTTGCTAATTCCTGCCCTCTGATGAGAAGGAGAGTATTTCTTCGAAATTCCGTGGATTAAGGACTATCCACTTATCTTGTGCTTCCTTTTTTAAAATTAAATGTTTTTAACTCTTTTTCAATATGTTTTTTAACATGTTTTATTAATCATTTGTTCGTATATATGGTGTAGAACCAACCACGATTATACATATACATAAATCTATATAATTATATATAGCATCCCAATTGTTTCTTTTTCGCGTTTAAATTGAAAGATATATCAAAATTATAATTTAACTTTAAGTATTATGGTATCTGAGTATTGATGACGAGTGTAGACCCTGCACATGAAAAAAAACTTTTTCAGGCGAAAAAAAAGAGAAAGAAAATGTCAAATTGATTTTAAACTTCATATTAATCGAGCGTTTTCTCTGTTTTGACCTTTTTTTGAGTAAATTTCATTCATATTTTTTATTTTGTGGTTGTTTTTATCTTATTTTATTCTATTTTAAATTTATTTTTACTTTATTTCATTTTAAATTTATTTTTATTTTAATTCATTTCAAATTTATTTTTATTTTAATTCATTATTTTTTTTATTTTAATTCATTTAAATTTTTTTTATTTTAATTCATTTTAAATTTATTTATATTTTAATTCATTTAAAAATTTTTTTATTTTAATTAATTTTAAATTTATTTTTATTTTTATTCATTTTAAATTTATTTTTATTTTTATTCATTTTAAATTTATTTTTATTTTAATTCATTTTAATTTTATTTTTATTTTATTTCATTTTAAATTTATTTTTATTTTATTTCATTTTAATTTTATTTTTATTTTATTTCATTTCAAATTTATTTTTATTTTATTTCATGTTAAATTTATTTGTATTTTATTTCATTTTAAATTTATTTTTTATTTTATTTCATGTTAAATTTTTTTATTTCATGTTTATATTATTTTTATTTTATTTAATTTTAAATTTATTTTTATTTTATTTTCTCTACTAAATATATTTTTGTACATTTATAATAAAATATGCTTACACAACTATTTGAATGAACAAAGGACTTTGATTCTTCTCATAATCTCCTGAAAGAACGAAAAACTAATCAATTATAATAAACAGAATGACTCATAGAAATCCATTTATATTATTTTTCATTTTAATATACTTTCATAGAAATGTTTCTGTTATGCCACAAAAATCTATTTTCTTTACGTCACAAGTGTCACGCTCATACATTAATTCCTTAGCTTATATAACATACTGACCCAACGGGTCACGGGTGGTTTAGTATATATATATATATATATATATATATATATATATATATATATTTCATAATGTTTTTAGGGATACAAAATTTAAATATTGCAAGGAAGCCTTTTATGATTCACGATTAAAAGTAAATTTGTATATATATAAATATAGATATATTCCTTTAATCTTCTCTCCAAAAAAAGGGGGAGGGGGAACAGGAGAGAAAAGAAAGAGAAATGGGGAGCCAGCTGACCGGTTTCCACCCTCGCTTCTCAAAGCTGTATCGAGGGAATTTTTAAAACAAAGAATGAAAAAGCGATTAAAATTGCGTTTTATTCAATTTACGGGGAGAAAAAAACAAGTGGGAAAACGATTAAAATAAAACAGCGTTATGGTCTAATACCCTAGAGATTAATCACGTTCAAGCCCAGGAGACATTCCCTTTGCTTGCAAAGGGAAGGTTTTCTAAGTTGAACGTGAATAGTCTCCAAGATCTTAAGGTGATATAGTGAATGAGCACGACTAAGAATAGAAAAAGAGTCCGTGCTAAAGTTTGTTGCACAAGACGGGTTTTTAAGTAAATGATCAGTAATTGAGGACACGTATGTGTTAGTAACAACGTCCGTTGCCCGGTAAGTTTCATTCCTAATTTTACTGGATACATGTTGTTGGATTCTTCCATCTAATCTTAATATCGTTCAACCCAAGTAGTTGCCACCGCAACCACATTCTAAATTGTAAATAACGTTACTATTATGGTGTGTGTGTGTGGGGGGGGGTAGAACGTCTTTTCGAGAAGAGAACACAACACGTACATTGGCAGCAAAATAACATCCATGAACTGCTGAATTTATTTGTTTGGCAAATTTCTCACTTAATGTACCTAACCAAGGCAAACGAAGATAAATTGGATATTTGGCTACTATATTCGCTTTAATTCGAGAGAATTCAGCCAATTTCTTTTGAATAACTGACCTAATCACGTCTAGTGGATACCCGTTTTTTGATAAATTATCCGTAATTGTTTCCAATTCCTCATCTAATTTTAACTTAGAACAACTCATAAGGGCACGATGTGTTAGGGTCCAAATTAGATTTATCTTACGTTTTTTTAGGGCAAAATGAATCCCAACGAGTGTACAAACCTGTAAATGTTGGTTTGCGGTATATAGATGTATGGTAACTAGATGGCGTTTTTGTTACCACTACACCAAGGAAAGCTATTGATGAATTGCAGTCTCCCTCATAGGTGTACTTTAACGCGGGATGCATTCAATTTAGTCAGGAGCAAAAGGTGTTTGCTTCCGTTTGGTTATTAAATAAACAGAATGTGTCCTCAACATATCGGAAGTACACTAATGGTTTTATGGGCCCAGATAGTAAGCGCTCTTCATAGACCCCTACAAAAATATTCGCCATGGTTGGTCCAAGTACTGAGCCCATGGCTACACCATCTTTTTGCTGATACATATTGTTGAAACTAAATTCCATAGATGTCGTGGAAAATTTCATAAGTTCAATAAATATGTTTTCAGGAATAGGAGGAGGTGATATCAGGCCCCGATATAAAAAATCTGCACAAATATCTATAGTTTCCAAAACAGGGACACAAGTAAAAAGATTGCTAATGTCATAAGAGCACATAAATCTATTAACAATCTTAGACTTTTTAATAAAATCAGCAAAATAAAATGAATCTTTAAGACAATATTTACTATAATGTTGTAAAACAGGTTGTAAAATATCAAAGATCCATTTCGAGACCTTGTGTGGCGATGACCCTACCATGGAGAGAATGGGCCTTAATGGAATATCCGCTTTATGGGTTTAGAGGGAGACCATATAACCTTGGGCGGATAGATCCAGAGGGTTTTATCTCACTAGCTACGTTCGTCGGAAGTACACCGTTTTTGACCCACTTGACCAGTTTCTTTTGAAATTTGGTTTCCAAGGAGGTGGTTGAATCATGAGTTGCGACAGGGTCCAATTTTTCAAATTTGTCTTTGTCATCTAGTATTACCGACATTTTGTCAACATACTCATGATGATTTAGTATAACCAACCCTGACCCTTTATCTTGTCTAGTAATGACTAATGATGGGTCTTGTCGTAGGGTTTTAATAACTGCAAAATGCTCTTTGCGCCATTTTAACTCAGAATGCGACACTGGTGTACTAGCGTAACTGTGAGCAAGATCATTCAATTTTGTCTTGAGATCCCTAGTTTTGGTTTCAGAGACTGATGCAAGTCTCTCCGCTTGGGTATTTAGGATTTCAAATTCCGAAAATACCTCTTCCCGTTTAACACCGGGCAAAGGAATACAAAAATCTAACCCATGATCAAGTACCATTAGTTCTGAAGGTGACAAGTCATGGGAAGATAAATTAAGAACGTTACTTCCAATATTTAGGTTGGTAGTACACCCAAACTTTTTATATATTAAGTGTTGCAATTTGTTATTTGATTTAAGAATTTTTTAATATCTCGTCCTTGTAAAATTGCAACATATCGTGCAAAGCGAACTTTATCAAAGCACGAAAGAATGCTCACTACTTCCCTCCATAATTAAGCATTTTCACTCGTATATTTCTCTAAATTCAATGCCAGTTTATTAAAAAAATATGGATAAACGCATTCTCGATTTTGTGTCCAGGTTGCAAATTCGCTTTTTTTTATTTTAAATAAAATAAACGAAGGACACACATTATTATTGACACAAGAATGTAAGAATGTTATATTATCTTGCGTCGATCTAATTTTACTTTTAAGTTTTAGAATAGAGTTTAATTTCTTAATTAAACTCGAATTGTACCTCGTCTTCAAATATTTCATAATGTTTTTAGGGATACAAAATTTAAATATTGCAATTAGGAAGGGAAGACTTTTATGATTCATGATTAAAAGTAAATTTGTATATATATATATATATATATATATATATATATATATATATATATATATATATATATATATATATATATATATTCCTTTAATCTTCTCTCAAAAAAAGGGGAAGGGGGGAACAGGAGAGAAAAGAAAGAGAAATGGGGAGCCAGCTGACCGGTTTCCACCCTCGCTTCTCAAGGCTTTATCGAGGGAATTTTTAAAACAAAGAATGAAAAAGCGATTAAAATTGCGTTTTATTCAATTTACGGGTAGAAAAAAAAAGTGGGAAAACTACTAAAATAAAACAGCGTTATGGTCGAATACCTTAGAGATTAATCACATTCAAACCCAGGAGGCATTCCCTTTGCTTGCAAATGGAAGGTTTTCTAAGTCGAACGTGTTTTATTTTAATCGTTTTCCCACTTTTTTTTCTCCATGTAAATTGAATAAAACGCAATTTTAATCGCTTTTTCATTTCAATTCTGTGAACTTTCTCTAAAATCCATTAAAGACAGAACTTTTGGAAAAGCACCATCGTCTGATGACGTCTCTAGTTATTTATAACTAGTTGACTGAAACATACTAATGTAGCGATGCCTAAATGTTTATGTAAAAACAAATAAAACGTATATATATATATATATATATATATATATATATATATATATATATATATATATATATATATATATATATATATCAAACACAATTCGTATGGTATACTCTGGCCAGACCACCTGGACAGAATGGCTCTTGACAAGCAGCGCCCACAACAAGAAACTTTTACGGACCTCTAAAGACAAGCCTTGTCGAACTACACCCAAGACGTTCAACGAACGCACGTACACAACTTCATAGATGCATACACACTCTCTAAACGAACGCATATACAAATAAGTCCATGCATACACTCTTTCACTACTACAAAAGGCACGCTATCACACACACACACACACACACACGCACACACACACAAATATACACATTACACATCTTCGTGTATATTCATTTACGTGCACGTGAACGCACACGGCGCCAGCCGATTCAAACAATAAATGCTCTCGGACTTTTCGAACTTTCGTTCTTTACGGTCAATTCTTTCGCGTGGTCTTAATCAAGTTATCAATAATAATAAAAAAAAACAATTATTTTGTATGGCCAGTCATTCATTCCTTTGATAATGTCCCTTTCCTCTACAGAACGAAAGGCACATTGGTTTTTAACTATTGAACCAACTGACCTTGTCACTCGGGCGCGAAATGTGTGCCATCAGTTGGTGGGCAAGAGAGAGCATGGGCGAGTAATAGCTGGGAGTGAGGAAGTTGTGGGAGGTTGACAAGGGCCATTCTCAAGAGACGCCGCTCCATTGTTTTGTAGACTGAAAGAGAGACACACTCTAGAACGAGAATCGTTGAAATCAACTTCCGTTCTGACACATCATAAAGAGACTGTTTGTGTGTGTTCCGGAAGTGACGTCAATAGTACCGAGTGCAAACTGGCATCTTGGAGTGGGTAATCTTTCAATTCATTTCAGACCACGTATAAAAGAACAAAGCCAACAAAAACCTAAACCAAAACACCAATTAAGATGCGTTCAGTAAAAACGTTTATGGAAAATCTGATTGGAAAATGACACAAATATTTAATTATAATTCTAAGAAGGCCATAACACTAATAAAAATGCACACGGTTTGTAATTTGAATAAAAAAAAATACGAATTTTGAAAAGTAAAATGTTTAAAATGTTTAATTTGAATCATAGCATAATATTAACTAACATGATAGTGACTGGATTGAAAATATTAACACAAATTTCGTCATATTTTTACGTCTATTTCATATCATTTCTGGGTTATATTATTTTTATCGTTGATATTTTTTTACAATCACATAATAAGTCGTTTTGTATTTTTTCATATTTTTGAAATTGTTAATATTTATACAAAGTTAGGTATATGTATATGTAGATTTGTATGTGTATATGTATATTTATATGTGTGTATGTATATTTATATGTGCAAGATTCACTTCTTCTAGATTCACGCCTAAACTAATTAACCGATCACTATACATTTTGGAACACAACTTATAGGTGTCAAATGTCGTAATATAGGTTATATTTAGTTTCGGACAAAAAGATAAAAAAAATCTTTCGTGAAATTAATTTGGATACGTCCAATTTTTCTGAAATTTTAATAATAGATATTGGAGATCAATTAATAAATATTCCCTTTTCAGTTTTTTGGAGGATTGTATCGGTAAAAAATGTCAATTTGATAATTGAAATATTTCAGATTTACATTAAATGTGATTCATATTCATTGCACACTAATTAAGTAAGATGTCCCGAATTTCAATCTTTTTAAATATAACCCTTACCCTCCAGGGACTATTGTCCACAGTCACAATGGATTACAAATTAAATATGATCTCCTACTCTGGGGGCACAAATGTACCATTGTCTAGTCTCGAACCCTTTAAACGCATTCTGGCATTCGTTAGACGTTGAAATCACGCATATATAGTCCAATTTAGCTCCGAGGTGCGCTAATTCGAGTAGACCCTAAGTCCGTGTAGTAGCGCAATTTTCTCATTAACGGTAAATTTTAATTAAAACAGTACTTTTGTTCCTCCAGAACGTCTCCGAGATTAATTGTCTGGTCGCTAGTCGTGCTAGTGGTTTCTTCTCTCACTAAAAATCACCACGGTTGAAAATCCTCGTCGCAGGAAGGTGGAGATGTCTGTGAAAAAACTGAATCAATTTCAAGATACGAAAAAGGAAAACAAGACATTGACAATTGTTTCCTTATACAAACTAATTATTTGAGAATAGCAAACAGTTAATAAAACATGTTAAAAAACACTTTTAAAAAGAGTTAAAAACATATTTAATCTGAAAAGGAAACACTTGATAAGTGCATAGTCCTTAATTCGCAGAGTTTCGAAGAAATACTTTCCTTCTCATCAGAGGGTAGGAATTAGCAAAATGCGGGATCGGATTTTGCATACAAAAGTATTTGATGAAACTGCAAGTAAGTCAAAGATCTTACTTGATAACAAAAAGTGAAGCAGAGGGAATATGGTGAAGAAAAAGGTGATTTCACGTGAGTCTGGTAAAAGGTAAATACTCTCTGATGAGAAGGAAAGTATTTCTTCGAAACTCCGCGGATTAAGAACTATCCACTTATCAAGTGTTTCCTTTTCAGATTAAATATGTTTTTAACTCTTTTTCAAAGTGTTTGTTTTAACATGTTTTATTAACTGTTTGCTCTTATTATAAGCTCTATCTCCTATTTGGTTTTATCGAGCTTTTACATCTGGTTGAGATAACTTTATAAATATTAATTCTTTAATATTTTTAATATACTTTAGTTTTACCATCTTGGATCATTTTGGTAAATTTAGTTGTAATTTTTATTTTAATTTTTATTTTATATATATATATATATATATATATATATATATAAAATAAAATTTACAATTAAATTTACCAAAATATATATATATCAATAAAGAAAGAAAATGTTTATATAAGACAATATATATATATATATATATATATATATATATATATATATATATATATATATACTCAACAAGGTATACATCAATTAGGAGTGTAGGTTAAGTGGGGACTCTTTATACCATGGTATTTTAAATCCTAATGCTTCTCATCAGAAGAGGAGAGAAGATGCTAGAATAGGGATTTGACATCTAGCGATAGTTACATTAGGAGCGAAACAGAATATTGATGCTGTTTGGGGAAATTTAAATTAATCTCTGTAATATAGGAGTAGTATAGTTTTTATTAAATAATGCAGGTATTTTTATACGAGGGGCGTGCAATAAGTAATGCCCCTGCCCACTTCCAGTTGTCTAATCTAGCTGAAATTTTGCATTTGCAATGATTTGTATCTCTACGGGTTATGTGGCAAATTACAGCTCTGAACTAATTGTGGTTTCTGTTTTACAGGTATTTGAACTGAGTCAAGTGTGAAATGGAGCCTGTTGAATGTCGAGCATTGTATTTTTTTGTATTTGAAAGGACGCACACCACAGGAGACTTTTGCTGAAATGAAAGAAACTTATGGTGATAATGTCCCATCATATGACCTTGTAAAACGCTGGCATCGTGAATTCAAACATGGCCCGAAGTCTGTGGAAACAGCTACCAGACCTGGTCGCCCCCCCCCTTCTGTCATTGATGAGGCATCTGTCCGTCAAGTTGAGGCTGTCATTTTGGAAGATCGGCGCATTACTATTCGCCAAATAGCCCAAGATGTCAAGATTAGTACAGGGTCTGTGGAAACTATCATTCATGACCATTTGCATATGCATAAGGTGTCTGTCAGATGAATTCCCAGGTTGCTCACACCATTCCAGAAGCGAGAACGCGTCAAGTGGTGGAGGATGAATTTTGAGATGTGCCAAGAAGATGAGTCAAAGTTTTTCAAAAGACTGATTACACAGGATGAAACCTGGGACCATCACTATGATCCAGAGACCAAAGCCCAGTCAATGCAGCGGAAGCACTTGGACTCACCACCTCCAAAAAAGGCAAGGGTGCAGCCCTCCGCTGGCAAGGTCATGCTCACAGTCTTCTGGGACCAGGATGGAGTAGTGATGACAGATTTCCCGGCAAAGTGTACCACAATTACAGGAGCCTATTATGCTTCACTTTTTAGGAAATTAAGGGAAGCTATCAAAATCAAGAGGCGGGGCAAAATCAGCAAAGGTACCCTCCTCCTACAGGACAACATTCCGCATGTCGCCAGATCAGAAGCACGGGCGTGTGATTATGAAATCCTCCCCATCCTCCCTACTCTCCTGACCCTGCACCCTCTGACTTTCACCTCTTCCCAACCATGCAGTTGTTTTTGAAAGGGAAGCGTTTCCCAGATGATGCAGCTTTGATTTCTGAGTCACGTCGTGGTTGGAAGACCAACGGTCTCCAGAGCTGCATGGGAGAAATGCATAACTCTGGGTGGTTTCTATGTAGAGAAAGACTAATAACTGCCAAGTTTCGTTGCTCAACTTCTATGGGAAGTGGGCCAGGGACATTACTTATTGCACGCTCCTCGTAGCATATCTGTCATGGTGGGTTTTATATATGTGAACAATATGTGTGATTTAACTCTCGGGGAGGATTTAGGGTGAGTTACTTGAGAGAAGGTGCTTATATATGCTTCAAAATACCGTGGTTCAAAGAGCCCCCACTTACCCTACACCCCAAATTGATGTATACCCTTATATATATATATATATATATATATATATATATATATATATATTGTCATTTTCTTTCTTTATTGATTTCTATATAAGCTGCAAATCAATTTGTTGAGCTTTGTATTAGCCCGATAAGTCTCCTCTTATAGAATTGATCTTATTCTCTTCCTTTAATTCCCCAATATATATATATATATATATATATATATATATATATATATATATATATATATATATATATATATATTAATCGAATAATTATATGTATATATAATCCGTAGACTAAGAAAATGGATAATTATATTTTTCTCGTGATTTATGAAACACATTCCTGATCGACTAGTGGTTTTGTTTTCAATTTATAAAGTTGCTTGGAGCGAAGTTTGGTTGGCATTTCCATCTCGAGAATCCGGGAAAATTGCGACCGACACGAGGGTGGATTTACTAGGAACTGTGTAGAAGCCTGTTAATAGTTGAAAAATGATTTCTTTTTATTCATCTCCCACCTTTCCCCTTCTTTCTCATTCTGACTAGTATATCTAGTTTAATCATTTCCTTTCTTTTCTCCGAAACAGAGCGAGTGTAAATTTCATATGTTTATCTTTTTATCTCTCTTTTCTCACTCTTTCCTCGGAATTAATAATTCATCGCGAAAATTTATGCAGTCAGTAGTTCGTCATAAAACATCCGAGTTCACCTGTTTACCCCCTTTTCTTTTGCCAGCAGTTTTATTTTTCCAACGTATTGTTTTGGAATTAAAATTGCTACCTATTTTCTCCTATTAGCGATAAGTGAATCGTGAGAATTTACCAGCAAGGTTATACGACTTCGCCCGAGATGCATCATATTAAATATTAGATATTTTCTATAATCAAAATCATTACATGAATTTGATTATAAAGATGTATTAAGGATTCTATACATAAGGTTTAGTATCATTATATCTTTATTTTAATCTGCGTAAATATAAACAATATTTATAGCTATTAAGCAATACAGAAGCGTCCATGTTTTGTCGCTGTAGGGAATCATCAAGCTATGAGTTCATATTTTACAACTAAGCTCTACTTTTGTATTGAGCACCGTTAAATAAATAATAGAAATCTATCTACATGCAATGTATTATAGCAGTGTTTTATATTAAAGGTGTACACATCTATGTATGTATGTATGTATGTATGTATGTATGTATGTATGTGTGTCAGGTCATGTCATATGCTACTGGTACCATTTAACCCAGTACTACCTGCCTCATGGTCGGGTCACCGGCGACTAAACTGGTTCCCCCACCAGACTTGTTTGGTGAGGAGGGCGGCTAGTCTCCCTGGAGGATTAAAAACAAGACCTCCCAAAGGGCGAATGAACTCTTTTTCTGGGTCAACGGCCAACTAGCACCGTGTATATTTGTGTGTGTGTATATGTGTATTGGGGTGGAGAGGGCTCCCAAGGCAACCTTTCTAGGAGAAGCAAATCTCTGATTTAAAAAACCATAAAGCGGGAGACCAGTACTCGCATTAAGCTGGTCTGCAGTTTAATTTGTTGCTGGCTATCTTGCTCTTGCTTGTTGCTGGATCTCAACATTTTGAACTGAGAGAGAGACTTAGCTGTCGTACAAAGCTAAGACTCTGTAACATCATCTTTGTATAGATACTCCCTCAGGCATTTGGGCTCATGGATTTTAAATGTCTGAGGGAGTGGCACTCGTCTGACAAGACGTTGCAATCATCATGTATGTATGTATGTATCTATCTATCTATCTATCTATTAATAAAAATTACAATTAAATTTACCAAAATGATCCAAGATGGTAAAACTAAAGTATATTATAAATATTAAAGAATTGATATTTATAAAGTAATCTCAACCAGATGTAAAAGCTCGATAAAACCAATTAGGATATAGATCTTATAATAACAATGAACCAGTCTACATATATAATCCAAACTAAAATACTAATCGTAATGCCTCTAACCCACCCAGGCGCATCAGGAGAAAGAAAAATATTTTGTTTAATCCTCCATTTAGCGTAAATGTCAAAACTAATATTCCTAAGGAATTCTTCAACATTTTACAAAACTTTTTCAGATACACACACAGATATAGTTCTATTTCACACTGATGTAGTTCTATTTCACACTGATATAGTTCTATTTCACACAGATATAGTTCTATTTCACAGATATAGTTCTATTTCACACAGATATAGTTCTATTTCACACAGATATAGTTCTATTTCTCATTGATATAGTTCTATTTCACACAGATATAGTTCTATTTTCAATAAAAACTTAATAAGGATTTCTTATTAAACAATGCCTAATTTAGCACAAAGAATCTTAACATCTAACAAAAAAATTAAATCAGCCCCAAAAATCCCTTTCTCAATTAAATCCAAAACTAACTGTAATTCTAATAACAAACATCTTTGCCCACTCAATAATGATTGCATCCATAAAGATGTTATATATTCTTGCACTTTTACTGAGCTCCCACGCAATCCTCCCATAACAAACACTAATATTTCGTCTTCAAGTTATCCTTCTTCTCATCCTCCATCTGATATAGTTACTAATCCAATATACCACTCGAGCAGCCCCTCCATCTACAATCATACAACTAATAATAATAATAATAATAATAATAATAATAATAATAATAATGAGAATAATAATATTTCTCCTAACAGCCATCCTAACGCTAACAACACTCATTGTCCCCTCCAAAATAGTCGTCGTACTATCATTGTCCCACCCTTTGTTGAACACTATGAACAAAATTCAAACTATTTAACTAATACAAATCAGCAAATTAATATTAATATAAGACCTCGAGCTTTTAATAAAGAACATACGCTACTTCAACATTAATTAAGAAGAGAATATCAAACCACATTTTTTCTTTTAACAACCATAATTCTAATAATAACCAAGGAACTTCTCTAACCACTTTAATTAACAAAAATCTATTGAGAAGTGATATACAAATTACTATTAGCGTATTAAGCGATGCTTTTTGTGTAAACAAATTGAACTTAGGTGTTTGGACAATGTCAAAACATTGTTAATTCATTGCCCGAATAGCAGCAGGCGTATAGCTCAACGGTTAGAAACTCCAACTGTCGTTTGGGCGATTGGGTTTCGAACCTGGCTTGTCTAGCCGCACTGTTGAGCTGTGAAACATCGAAACGGTACTGTACTCTATGTGGATGACTATATATATATATATATATATATATATATATATATATATATATATAAAAAGCTGTGTGTGTGTATGTGTGTATGTGTGTGTGTGTGTGGTCACGAATAGGCTCCTATATAGTTGACTATTTTAAAAAACTGATTACATATAATGATAGAAGATGTATCGAGACACAGGAATGGGTATGTTTGATCTGGCAGAATAGTGGTTCATTAAAATTGTGGGGTCTGCGTTCGCGCCTGGTCCACAAAGCATGGAAATAAAAAAAATTAAAAATTAAAAAAAACATTTTTGACATAGATGTACATAAGAATACTTTGATAAGTATGTTTTAACTTAAATAGGGATGGTATAATAAAATTGTGGGGGTCTGCGTTTGCGCCTATCCTCCATAGAATGGAAATAGGCACAAACTTTAATAAAGCCTTTTCATATCTATCTGCGTTTTTGGTTTTGATATCCCCTAATTCAACCCAAATTTACGACCTTCATTTTCATAACCTATCATACTTACTTAAATCAGAGTCCATTTTCTGTAGGCTGTTTTTGAACCAAGTCAACGACGGGTACTTTTGCTAGTATATATCTATATATATATATATATATATATATATATATATATATGTATATATATATATATATATATATATATATATATATATATATATATATATATATATATATATATATATCACTTCACTTGTGTAAATGATTGTTTAGCTACAAAGTTTTTTACTCAAAGTTTGGAATAACCATTTTTACTACAGCCTATATTAAAAAGTGTTGGTAGAAGAGGCAACTTCAGCTAAAATTTCGTTACACCATCAGCTGATGGGGATGCTGATGGGGATGCTGATGGTGTAACGAATAGTCAATAAGAAATTTAGAATGGTGTACCAGTAACCATGTAGAGTTATCAGTTATACCGACTGAGACGATTGCGAAGAAATATTCAATCACTGAGAAATTGATATCATATGCGATAGACTGAAATAATCAGCCACAGACAACAATCAATAGTTGAATGTTGCCCTAAGCGTGGTTGAATTACCGCAAGATGTTGGCCTACGCTGGTTCCAAGAACGACATAATTTGTCACCAATATTAAGAGAAAATCTTATTCTTTTACGCCAGTGGTTCACAGACTTATGTCATTTGTTGAACCCTGTTCTTCATATCACCCACCCCCTAATACAATCGATCCGATATAGACTTATTGTTATCGAAATAATGCGAGTTGATAGATTTTACATGATTGATTTATTTGCTGTGTGATTTGAAAGATTAGATAACACAAAAAGTAATAAAACAAAAAGTAAGACAGCAACACAAAGCACATGTCATAGATTTAATTGATTCACTAAAACAAGAAAAGAAAATAAGAATCCTAAAAGAAGAAAAGAAAGAAAAGAACATGGAATTCAATTTATTCACTTTCATTGGCAACATAACTCACCGAGAAACTGTGCATTGAGACTATCATGTTTGTAGCATAAGTCACCGTCATGAGTTGCGTGATTAATTAAGAAACTTTAGTGATTTTTCTCTTATTGAGGCTACATTTGTAGGAGTAGCAAGACTTTTGAATCATCCTTTTAATAGGAGTAGCAAAACTTTTGAATCATCCTTTTAATAGGAGTAGCAAGACTTTTGAATCATCCTTTTAATAGGAGTAGCAAGACTTTTGAATCATCCTTTTAATAGGAGTAGCAAGACTTTTGAATCATCCTTTTAATAGGAGTAGCAAGACTTTTGAATCATCCTTTTAATAGGAGTAGCAAGACTTTTGAATTATCCTTTTAATAGGAGTAGCAAGACTTTTGAATCATCCTTTTAATAGGAGTAGCAAGACTTTTGAATCATCCTTTTAATAGGAGTAGCAAGACTTTTGAATCATCCTTTTAATAGGAGTAGCAAGACTTTTGAATTATCATTTTAATAGGAGTAGCAAGACTTTTGAATCATCCTTTTAATAGGAGTAGCAAAACTTTTGAATCACCCTTTTAATAGGAGTAGCAAGACTTTTGAATCATCCTTTTAATACGGGTGACAAGATTTTTAACTGCTTTCTTTATTTGAATCGCCTTTTCTATAAGGGTAACAAAACTATTTGATCACATCTTTTGCAGGGGTAACAAGACTTTTGAACCGCCCTTTTATGAGAGTAAAAAGACTTTCAGACTACCCTTTTTGTTATCATAAACAAGATTTTCGGATCACAATTTTTGTAAGGCAATAAGATGTTATCGTTTTTGTAGGAGTAGCAAGACTCGCGAACCACCTTTTTCATCAGAGTAACAAAAGTTTTAGAAAAACTAACACGAATCCAATGTTAACAAATACTTGTAAATTTCCATTTATTTTCAATCCTAAAATAATATTCTTCATCGTTCAAATGAAAATCAATTCATCTCATTAACTTTTACCTTCGAATTGATTTTAGATTTGGAAAAAAAAATGTCAAAAGTAGTTTCATCGTGAATTGTTGACGTGTCAGAAAATTAAAAAATCGCTTAAGAAGTCGTGTGAACAAACACATTCCATTAT
Organism: Euprymna scolopes; assembly: GCF_053919585.1. NCBI lineage: Eukaryota > Metazoa > Mollusca > Cephalopoda > Sepiida > Sepiolidae > Euprymna > Euprymna scolopes. The sequence continues at coordinate 34,553,440 of NC_136522.1, forward strand.
TTAATGGTTTGTCTACGACAATTTATAAAACAATAAATATGTGTGACATATTTTCGACCTCACTTTAATAATAAATAATACGTAAAATAGTAGAATAACAGCCTAATGTGCGAAGCATGAAGCAAATACATCCATTTTTTTCCTGGTGCCAAAATCAGGTTTCTTTGTTTGGCATCCGAATAAGAACAAAATCAAGTAATATTTTCGACCACGAAGTGACGTAAGAAGTATCTACAAAATCTCCTGTTTCACCGCGTGATTTAAGAATCTTAATCACTTTTTGCCTTTGAATGAAAACAAGTACATGCAATAACTCTGGTCCCGCATTTGAACTTGAATTTAAATATAATTTATTCACGTAAGAAATGTTTAAAATTGACGCCACCTTAAATGATGATAGAAGCAGCCAGTATAGCTATTAAATGCTTAACATGACAAGTCTATAACAAGCCCCACTCTCCCTAATGGTTTACTTCGGATTATGCAGCTGCCATTGCTCAAAGGCAGCATGCATACCGCAGATTCAAGCGACAAAAGTCCAGTTCCAACAGACAGAAGTATATACAAGATAGAAGTAATTATAAGAAAGAAATACCGACAGCTAAGACAGAATACGCTAAAACCACCAGAAAACGCATTGAAGCACAGAAATTAGGAACCTGTGATTTTTGGAAAATCTACAACAGTGTAGTAAATAATGGGCAGTCAACGATTCCCACACTATCAAACAATCATGAGGTTGCTTGCACGGCAACCGACAAGACTAATCTGCTTGCCAGTCGGTTTGCCTTAAACTCCACACTGGACCCAACACACCACTCCCTCCCCAACTTTCCTTTGTGGACAGACGCCAAACTAGATGATTTGAAAATCAGCCCTTCTCAAGTATCATAAAAAAGCTAGACACCTCAATAGCAAGTGGACCGATCTCACCCTGGCTGTTATATTAAAAAAATGCTCCGCTGAGGTTGCTCCAGTTCTCTCCAAACTTTACAATAAATGCCTTAACGAATCTTGCTTTCCTGACTGCTGGAAACCGCTTCTATGGTACCAGTCTGCAAGAATTCTGGTGAAAGAACTGAGCCATTAAATTATCACCCCATTAGCCTACTCCCACTTTTCACAAAAATATTTGAGTCCTTAATTAATCTAGTGCTAGTCCAACACCTAACAGCTACTAAACTCCTGACCGACAAACATTATGGATTTAGGCAAGCCCATTCCACAGCAGATATCTTAACTGTAATCTCTGAACGTATATACCATCCATTGGACAAAATAGGGGAGGGTAGAGTGGTAGCCCTCGATAAAGCTAAGGCTTTTGACAGGGTATGGCACGATGGTCTTCTAAGGAAAATTAGATCATATGGTATCACTGGAAGAATACATAATGTAATTAAATCCTTAAATAAGAGAAAAATCCAAGATATCCTATACGGTCGTGCATCTAAACAATATGATATAAATGCGGGAGTACTTCAGGGTCTATCCTTGACCTTTATTATTCCTGATATTCATAAATGACTTCCCTGATTAAATTGTTTCGGAGATGGGTATATCTCTATAATAGGCACGAGGGTAAAACAAATGAGCACATATCTAAAGAAATGGCAGAAACACTAGACGATGAGCTCAGATCTGTAGTGAGATGGGGACAAAAATGGATGGTCAAATTCAATGCTGCCAAGACTAAGCTTGTTTCCTTCAATAATTACAAGAAACCTTCTCTACCACCAATAGCAATGGCCAAGAACACATTACCTGAAAGTACTTCCTTTAAACTCTTTGACCTAACGTTTACAGGGAACATGAACTGGAATAGATACACTGAGAGCATTGCCAAAAAGGTGTCTCTCTCTACCGTGCTAGAAAATTACTTTCGCCTGAAAGTATCCTGTACCTCTATAAAGCCATCATTCGTCCATGTATGGAGTACTGTTGTCACATTTGGGCTGGTGCATCTGCTGCTTGTCTTTCACTCCTGGACAGAGTTCAAAAGAGAATCGCCAACCTGATAGACCCTGAACAGTCATCTAGGCTTCAGTCTCTGTCCCATCGATGAAATGTTGCATCCCTCTGCCTGTTCTATAAGTACTTTAATGGTGAATGCTCTGACGAACTACAAGCACTTGTACCTCCTCGACGTGACTACCCCGACAAACCCGACAAGTAACTAAGTCCCACTCCTTCACTGTAGAGATCCCTAGGTGTAAGAAAGCCTTTTACTCCAATAGTTTCTTCCCCAGAACTGCTAGACTTTGGAACTCCCTTCCGGGATTCTGCTTTCCCAACTGTACCGACATGCAGAAGTTTAAGTGTAATGTGAACAAACATCTTGCTACTCATCTCCCTTTATAATGCCCCTGCAACTTATGTCCCTGATAGAGCCCTCTACTTCAAAGTGGCACTGTGCCTTGTTTGGGGTGAAAATTGATTAAAAAAAAAGAAGATATATAGCCATTTGAAATAGTTAGGAAAGCCTCAACTTGAAGATCTGTTTCACTGCATATCTTGTTATTTGCATCCATTATTTCTTTAAATGAAATTGCTGTAAAATCAAATACAAAGAGCAATACATTTATGTTTATTCGTAAACAAGTGATTGAGTTTATGACCTTTAGCAAATGTTCGGGAATTAGAAAACAAAAAAGAAGAAAAAAAAAAACCTCACAGAATTAGTCAGCTATAAGCAAGAAATAATTTTACGGTGAAAAACAGCAACAATATTTTGACCGTCCATATGTATTTATATGCCTCGGCAGTAACATCGTTAACAGAGACATCAAAATCGGCAAAGACACGACCTTAGGTATCCTTGATGGAATGTACACCATCTAGAAGTTTCCCGTCTCTAAGAATCTTAGAGATTTCTTCAGAGTCATAGTGCAATTTGTCTTTCCCTACGACTCGACAGTTTAGACCCAAACGTGACAGCAATAAACCTCACACAAAGATGTTACAAGTTGGATTGGATATGATGCTCTGGAGTAAACACCAGACTAAAAATCGTAATATGGACATATTTCTGCGCTTTCCTAATATCACTAAGAGAAAGAGAGAGAGAGAGAGAGAGAGAGAGAGAGAGAGAGAGAGAGAGAGAGAGAGAGAGAGAGAGAGAGAGGGGGGGCTTCAGCTTTTTTGGTCACTGTCGGAATCCATCACACAGCAAAAGATCCGTTGGAAAACCTCATCATACCCTAAGCCTAACCTGTCCAACACTGGATGCCACTCGGATGATGTCTGCTGTGTGCGCTGTCCGACACACATGACTAAAGGAAACAACTCAGGCAATCTCAGAAAAAAATTCGATCAGATTGATTGATTTATATACAAACCAAGAGTAAATAATATTAATAATAAAGAGAAAATCGATATAAGAACCACGGAATTTAAATAAAAAATGATGAATTTAATCCGATGACATTCAGAAGTGAAACATAAAAATCGTTCCGTATAATCTGAATTATTTCCAACAACACATAAGCACTAATATCAAGGTGGAGGTGGCTAAGGGATTAACGACACGGACTAACAACCAAGCCGTTTGATTCAGTTCGTTCTATATTTTTACTTAGGATGTTGGAAACCTTCAAATGTTCCCTACTGTAATTATCAGATGTTTTTCTGCAAAAAATTCTAACTAGAAAGATATCGGGGAAATTAATGCGAACAACAGGATCATCTGATTCAAAAGAAATGAACGTAATTTAGATTACAGTACAGGTGAATATTTTTAGAAATTAAAAATCTTCAATTATAAACTTCAAAGACCAAATATTATGTAGCCTGATCGTCAGTGTGTGGCATTATTGGCTGTTGGAAATTCATTTATAGACACAAGTCTCCTCGATGTAGTTTGGAATAATGAGCTTCAACACTTGAACAAAGTGGATGGAGTTGATGCTTTGCCAGCCAGTCATCGTATTGGATAGAAATATTGATTTATTTTCAATTGTATGATACGCACAATTGAAAGTAGTCTTTTTACAGAAGAGAATTGCATTAACGTAAAGCAGAAGACCTAAATTATTAGACTAGTATATATTAGTGGCCCGGAAAAGCCACAGGGGAGACAACAGAAGCAGCAAAACTAAAGTTGGCCTGCCAGGACACTATATATTTAAATGTAGGCACATTTGGGCATATTTTATTCGGTTGAAAATTTAGGTTCTTTTTTTTAACAAACTGTCATGAAATTTTAACAATAGAGTAGTATTAAAAAAGCCTGCAGATTTTTTCGTCCCATAGAACAAAAAAGATGAGCATTTCAATATTCAATTTGGCTACCAGTATATATATATATATATATATATATATATATATATATATATATATATATATATATATATGTGCATGGATGTCCGGCATTGCCCGGGTGTTTGGAGGCGTGTGTTGAGTAAAAAAAAAAAAGTGGTAGTAGGAAGGCAGGCTCGAACCCACACTGCGAAAGAGGAAAAGAATGGGGAAAAACGTGACATCTTTGCTGTTACGACCACCGCCAAACCGGAAGTGATGTAGATTTAGACAATCGAAAAGAGGGGATGACTTTCGCAAATATCGGCGAAAAAAGCGACCCCTTCCTGTAGAAAAGTACCCAGTTGAGGGTGAAGAAATTAATGCTTTTGGCCAATTTTTCGGTATTTGCTGTCTGAAGGGTCGAACTTCAAAACGATACTAATCTTAAGAAAATCCATCGCCTCTGTCGAAAGTTTTAGGCAGACATGCAAACATACATCCATACATTTATATATTGGTAGGTTAAATTTTCGACCCAAACCAATTAAAAAACTTACCCTATCTCTGAATACACTTTATGTAAAATTTCAAATGTTTGGACCAGAAATTGTCTGAGTAATTTGGTAGAGACCACAGAGGTCAATTTTTTGTTAACTTTGACCCCTATTATGACCCTTTAACATTTATTGTTTTTGGGCTCAAATCAAGTTATTAAGCTAGATCCATGTTCAAGGAACCTATATCTAAAATTTCAATTGTTTATACCCAAAATTGGCGGAGGAGTTTTATAGTTCTCAAAGGTGAAATCGTTGAACTTTGACCCCTTAACAGCCAAATTTCTGGCCGGAAACGGATTTTAGCTCAGTCAAGTTTTCTACTTTCTGCCAACAAAATGGTATCAACCACATTCGCATACCATCATTTCATCCACAGTCGAACGGTCAAGTTGAACGTCTTGTGGACACCTTTAAAAGAGAGCCTTTTTGATACTCAGGAGAGAAAGGACAACATCAGAGATACTTGAAACCTTCTGGCAAGCTATAGGGCAGCACCAAACCCTAGCTCACCAGTCAAATGCTTAATGAATCGGAAAATCCGTTTACACATTGAAATCACATCATTCCATCAAGAGGAACATAAAAATGGAACGCCAGTAAAACCACCACGATGGTTCAGGTCAAAGAACATTCTTACCAGGTCAACAAGCCCTAATAAAAGATTACCGGAACAACAAAGAGTCATTGACCCAAGGCTACATTGTACGACAAACTCGAAATGTAACGTACGAGGTAAATATCCAAAATTCAATTTGGGTTCGACACTAGAACCACCTGCGACTCTCACATCTCCCAAACAGAATACCAGATTACTCTATTCCACTAAACATCTTGTTGGACACCTTCAACTTTCCACAACAAACACCAGAAGCTTCTCAGACCACTGAAGCTGGAGTGCAGGAACAAAACATCCGGAAGTCAGCTCGCACTCATTGTCCAACACAACATTTGCAGGTGGATCCCCAACTGAAGTGGTACCAGCGACAAAATTTAAAGGGGAGATGTTGCGATGATACAAAAGTATAATGATAGGGGAGAAAATCTTTATTTCTTTGGCCAAAGTTGCATAGACTTTAAATTCTCGCGACTTCTCGCAAGATCAACGCGGGAGGAACACAGACTTTCAAATTGGACCAATAGCATCATTCTGTAATGGAATTCGGTAAAAAAATCAATGCGTAATAAATATAATAAAAACATAAAATCTATATAATCTAATAAAACAATAATGAAATCTATAAAATCTAATAAAAAATAATAAAATCTATATAATCTGATAAAAAATAATAAAATCTATATAATCTAATAAAACATAATAAAACCTATATAATCTAATAAAAAAAATAAAATCTATATAATCTAATAAAAAATAATAAAATCTATATAATCTAATAAAAAATAATAAAATCTATATAATCTAATAAAAAATAATAAAATCTATATAATCTAATAAAAAATAATAAAATCGATATAATCTAATAAAAAAATAATAAAATCTATATAATCTAATAAAAAATAATAAAACCTATATAATCTAATAAAAAAAATAAAATCTATATAATCTAATACAAAAAAAATAAAATCTATATAATCTAATAAAAAATAATAAAATCTATATAATCTAATAAAAAATAATAAAATCGATATAATCTAATAAAAAAATAATAAAATCTATATAATCTAATCAAAAATAATAAAATCTATATAATCTAATACAAAATAATAAAATCTATATAATCTAATAAAAAATAATAAAATCGATATAATCTAATAAAAAATAATAAAATCTATATAATCTAATAAAAAAATAATAAAATCTATATAATCTAATACAAAATAATAAAATCTATATAATCTAATAAAAAATAATAAAATCGATATAATCTAATAAAAAAATAATAAAATCTATATAATCTAATACAAAATAATAAAATCTATATGATCTAATAAAAACTAATAAAATCTATATAATCTAATAAAAAATAATAAAATCGATATAATCTAATAAAAAAATAATAAAATCTATATAATCTAATAAAACATAATAAAACCTATATAATCTAATAAAAAATAATACAATCTATATAATCTAATAAAAATAAAAAATCTATATAATCTAATTAAAAAATAATAAAATCTATATAATCTAATAAAAAATAATACAATCTATATAATCTAATAAAAAATAATACAATCTATATAATCTAATAAAAATAAAAAATCTATATAATCTAATTAAAAAATAATAAAATCTATATAATCTAATAAAAAATAATACAATCTATATAATCTAATAAAAAATAATACAATCTATATAATCTAATAAACATAAAAAATCTATATAATCTAATAAAAAAATAATAAAATCTATATAATCTAATAAAAAATAATACAATCTATATAATCTAATAAAAAATAATACAATCTATATAATCTAATAAAAAATAATACAATCTATATAATCTAATAAAAAATAATAAAATCTATATAATCTAATAAAAAATTATAAAATCTATATAATCTAATAAAAAAATAACATCTATATAATCTGATACATAATAATAAAATCTATATAATCTAATAAAAAATAATAAAATCTATATAATCTAATAAAAAATAATAAAATCTATATAATCTAATAAAAAAAAAAAATCTATATAATCTAATAAAAAATAATAAAATCTATATAATCTAATAAAAAATAATAAAATCTATATAATCTAATAAAAAATAATAAAATCTATATAATCTAATAAAAATAATAAAATCTATATAATCAAATAAAAAATAATAAAATCTATATAATCTAATAAAAAATAATAAAATCTATATAATCTAATAAAAAATAATAAAATATATATAATCTAATAAAAAATAATAAAATCTATATAATCTAATAAAAAATAATAAAATCTATACAATCTAATACAACATAATAAAATCTATATAATCTAATAAAAAATAATAAAATCTATATAATCTAATAAAAAAATAACATCTATATAATCTGATAAATAATAATAAAATCTATATAATCTAATAAAAAATAATAAAATCTATATAATCTAATAAAAAAAAATAAAATCTATAAAATCTAATAAAAAAATAACATCTATATAATCTAATAAAAAATAATAAAATCTATATAATCTAATAAAAAATAATAAAATCTATATAATCTAATAAAAAATAATAAAATCTATATAATCTAATAAAAAATAATAAAATCTATATAATCTAATAAAAAATAATAAAATCTATATAATCTAAAAAAAAAAATAAAATCTATATAAGCTAATAAAAAAATAACATCTGTATAATCTAATAAAAACAATAAAATCTGTATAATCTAATAAAAAATAATAAAATCTATATAATCTAATAAAAAAATAATAAAATCTCTATAATCTAATAAAAATAATAAAATCTATATAATCTAATAAAAAAAATAAAATCAATATAATCTAATAAAAAAATAACATCTATATAATCTAATAAAAAATAATAAAATCTATACAATCTAATAAAAAAATAATAAAATCTATATAATCTAAAAAAAAATAATAAAATCTATATAATCTAATAAAAAATAATAAAATCTATAAAATCTAAAAAAAAAAATAATAAATTCTATATAATCTAATAAAAAATAATAAAATCTATATAATCTAATAAAAAATAATAAAATCTATATAATCTAATATAAATTATAAAATCTTTATAATCTAATACATAATAATAAAATCTATATAATCTAATAAAAAATAATAAAATCTATATAATCTAATAAAAAATAATAATATCTATATAATCTAATAAAAAATAATAAAATCTATATAATCTAATAAAAAATAATAAAATCTTTATAATCTAATAAAACATAATAAAATATATATAATCTAATAAAAAATAATAAAATCTATATAATCTAATAAAAAATAATAAAATCTATACAATCTAATAAAAAAATAATAAAATCTATATAATCTAATAAAAAATAATAAAATTTATATAATCTAATAAAAAATAATAAAATCTATACAATCTAAAAAAACTAATTATATCTATATAATCTAATAAATAATAATACAATCTATATAATCTAATAAAAAATAATAAAATCTATACAATCTAATAAAAAAATAATAAAATCTATATAATCTAATAAAAAATAATGAAATCTATATAATCTAATAAAAAATAATAAAATCTATATAATCTAATAAAAAAATAACATCTATATAATCTAATAAAAAAATAATAAAATCTATATAATCTAATAAAAAATAACAAAATCTATATAATCCAATAAAAAATAATATAATCTATATAATCTAATAAAAAATAATAAACTCTATATAATCTAATAAAAATAATAAAATCTATATAATCTAATAAAAAATAATGAAATCTATATAATCTAATAAAAACAATAAAATCTATATAATATAATAAAAAATAATAAAATCTATATTATCTAATCAAAATAATAAAATCTATATAATCTAATAAAAAATAATAAAATCTATATAATCTAATAAAAAATAATAAAATCTATATAATCTAACAAAAAATAATAAAATCTATATAATCTAATAAAAATAATAAAATCTATATAATATAATAAAAAATAATAAAATCTATATAATCTAATAAAAATAATAAAATCTATATAATCAAATAAAAAATAATAAAATCTATATAATCTAATAAAAAATAATAAAATCTATATAATCTAATAAAAAATAATAAAATCTATATAATCTAATAAAAAATAATAAAATCTATATAATCTAATAAAAAATAATAAAATCTATACAATCTAATAAAAAATAATAAAATCTATATAATCTAATAAAAAATAATAAAATCTATATAATCTAATAAAAAAATAACATCTATATAATCTGATAAATAATAATAAAATCTATATAATCTAATAAAAAATAATAAAATCTATATAATCTAATAAAAAATAATAAAATATATATAATCTAATAAAAAAATAACATCTATATAATCTAATAAAAAATAATAATATCTATATAATCTAATAAAAAATAATAAAATCTATACAATCTAATAAAAAAAATAAAATCTATATAAGCTTACAAAAAAATAACATCTGTATAATCTAATAAAAACAATAAAATCTGTATAATCTAATAAAAAATAATAAAATCTATATAATCTAATAAAAAAATAATAAAATCTCTATAATCTAATAAAAATAATAAAATCTATATAATCTAATAAAAATAATAAAATCTATATAATCTATTAAAAAATAAAAAAATCTATATAATCTAATAAAAAAATAACATCAATATAATCTAATAAAAAATAATAAAATCTATACAATCTAATAAAAAATAATAAAATCTCTATAATCTAATAAAAATAATAAAATCTATATAATCTAATAAAAAATAATAAAATCTATATAATCTAATAAAAAAAATAAAATCAATATAATCTAATAAAAAAATAACATCAATATAATCTAATAAAAAATAATAAAATCTATACAATCTAATAAAAAATAATAAAATCTATATAATCTAATGAAAAATAATAAAATCTATAAAATCTAAAAAAAAAATAATAAATTCTATATAATCTAATAAAAAATAATAAAATCTATATAATCTAATAAAAAATAATAAAATCTATATAATCTAAAAAAAAAATAATAAAATCTATATAATCTAATAAAAAATAATAAAATCAATAAAATCTAAAAAAAAAAAATAAATTCTTTATAATCTAATAAAAAATAATAAAATCTATATAATCTAATAAAAAATAATAAAATCTATATAATCTAATATAAATTATAAAATCTTTATAATCTAATAAATAATTATAAAATCTATATAATCTAATAAAACATAATAAAATCTATATAATCTAATAAAAAATAATAAAATCTCTATAATCTAATAAAAAATAATAAAATCTATATAATCTAATAAAAAATAATAAAATTTTTATAATCTAACAAAAATAATAAAATCAATATAATCTAATAAAAAATAATAACATCTATATAATCTAACAAAAATAATAAAATCTATATAATCTAATAAAATAAAATCTTTATAATCTAATAAAAAATAATAAAATCTATATAATCTAATAAAAAATAATAAAATCTATATAATCTAATAAAAATAACAAAATCTTTATAATCTAATAAAAAATAATAAAATCTATATAATCTAATAAAACATAATAAAATATATATAATCTAATAAAAAATAATAAAATCTATATAATCTAATAAAAAATAATAAAATCTATACAATCTAATAAAAACATAATAAAATCTATATAATCTAATAAAAAATAATAAAATTTATATAATCTAATAAAAAATAATAAAATCTATACAATCTAAAAAAACTAATTATATCTATATAATCTAATAAATAATAATACAATCTATATAATCTAATAAAAAATAATAAAATCTATATAATCTAATAAAAAAATAATAAAATCTATATAATCTAATAAACAATAATGAATCTATATAATCTAATAAAAAATAATAAAATCTATATAATCTAATAAAAAAATAACATCTATATAATCTGATACATAATAATTAAATCTATATAATCTACTAAAAAAAATAAAATCTATATAATCTAATAAAAAATAATAAAATCTATAAAATCTAATAAAAAAATAACATCTATATAATCTAACAAAAAATAATAAAATCTATATAATCTAATAAAAAATAATAAAATCTATATAATCTAATAAAAAATAATAAAATCTATATAATCTAATAAAAAATAATAAAATCTATATAATCTAATAAAAAATAATAAAATCTATATAATCTAATAAAAAATAATAAAATCTATATAATCTAATAAAAAAAAATGTATATAATCTAATAAAAAATAATAAAATCTATATAATCTAATAAAAATAATAACATCTATATAATCTAATAAAAAATAATAAAATCTATATAATCTAATAAACAATAATAAAATCTATATAATCTAATAAAAAATAATAAAATCTATATAATCAAATAAAAAATAATAAAATCTATATACTCTAATAAAAATAATAAAATCTATATAATCTAATAAAATATAATAAAATCTATATAATCTAATAAAAACTAATAAAATCTATATAATCTAATAAAAAAAATAAAATCTATATAATCTAATAAAAAATAATAAAATCTATATAATCTAATAAAAAATAATAAAATCTATATAATCTAATAAAAAAAATAAAATCAATATAATCTACTAAAAAAATAACATCAATATAATCTAATAAAAAATAATAAAATCTATATAATCTAATAAAAAATAATAAAATCTCTATAATCTAATAAAAATAATAAAATCTATATAATCTAATATAAAATAATAAAATCTATATAATCTAATAAAAAAAATAAAATCAATATAATCTAATAAAAAAATAACATCAATATAATCTAATAAAAAATAATAAAATCTATACAATCTAATAAAAAAATAATAAAATCTATATAATCTAATAAAAAATAATAAAATCTATAAAATCTAAAAAAAAAATAATAAATTCTATATAATCTAATAAAAAATAATAAAATCTATATAATCTAATAAAAAATAATAAAATCTATATAATCTAAGAAAAAATAATAAATCTATATAATCTAATAAAAAATAATAAAATCTATAAAATCTAAAAAAAAAATAATAAATTCTATATAATCTAATAAAAAATAATAAAATCTATATAATCTAATAAAAAATAATAAAATCTATATAATCTAATAAAAATAATAACATCTATATAATCTAATAAAAAATAATAAAATCTATATAATCTAATAAACAATAATAACCTCTATATAATCTAATAAAAAATAATAAAATCTATATAATCAAATAAAAAATCATAAAATCTATATACTCTAATAAAAATAATAAAATCTATATAATCTAATAAAATATAATAAAATCTATATAATCTAATAAAAAATAATAAAATCTATATAATCTAATAAAAAAAATAAAATCTATATAATCTAATAAAAATAATAAAATCTATATAATCTAATAAAAAATAATAACATCTATATAATCTAATAAAAAATAATAAAATCTATATAATCTAATAAAAAAATAACATCTATATAATCTGATAAATAATAATAAAATCTATATAATCTAATAAAAAATAATAAAATCTATATAATCTAATAAAAAATAATAAAATCTATGAAATCTAATAAAAAAATAACATCTATATAATCTAATAAAAAATAATAAAATCTATATAATCTAATAAAAAATAATAAAATCTATATAATCTAATAAAAAATAATAAAATCTATATAATCTAATAAAAAATAATAAAATCTATATAATCTAATAAAAAATAATAAAATCTATATAATCTAATAAAAAAAATAAAATCTATATAAGCTAATAAAAAAATAACATCTGTATAATCTAATAAAAACAATAAAATCTGTATAATCTAATAAAAAATAATAAAATCTATATAATCTAATAACAAATAATAAAATCTCTATAATCTAATAAAAATAATAAAATCTATATAATCTAATAAAAAAATAACATCTATATAATCTAATAAAAAATAATAAAATCTATACAATCTAATAAAAAACTAATAAAATCTATATAATCTAAAAAAAAATAATAAAATCTATATAATCTAATAAAAAATAATAAAATCTATAAAATCTAAAAAAAAAAAAAAATTCTATATAATCTAATAAAAAATAATAAAATTTATATAATCTAATAAAAAATAATAAAATCTATATAATCTAATATAAATTATAAAATCTTTATAATCTAATAAATAATAATAAAATCTATATAATCTAATAAAAAAAAATAAAATCTATATAATCTAATAAAAAATAATAAAATCTATATAATCTAATAAAAAATAATAAAATCTATATAATCTAATAAAAAATAATAAAATTTTTATAATCTAACAAAAATAATAAAATCTATATAATCTAATAAAAAATAATAACATCTATATAATCTAACAAAAATAATAAAATCTATATAATCTAATACAATAAAATCTTTATAATCTAATAAAAAATAATAAAATCTATATAATCTAATAAAACATAATCAAATATATATAATCTAATAAAAAATAATAAAATCTATATAATCTAATAAAAAATAATACAATCTATACAATCTAATAAAAAAATAATAAAATCTATATAATCTAATAAAAAATAATAAAATTTATATAATCTAATAAAAAATAATAAAATCTATACAATCTAAAAAAACTAATTATATCTATATAATCAAATAAATAATAATACAATCTATATAATCTAATAAAAAATAATAAAATCTATACAATCTAATAAAAAAATAATAAAATCTATATAATCTAATAAAAAATAATGAATCTATATAATCTAATAAAAAATAATAAAATCTATATAATCTAATAAAAAAATAACATCTATATAATCTAATAAAAAAATAATAAAATCTATATAATCTAATAAAAAATAATAAAATCTATATAATCCAATACAAAATAATAAAATCTATATAATCTAATAAAAAAAATAAAATCTATATAATCTAATAAAAAATAATAAAATCTATATAATCTAATAAAAATAATAAAATCTATATAATCTAATAAAAAATAATGAAATCTGTATAATCTAATCAAAATAATAAAATCTATATAATCTAATAAAAAATAATAAAATCTATATAATCTAATAAAAAATAATAAAATCTATATAATCTAATAAAAAATAATAAAATCTATACAATCTCATAAAAAATAATAAAATCTATATAATCTAATAAAAAATAATAAAATCTATATAATCTAATAAAAAAATAATATCTATATAATCTGATAAATAATAATAAAATCTATATAATCTAATAAAAAATAATAAAATCTATGAAATCTAATAAAAAAATAACATCTATATAATCTAATAAAAAATAATAAAATCTATATAATCTAATAAAAAATAATAAAATCTATATAATCTAATAAAAAATAATAAAATCTATATAATCTAATAAAAAATAATAAAATCTATATAATCTAATAAAAAATAATAAAATCTATATAATCTAATAAAAAAAATAAAATCTATATAAGCTAATAAAAAAATAACATCTGTATAATCTAATAAAAACAATAAAATCTGTATAATCTAATAAAAAATAATAAAATCTATATAATCTAATAACAAATAATAAAATCTCTATAATCTAATAAAAATAATAAAATCTATATAATCTAATAAAAAAATAACATCTATATAATCTAATAAAAAATAATAAAATCTATACAATCTAATAAAAAACTAATAAAATCTATATAATCTAAAAAAAAATAATAAAATCTATATAATCTAATAAAAAATAATAAAATCTATAAAATCTAAAAAAAAAAAAAATTCTATATAATCTAATAAAAAATAATAAAATTTATATAATCTAATAAAAAATAATAAAATCTATATAATCTAATATAAATTATAAAATCTTTATAATCTAATAAATAATAATAAAATCTATATAATCTAATAAAAAAAAATAAAATCTATATAATCTAATAAAAAATAATAAAATCTATATAATCTAATAAAAAATAATAAAATCTATATAATCTAATAAAAAATAATAAAATTTTTATAATCTAACAAAAATAATAAAATCTATATAATCTAATAAAAAATAATAACATCTATATAATCTAACAAAAATAATAAAATCTATATAATCTAATACAATAAAATCTTTATAATCTAATAAAAAATAATAAAATCTATATAATCTAATAAAACATAATCAAATATATATAATCTAATAAAAAATAATAAAATCTATATAATCTAATAAAAAATAATACAATCTATACAATCTAATAAAAAAATAATAAAATCTATATAATCTAATAAAAAATAATAAAATTTATATAATCTAATAAAAAATAATAAAATCTATACAATCTAAAAAAACTAATTATATCTATATAATCAAATAAATAATAATACAATCTATATAATCTAATAAAAAATAATAAAATCTATACAATCTAATAAAAAAATAATAAAATCTATATAATCTAATAAAAAATAATGAATCTATATAATCTAATAAAAAATAATAAAATCTATATAATCTAATAAAAAAATAACATCTATATAATCTAATAAAAAAATAATAAAATCTATATAATCTAATAAAAAATAATAAAATCTATATAATCCAATACAAAATAATAAAATCTATATAATCTAATAAAAAAAATAAAATCTATATAATCTAATAAAAAATAATAAAATCTATATAATCTAATAAAAATAATAAAATCTATATAATCTAATAAAAAATAATGAAATCTGTATAATCTAATCAAAATAATAAAATCTATATAATCTAATAAAAAATAATAAAATCTATATAATCTAATAAAAAATAATAAAATCTATATAATCTAATAAAAAATAATAAAATCTATACAATCTCATAAAAAATAATAAAATCTATATAATCTAATAAAAAATAATAAAATCTATATAATCTAATAAAAAAATAATATCTATATAATCTGATAAATAATAATAAAATCTATATAATCTAATAAAAAATAATAAAATCTATATAATCTAATAAAAAATAATAAAATCTATAAAATCTAATAAAAAAATAACATCTATATAATCTAATAAAAAATAATAAAATCTATATAATCTAATAAAAAATAATAAAATCTATATAATCTAATAAAAAATAATAAAATCTATATAATCTAATAAAAAATAATAAAATCTATATAATCTAATAAAAAAAATAAAATCTATATAAGCTAATAAAAAAATAACATCTGTATAATCTAATAAAAACAATAAAATCTGTATAATCTAATAAAAAATAATAAAATCTATATAATCTAATAACAAATAATAAAATCTCTATAATCTAATAAAAATAATAAAATCTATATAATCTAATAAAAAAATAACATCTATATAATCTAATAAAAAATAATAAAATCTATACAATCTAATAAAAAAATAATAAAATCTATATAATCTAAAAAAAAATAATAAAATCTATATAATCTAATAAAAAATAATAAAATCTCTATAATCTAATAAAAATAATAAAATCTATATAATCCAATACAAAATAATAAAATCTATATAATCTAATAAAAAAAATAAAATCTATATAATCTAATAAAAAATAATAAAATCTATATAATCTAATAAAAATAATAAAATCTATATAATCTAATAAAAAATAATGAAATCTGTATAATCTAATCAAAATAATAAAATCTATATAATCTAATAAAAAATAATAAAATCTATATAATCTAATAAAAAATAATAAAATCTATATAATCTAATAAAAAATAATAAAATCTATACAATCTCATAAAAAATAATAAAATCTATATAATCTAATAAAAAATAATAAAATCTATATAATCTAATAAAAAAATAATATCTATATAATCTGATAAATAATAATAAAATCTATATAATCTAATAAAAAATAATAAAATCTATATAATCTAATAAAAAATAATAAAATCTATAAAATCTAATAAAAAAATAACATCTATATAATCTAATAAAAAATAATAAAATCTATATAATCTAATAAAAAATAATAAAATCTATATAATCTAATAAAAAATAATAAAATCTATATAATCTAATAAAAAATAATAAAATCTATATAATCTAATAAAAAAAATAAAATCTATATAAGCTAATAAAAAAATAACATCTGTATAATCTAATAAAAACAATAAAATCTGTATAATCTAATAAAAAATAATAAAATCTATATAATCTAATAACAAATAATAAAATCTCTATAATCTAATAAAAATAATAAAATCTATATAATCTAATAAAAAAATAACATCTATATAATCTAATAAAAAATAATAAAATCTATACAATCTAATAAAAAAATAATAAAATCTATATAATCTAAAAAAAAATAATAAAATCTATATAATCTAATAAAAAATAATAAAATCTATAAAATCTAAAAAAAAAAAAAATAAATTCTATATAATCTAATAAAAAATAATAAAATTTATATAATCTAATAAAAAATAATGAAATCTATATAATCTAATATAAATTATAAAATCTTTATAATCTAATAAATAATAATAAAATCTATATAATCTAATAAAAAATAATAAAATCTATATAATCTAATAAAAAATAATAAAATCTATATAATCTAATAAAAAATAATAAAATCTATATAATCTAATAAAAAATAATAAAATCTATATAATCTAATAAAAAATAATAAAATATATATAATCTAATAAAAAATAATAACATCTATATAATCTAACAAAAATAATAAAATCTATATAATCTAATAAAATAAAATCTTTATAATCTAATAAAAAATAATAAAATCTATATAATCTAATAAAACATAATCAAATATATATAATCTAATAAAAAATAATAAAATCTATATAATCTAATAAAAAAAAATACAATCTATACAATCTAATAAAAAAATAATAAAATCTATATAATCTAATAAAAAATAATAAAATTTATATAATCTAATAAAAAATAATAAAATCTATACAATCTAAAAAAACTAATTATATCTATATAATCAAATAAATAATAATACAATCTATATAATCTAATAAAAAATAATAAAATCTATACAATCTAATAAAAAAATAATAAAATCTATATAATCTAATAAAAAATAATGAATCTATATAATCTAATAAAAAATAATAAAATCTATATAATCTAATAAAAAAATAACATCTATATAATCTAATAAAAAAATAATAAAATCTATATAATCTAATAAAAAATAATAAAATCTATATAATCCAATAAAAAATAATAAAATCTATATAATCTAATAAAAAAAAATAAAATCTATATAATCTAATAAAAAATAATAAAATCTATATAATCTAATAAAAATAATAAAATCTATATAATCTAATAAAAAATAATGAAATCTGTATAATCTAATCAAAATAATAAAATCTATATAATCTAATAAAAAATAATAAAATCTATATAATCTAATAAAAAATAATAAAATCTATATAATCTAACAAAAAATAACAAAATCTATATAATCTAATAAAAATAAAAAAATCAATATAATATAATAAAAAATAATACAATCTATATAATCTAATAAAAAAATAACATCTATATAATCTGATAAATAATAATAAAATCTATATAATCTAATAAAAAATAATAAAATCTATATAATCTAATAAAAAAATAACATCTATATAATCTGATAAATAATAAAAAAATTTATATAATCTAATAAAAAAAATAAAATCTATATAATCTAAAAAAAAAATAATAAAATGTATAAAATCTAATAAAAAAATAACATCTATGTAATCTAACAAAAAATAATTAAATCTATATAATCAAATAAAAAATAATAACATCTATATAATCTAATAAAAAATAATAAAATCTATATAATCTAATAAAAATAATAAAATCTATATAATCTAATAAAAAATAATAAAATCTATATAATCTAATAAAAAATAATAAAATCTATATAATCTAATAAAAAATAATAAAATCTATATAATCTAATAAAAAATAATAAAATCTATATAATCTAATACAAATAATAAAATCTATACAATCTAATAAAAAATAATAAAATCTATATAATCTAATAAAAAATAATAAAATGTAATTAATCTAATAAAAATAATAAAATCTATATAATCTAATAAAAAATAATAAAATCTATATAATCTAATAAAAAAATAACATCCATATAATCTAATAAAAAATAATAAAATCTATATAATCTAATAAAAAATAATAAAATGTAATTAATCTAATAAAGAAAATAACATCTGTATAATCTAATAAAAAATAATAAAATCTATATAATCTAATCAAAATAATTAAATCTATATAATCTAATAAAAAAAAATAAAATCTATATAATCTAATAAAAATAATAAAATCTATATAATCAAATAAAAAATAATAAAATCTATTTAATCTAATAAAAAATAATAAAATCTATATAATCTAATAAAAAATAATAAAATCTATATAATCTAATAAAAAATAATAAAATCTATATAATCTAATAAAAAATAATAAAATCTATATAATCTAATACAACATAATAAAATCTATATAATCTAATAAAAAATAATAAAATCTATATAATCTAATAAAAAATAACATCTATATAATCTGATAAATAATAATAAAATCTATATAATCTAATAAAAAATAATAAAATCTATATAATCTAATAAAAAATAAAAACATCTGTATAATCTCATAAAAAATAATAAAATCTATATAATCTAATAAAAAATAATAAAATCTATACAATCTAATAAAAAATAATATATCTATATAATCTAATAAAAAATAATTTAATCTATATAATCTAATAAATAATAATAAAATCTATATAATCTAATACAAAAATAATAAAATCTATATAATCTAATAAAAAATAATAAAATCTATATAATCTAATAAAAATTAATAAAATCTATATAATCTAATAAAAAAAAAATCTATATAATCTAATAAAAAATAATAAAATCTATATAATCTAATAAAAAATTATAAAATCTATATAATCTAATAAAAAATAATAAAATCTATATAATCTAATAAAAAATAATAAAATATATATAATCTAATAAAAAAATAACATCTATATAATCTGATAAATAATAATAAAATCTATATAATCTAATAAAAAATAATAAAATCTATATAATCTAATAAAAAATTATAAAATCTATACAATCTAATAAAAAATAATATATCTATATAATCTAATAAAAAATAATTAAATCTATATAATCTAATAAATAATAATAAAATCTATATAATCTAATACAAAAATAATAAAATCTATATAATCTAATAAAAAAAAATAAAATCTATATAATCTAATAAAAAATAATAAAATCTATACAATCTAATAAAAAATAATAAAATCTATATAATCTAATAAAAAATAATAAAATCTATATAATATAATAAAAAAATAACATCAATATAATCTAATAAATAATAATAAAATCTATATAATCTAATAAAAAATAATAAAATGTAATTAATCTAATAAAAAATAATAAAATCTATATAATCTTATAAAAAATAATATAATGTAATTAATCTAATAAAAAATAATAAAATCTATATAATCTAATAAAAAATAATAAAATCTATATAATCTAATAAAAAATAATAAAATGTAATTAATCTAATAAAAAATAATAAAATCTATATAATCTAATAAAAAATAATATAATGTAATTAATCTAATAAAAAATAATAAAATCTATATAATCTTATAAAAAATAATAAAATGTAATTAATCTAATAAAAAATAATAAAATCTATATAATCTAATAAAAAATAATAAAATGTAATTAAACTAATAAAAAATAATAAAATCTATATAATCTAATAAAAAATAATAAAATGTAATTAATCTAATAAAAAATAATAAAATCTATAGAATCTAATAAAAAATAATAAAATGTAATTAATCTTATAAAAAATAATAAAATCTATATAATCTAATAAAAAATAATAAAATGTAATTAATCTAATAAAAATAATAAAATCTATATAATCTAATAAAAAATAATAAAATCTATATAATCTAATAAAAAAATAACATCCATATAATCTAATAAAAAATAATAAAATCTATATAATCTAATAAAAAATAATAAAATGTAATTAATCTAATAAAGAAAATAACATCTGTATAATCTAATAAAAAATAATAAAAGCTATATAATATAATAAAAAAATAACATCTATATAATCTAATAAATAATAATAAAATCTATATAATCTAATAAAAAATAATAAAATCTATATAATATAATAAAAAATAATAAAATCTATATAATCTAATAAAAAATAATAAAATCTATATAATCTAATGACAAATAATAAAATCTATATAATCTAATAAAAAAATAATGAAATCTATATAATCTAACAAAAAATAATAAAATCTATATAATCTAATAAAAAATAATAAAATCTATATAATCTAATAAAAAAATAACATCCATATAATCTAATAAATAATAATAAAATATAATTAATCTAATAAAAAATAATAAAATCTATATAATCTAATAAAAATTAATAAATTGTAATTAATCTAATAAAAAATAATAAAATCTATATAATCTAATAAAAAATAATAAAATCTATATAATCTAATAAAAAATAATAAAATGTAATTGATCTAATAAAAAATAATAAAATCTATATAATCTAATAAAAAAATAACATCCATATAATCTAATAAAAAATAATAAAATCTATATAATCTAATAAAAAATAATAAAATGTAATTAATCTAATAAAAAATAATAAAATCTATATAATCTAATAAAAAATAATAAAATCTATATAATCTAATAAAAAATAATAAAATTTTTATAATCTAACAAAAATAATAAAATCTATATAATCTAATAAAAAATAATAAAATCTATATAATCTAACAAAAATAATAAAATCTATATAATCTAATAAAAAAAAATCTTTATAATCTAATACAAAATAATAAAATCTATATAATCTAATAAAAAATAATAAAATCTATATAATCTAATAAAAATAACAAAATCTTTATAATCTAATAAAAAATAATAAAATCTATATAATCAAATAAAACATAATAAAATATATATAATCTAATAAAAAATAATAAAATCTATATAATCTAATAAAAAATAATAAAATCTATACAATCTAATAAAAAATAATAAAATCTATATAATCTAATAAAAAATAATAAAATTTATATAATCTAATAAAAAATAATAAAATCTATACAATCTAAAAAAACTAATTATATCTATATAATCTAATAAATAATAATACAATCTATATAATCTAAATAAAAATAATAAAATCTATATAATCTAATAAAAAAATAATAAAATCTATATAATCTAATAAAAAATAATGAATCTATATAATCTAATAAAAAATAATAAAATCTATATAATCTAATACAAAAATAACATCTATATAATCTGATACATAATAATAAAATCTATATAATCTAATAAAAAAAATAAAATCTATATAATCTAATAAAAAATAATAAAATCTATAAAATCTAATAAAAAAATAACATCTATATAATCTAATAAAAAATAATAAAATCTATATAATCTAATAAAAAATAATAAAATCTATATAATCTAATAAAAAATAATAAAATCTATATAATCTAATAAAAAATAATAAAATCTATATAATCTAATAAAAAATAATAAAATCTATATAATCTAATAAAAAATAATAAAATCTATATAATCTAGTAAAAAAAAAATCTATATAATCTAATAAAAAATAATAAAATCTATATAATCTAATAAAAATAATAACATCTATATAATCTAATAAAAAATAATAAAATCTATATAATCTAATAAACAATAATAAAATCTATATAATCTAATAAAAAATAATAAAATCTATATAATCAAATAAAAAATAATAAAATCTATATACTCTAATAAAAATAATAAAATCTATATAATCTAATAAAAAATAATAAAATCTATATAATCTAATAAAAAATAATAAAATCTATATAATCTAATAAAAAAAATAAAATCTATATAATCTAATAAAAAATAATAAAATCTATATAATCTAATAAAAAAATAACATCTATATAATCTGATAAATAATAATAAAATCTATATAATCTAATAAAAAATAATAAAATCTATATAATCTAATAAAAAATAATAAAATCTATAAAATCTTATAAAAAAATAACATCTATATAATCTAATAAAAAATAATAAAATCTATATAATCTAATAAAAAATAATAAAATCTATATAATCTAATAAAAAATAATAAAATCTCTATAATCTAATAAAAATAATAAAATCTATATAATCTAATAAAAAAATAACATCTATATAATCTAATAAAAAATAATAAAATCTATACAATCTAATAAAAAAATAATTAAATCTATATAATCTAAAAAAAAATAATAAAATCTATATAATCTAATAAAAAATAATAAAATCTATAAAATCTAAAAAAAAAAAAAATAAATTCTATATAATCTAATAAAAAATAATAAAATTTATATAATCTAATAAAAAATAATAAAATCTATATAATCTAATATAAATTATAAAATCTTTATAATCTAATAAATAATAATAAAATCTATATAATCTAATAAAAAATAATAAAATATATATAATCTAATAAAAAATAATAAAATCTATATAATCTAATAAAAAATAATAAAATCTATATAATCTAATAAAAAATAATAAAATTTTTATAATCTAACAAAAATAATAAAATCTATATAATCTAATAAAAAATAATAACATCTATATAATCTAACAAAAATAATAAAATCTATATAATCTAATAAAATAAAATCTTTATAATCTAATAAAAAATAATAAAATCTATATAATCTAATCAAAAATAATAAAATCTATATAATCTAATAAAAAATAATAAAATCTATAAAATCTAATAAAAAATAATAAAATCTATATAATCTAATAAAAAATAATAAAATCTATACAATCTAATAAAAAATAATAAAATCTATATAATCTAATACAAAAATATTAAAATCTGTGTAATCTAATAAATAATAATAAAATCTATATAATCTAATAAAAAATAATAAAATCTATATAATCTAATAAAAAATAATAAAATCTATATAATCTAATAAAAAATAATAAAATCTATATAATCTAATAAAAAATAATAAAATCTATATAATCTAATAAAAAAATAATAAAATCTGTATGATCTAATAAAAAAATAATAAAATATATATAATCTAATAAAAAAATAATAAAATCTCTATAATCCAATAAAAAATAATAAAATCTATATAATCTAATAAAAAATAATAAAATCTATATAATCTAATACAAAAATAATAAAATCCATACAATCTAATAAAAAATAATAAAATCTATATAATCTAATAAAAAATAATAAAATCTATATAATTTAATAAAAAATAATAAAATCTATATAATCTAATAAAAAATAATAAAATCTATATAATCTAATAAAAAAATAACATCTATATAATCTAATTAATAATAATAAACATCTATATAATCTAATAAAAAAATAATAAAATCTATATAATCTAATAAAAAATAATTAAATCTATATACACTAATAAAAAAATTACATCTATATAATCTAATAAAAAATAATAAAATCTATATAATCTAATAAAAAATAATAAAATCTATATAATCTAATAAAAAAATAACATCTATATAATCTAATGAAAAATAATAAAATCTATATAATCTAATAAGAAATAACATCTATATAATCTTATAAATAATAATAAAATCTTTATAATCAAATAAAAAATAATGAAATCTATATAATCTAATAAAAAATAATAAAATCTATATAATCTAATAAAAAAATAATAAAATCTATATAATCTAATAAAAAAATAACATCCATATAATCTAATAAATAATAATAAAATGTAATTAATCTAATAAAAAATAATAAAATCTATATAATCTAATAAAAAATAATAAAATCTATATAATCTAATGAAAAATAATAAAATCTATATAATCTAATAAAAAATAATAAAATCTATATAATCTAATAAAAAATAATAAAATCTATATAATCTAATAAAAAATAATAAAATCTATATAATCTAATAAAAAAATAATATCCATATAATCTAATAAATAATAATAAAATATAATTAATCTAATAAAAAATAATAAAATCTATATAATCTAATAAAAAATAATAAAATGTAATTAAGCTAATAAAAAATAATAAAATCTATATAATCTAATAAAAAATAATAAAATCTATATAATCTAATAAGAAATAACATCTATATAATCTTATAAATAATAATAAAATCTTTATAATCAAATAAAAAATAATGAAATCTATATAATCTAATAAAAAATAATAAAATCTATATAATCTAATAAAAAAATAATAAAATCTATATAATCTAATAAAAAAATAACATCCATATAATCTAATAAATAATAATAAAATGTAATTAATCTAATAAAAAAATAATAAAATCTATATAATCTAATAAAAAATAATAAAATCTATATAATCTAATGAAAAAAAATAAAATCTATATAATCTAATAAAAAAATAATGAAATCAATATAATCTAATAAAAAATAATAAAATCTATATAATCTAATAAAAAATAATAAAATCTATATAATCTAATAAAAAAATAATATCCATATAATCTAATAAATAATAATAAAATATAATTAATCTAATAAAAAATAATAAAATCTATATAATCTAATAAAAAATAATAAAATGTAATTAATCTAATAAAAAATAATAAAATCTATATAATCTAATAAAAAATAATAAAATGTAATTAATCTAATAAAAAATAATAAAATCTATATAATCTAATAAAAAAATAACATCCATATAATCTAATAAATAATAATAAAATCTATATAATCTAATAAAAAATAATAAAATGTAATTAATCTAATAAAAAATAATGAAATCTATATAATCTAATAAAAAATAATAAAATCTCTATAATCTAATAAAAATAATAAAATCTATATAATCTAATAAAAAAATAACATCTATATAATCTAATAAAAAATAATAAAATCTATACAATCTAATAAAAAAATAATTAAATCTATATAATCTAAAAAAAAATAATAAAATCTATATAATCTAATAAAAAATAATAAAATCTATAAAATCTAAAAAAAAAAAAAATAAATTCTATATAATCTAATAAAAAATAATAAAATTTATATAATCTAATAAAAAATAATAAAATCTATATAATCTAATATAAATTATAAAATCTTTATAATCTAATAAATAATAATAAAATCTATATAATCTAATAAAAAATAATAAAATCTATATAATCTAATAAAAAATAATAAAATCTATATAATCTAATAAAAAATAATAAAATCTATATAATCTAATAAAAAATAATAAAATTTTTATAATCTAACAAAAATAATAAAATCTATATAATCTAATAAAAAATAATAACATCTATATAATCTAACAAAAATAATAAAATCTATATAATCTAATAAAATAAAATCTTTATAATCTAATAAAAAATAATAAAATCTATATAATCTAATCAAAAATAATAAAATCTATATAATCTAATAAAAAATAATAAAATCTATAAAATCTAATAAAAAATAATAAAATCTATATAATCTAATAAAAAATAATAAAATCTATACAATCTAATAAAAAATAATAAAATCTATATAATCTAATACAAAAATATTAAAATCTGTGTAATCTAATAAATAATAATAAAATCTATATAATCTAATAAAAAATAATAAAATCTATATAATCTAATAACAAATAATAAAATCTATATAATCTAATAAAAAATAATAAAATCTATATAATCTAATAAAAAATAATAAAATCTATATAATCTAATAAAAAAATAATAAAATCTGTATGATCTAATAACAAAATAATAAAATATATATAATCTAATAAAAAAATAATAAAATCTCTATAATCCAATAAAAAATAATAAAATCTATATAATCTAATAAAAAATAATAAAATCTATATAATCTAATACAAAAATAATAAAATCCATACAATCTAATAAAAAATAATAAAATCTATATAATCTAATAAAAAATAATAAAATCTATATAATCTAATAAAAAATAATAAAATCTATATAATCTAATAAAAAATAATAAAATCTATATAATCTAATAAAAAAATAACATCTATATAATCTAATTAATAATAATAAACATCTATATAATCTAATAAAAAAATAATAAAATCTATATAATCTAATAAAAAATAATTAAATCTATATACACTAATAAAAAAATTACATCTATATAATCTAATAAAAAATAATAAAATCTATATAATCTAATAAAAAATAATAAAATCTATATAATCTAATAAAAAAATAACATCTATATAATCTAATGAAAAATAATAAAATCTATATAATCTAATAAGAAATAACATCTATATAATCTTATAAATAATAATAAAATCTTTATAATCAAATAAAAAATAATGAAATCTATATAATCTAATAAAAAATAATAAAATCTATATAATCTAATAAAAAAATAATAAAATCTATATAATCTAATAAAAAAATAACATCCATATAATCTAATAAATAATAATAAAATGTAATTAATCTAATAAAAAATAATAAAATCTATATAATCTAATAAAAAATAATAAAATCTATATAATCTAATGAAAAATAATAAAATCTATATAATCTAATAAAAAAATAATAAAATCTATATAATCTAATAAAAAATAATAAAATCTATATAATCTAATAAAAAATAATAAAATCTATATAATCTAATAAAAAAATAATATCCATATAATCTAATAAATAATAATAAAATATAATTAATCTAATAAAAAATAATAAAATCTATATAATCTAATAAAAAATAATAAAATGTAATTAAGCTAATAAAAAATAATAAAATCTATATAATCTAATAAAAAATAATAAAATCTATATAATCTAATAAGAAATAACATCTATATAATCTTATAAATAATAATAAAATCTTTATAATCAAATAAAAAATAATGAAATCTATATAATCTAATAAAAAATAATAAAATCTATATAATCTAATAAAAAAATAATAAAATCTATATAATCTAATAAAAAAATAACATCCATATAATCTAATAAATAATAATAAAATGTAATTAATCTAATAAAAAATAATAAAATCTATATAATCTAATAAAAAATAATAAAATCTATATAATCTAATGAAAAATAATAAAATCTATATAATCTAATAAAAAAATAATGAAATCTATATAATCTAATAAAAAATAATAAAATCTATATAATCTAATAAAAAATAATAAAATCTATATAATCTAATAAAAAAATAATATCCATATAATCTAATAAATAATAATAAAATATAATTAATCTAATAAAAAATAATAAAATCTATATAATCTAATAAAAAATAATAAAATGTAATTAATCTAATAAAAAATAATAAAATCTATATAATCTAATAAAAAATAATAAAATGTAATTAATCTAATAAAAAATAATAAAATCTATATAATCTAATAAAAAAATAACATCCATATAATCTAATAAATAATAATAAAATCTATATAATCTAATAAAAAATAATAAAATGTAATTAATCTAATAAAAAATAATAAAATCTATATAATCTAATAAAAAATAATAAAATCTATATAATCTAATAAAAAATAATAAAATCTATATAATCTAATAAAAAATTAATATCCATATAATCTAATAAATAATAATAAAATATAATTAATCTAATAAAAAATAATAAAATCTATATAATCTAATAAAAAATAATAAAATGTAATTAAGCTAATAAAAAATAATAAAATCTATATAATCTAATAAAAAATAATAAAATCTATATAATCTAATAAGAAATAACATCTATATAATCTTATAAATAATAATAAAATCTTTATAATCAAATAAAAAATAATGAAATCTATATAATCTAATAAAAAATAATAAAATCTATATAATCTAATAAAAAAATAATAAAATCTATATAATCTAATAAAAAAATAACATCCATATAATCTAATAAATAATAATAAAATGTAATTAATCTAATAAAAAATAATAAAATCTATATAATCTAATAAAAAATAATAAAATCTATATAATCTAATGAAAAATAATAAAATCTATATAATCTAATAAAAAAATAATAAAATCTATATAATCTAATAAAAAATATTAATATCTATATAATCTAATAAAAAATAATAAAATCTATATAATCTAATAAAAAAATAATATCCATATAATCTAATAAATAATAATAAAATATAATTAATCTAATAAAAAATAATAAAATCTATATAATCTAATAAAAAATAATAAAATGTAATTAAGCTAATAAAAAATAATAAAATCTATATAATCTAATAAAAAATAATAAAATCTATATAATCTAATAAGAAATAACATCTATATAATCTTATAAATAATAATAAAATCTTTATAATCAAATAAAAAATAATGAAATCTATATAATCTAATAAAAAATAATAAAATCTATATAATCTAATAAAAAAATAATAAAATCTATATAATCTAATAAAAAAATAACATCCATATAATCTAATAAATAATAATAAAATGTAATTAATCTAATAAAAAATAATAAAATCTATATAATCTAATAAAAAATAATAAAATCTATATAATCTAATGAAAAATAATAAAATCTATATAATCTAATAAAAAAATAATGAAATCTATATAATCTAATAAAAAATAATAAAATCTATATAATCTAATAAAAAATAATAAAATCTATATAATCTAATAAAAAAATAATATCCATATAATCTAATAAATAATAATAAAATATAATTAATCTAATAAAAAATAATAAAATCTATATAATCTAATAAAAAATAATAAAATGTAATTAATCTAATAAAAAATAATAAAATCTATATAATCTAATAAAAAATAATAAAATGTAATTAATCTAATAAAAAATAATAAAATCTATATAATCTAATAAAAAAATAACATCCATATAATCTAATAAATAATAATAAAATCTATATAATCTAATAAAAAATAATAAAATGTAATTAATCTAATAAAAAATAATAAAATCTATATAATCTAATAAAAAATAATAAAATCTATATAATCTAATAAAAAATAATAAAATCTATATAATCTAATAAAAAATTAATATCCATATAATCTAATAAATAATAATAAAATATAATTAATCTAATAAAAAATAATAAAATCTATATAATCTAATAAAAAATAATAAAATGTAATTAAGCTAATAAAAAATAATAAAATCTATATAATCTAATAAAAAATAATAAAATCTATATAATCTAATAAGAAATAACATCTATATAATCTTATAAATAATAATAAAATCTTTATAATCAAATAAAAAATAATGAAATCTATATAATCTAATAAAAAATAATAAAATCTATATAATCTAATAAAAAAATAATAAAATCTATATAATCTAATAAAAAAATAACATCCATATAATCTAACAAATAATAATAAAATGTAATTAATCTAATAAAAAATAATAAAATCTATATAATCTAATAAAAAATAATAAAATCTATATAATCTAATGAAAAATAATAAAATCTATATAATCTAATAAAAAAATAATGAAATCTATATAATCTAATAAAAAATAATAAAATCTATATAATCTAATAAAAAATAATAAAATCTATATAATCTAATAAAAAAATAATATCCATATAATCTAATAAATAATAATAAAATATAATTAATCTAATAAAAAATAATAAAATCTATATAATCTAATAAAAAATAATAAAATGTAATTAATCTAATAAAAAATAATAAAATCTATATAATCTAATAAAAAATAATAAAATGTAATTAATCTAATAAAAAATAATAAAATCTATATAATCTAATAAAAAAATAACATCCATATAATCTAATAAATAATAATAAAATCTATATAATCTAATAAAAAATAATAAAATGTAATTAATCTAATAAAAAATAATAAAATCTATATAATCTAATAAAAAATAATAAAATCTATATAATCTAATAAAAAATAATAAAATCTATATAATCTAATAAAAAATTAATATCCATATAATCTAATAAATAATAATAAAATATAATTAATCTAATAAAAAATAATAAAATCTATATAATCTAATAAAAAATAATAAAATGTAATTAATCTAATAAAAAATAATAAAATCTATATAATCTAATAAAAAATAATAAAATGTAATTAATCTAATAAAAAATAATAAAATCTATATAATCTAATAAAAAATAATAAAATCTATATAATCTAATAAAAAATAATAAAATGTAATTAATCTAATAAAAAATAATAAAATCTATATAATCTAATAAAAAATAATAAAATCTATATAATCTAATAAAAAATAATAAAATGTAATTAATCTAATAAAAAATAATAAAATCTATATAATCTAATAAAAAAATAACATCCATATAATCTAATAAATAATAATATAATCTATATAATCTAATAAAAAATAATAAAATGTAATTAATCTAATAAAAAATAATAAAATGTATATAATCTTATAAAAAATAATATAATGTAATTAATCTAATAAAAAATAATAAAATCTATATAATCTAATAAAAAATAATAAAATCTATATAATCTAATAAAAAATAATAAAATGTAATTAATCTAATAAAAAATAATAAAATCTATATAATCTAATAAAAAATAATAAAATGTAATTAATCTAATAAAAAATAATAAAATCTATATAATCTTATAAAAAATAATAAAATGTAATTAATCTAATAAAAAATAATAAAATCTATATAATCTAATAAAAAATAATAAAATGTAATTAATCTAATAAAAAATAATAAAATCTATATAATCTAATAAAAAATAATAAAATGTAATTAATCTAATAAAAAATAATAAAATCTATATAATCTAATAAAAAATAATAAAATCTATATAATCTAATAAAAAAATAACATCCATATAATCTAATAAAAAATAATAAAATCTATATAATCTAATAAAAAATAATAAAATGTAATTAATCTAATAAAGAAAATAACATCTATATAATCTAATAAAAAATAATAAAATCTATATAATATAATAAAAAAATAACATCTATATAATCTAATAAATAATAATAAAATCTATATAATCTAATAAAAAATAATAAAATCTATATAATATAATAAAAAATAATAAAATCTATATAATATAATAAAAAAATAAAATCTATATAATCTAATAAAAAATAATAAAATCTATATAATCTTATAAAAAATAATAAAATCTATATAATCTAATAAAAAATAATAAAATCTATATAATCTAATAAAAAATAATAAAATCTGTACAATCTAATAAAAAATAATAAAATCTATATAATCTAATAAATAATAATAAAATCTATACAATCTAATAAATAATAATAAAATCTATATAATCTAATAAAAAATAATAAAATCTATATAATCTAATAAAAAATAATAAAATCTAAATAATCTAATAAAAATAATAAAATCTATATAATCTAATAAAAAATAATACAATCTTTATAATCTAATAAATAATAATGAAATCTATATAATCTAATAAAAAATAATAAAATCTATACAATCTAATAAAAAATAATAAAATCTATATAATCTAATAAAAAATAATAAAATCTATATAATCTAATAAAAATAATAAAATCTATATAATCTAATAAGAAATAATAAAATCTATATAATCTAATAAAAAAATAAAATCTGTACAATTGTTTGTTTTTATTACATTTTCACCCCAAACTAAGGTGTAGGGAGCTACTATCAGGGGCAGCAACTACTGGGGCACTATGTTAGGATTTTGCCAGCAAGATGTCGGTTCACATTATACTTGAACTTCTGGATGTCAGTGCAGTTGGGGAAGCAGGGACCTGGAATGGAATTCCAGAGTCTAGCGGTTCTGGGGAAGAAACTACTGGAGTAGAAAGATCTTTTACATCTAGGGATCTCTACTTTGTGGGGGTGGGATTTAGCGGGTTTGTTGAGGGTGTCTACGTCATGAGAGCACAATTGTCTGCAGTTCGTCATAGCATTCACCATTAAAATACTTGTAGAAAAGGCAGAGGGATGCAACATTTCGTCGATGGGACAGAGGATGAAGCTTTGATGCCAGTTCAGGGCCTATCAGTTCAGGGCGACTCTCTTTTGAACCTTGTCAAGGAGCGAGAGGCTAGTAGCAGATGCACCAGCCAAAATGTGACAGCAATACTCCATACATGGACGAATGGTGGCCTTATAGAGGTACATGATACTTTCGGGTGTTAGTAGTTTTCTAACACGGTAGAGAGAGCCTACCTTCTTCGCAACAGCCCTGGCAATGCTTTCAATGTAATTCTTCCAACTCATGTTTCCTGTGAACGTTAGGCCAAGCAGTTTGAAAGATGTAATCTCAGATAAAGAGTCACTGGCCATTGCTATTGGTGGCAGAGAAGGTTTCTTGTAATTATTGAAGGAAACCAGTTTAGTCTTGGCCGCATTGAATGTGACCATCCATTTTTGTCCCCATTCCACTACAGATTGGAGGTCATCCTCTAGTGTTTTTGCCATTTCTTTAGATATGTGTTCATTTGATTTCCTATCATGCCTGTTATAGAGTGTGATGTCATCAGCATATATACCCATCTCAGAGCCAGTTTTTTCGGGGAGGTCATTAATAAATATTAGGAACAATAGAGGTCCAAGGATAGACCCCCGAGGCACTCCCGCATTTATATCACACTGTTTAGATGTACGACCGTCGAGGACAACCTGGATTTTTCTCTTATCTAAGAAGGATTTAATTATGTTAAGTATTCTACCAGTGATACCGAATGATTTTTCTGAGGAGACCCTCATGCCATACCCTGTCAAAAGCCTTAGATATATCTAGAGCTACTGCTCTGTCCTCCCTCGCTTTGTCCAGTGAATGGTATATACGTTCAGAGATTACAGTGAGGATGTCTGCTGTGGAACGGGCTTGTCTAGATCCATATTGTTTGTCAGTAGAGAGTTTAGCATCTGTAAGTTGCCGGAGTAGAGCATGATTAATTATGGTCTCAAATATTTTGGCGAAAAGTGGGATGAGGCTAATAGGGCGATAATTTGATGGGTCAGTTCTTTCGCCAGAATTTTTGAATACTAGTACCACAGAAGCAGTTTTCCAACAGTCCAGAAAGCATGATTCATTAAGGCATTTGTTGTAGAGTTTGGAGAGAACTGGAGCTACTTTGGCTGAGCACTTTTTTAATAGCACAGCTGGGATGAGATCGGGTCCACATGCTTTTGAAATGTCAAGGTTTTTTATGATAGCATGCACCTGAGCAGAGGTGATTTTTAGATTGTCTATCATGGCGTCTGTCCGCAAAGGAAAGTCAGGCAGGGGGTGGTTGGTCGAATTTTACACTAATGACGAGTATAACAGAATAATAGAGCTGAATTATTATGCGAAGAATCCCGGCAATTCCTGATTGCTTTGCTGACTCCATTTATTTGGTCGATGATTCAAACAAAGAGAAAACAACTTCAGCTGAGTGGATTTGAGATTGATAATAATATTTTAATACTAATATTGCTTTGCTAATAAAACTATATATATATATATATATATATATATATATATATATATATACCACTTTATATATATTTATATATATATATATATATATATATATATATATATATATATATATAAATATATATTATTTCAACCTTGGTAATATTTGCTTAAATCATTACAGGATTGTTTCTATAGACGGGATAAACAAATTATCCAGCCCATCTCATCAGACAATTCAAGCCAATTTGAAATAATAAAAACATGTTTAACTTTACCAATGCATCTAGCACTTTTTCCCTGTTTTTTACCAAATATACCTCTTAATATATATATATATATATATATATATATATATATATATATATATAAAAGTGAAAGTGTCTGTCTGTCTGTCTATCTGTCTGTCTGTTTGTCTGTCTGTGCACATTTTCCTACACAATAACTCTGTCAATTTTTAGTCTACAGACTCGAAATTAGATATACAGGGTATTGAGATTTGGGAAAATCTTTGTATTCTTCTAATTTAAAAACAATGCTTTTCCCCTATATCTGCCATTTTATGTATGTATGTTTTATATCGTGTGGGATCCGTTAGGATCAATATAACATAAAATATCTTAGGGTGTCCAGCCTTCACGTGGATATGTTTGTAGCTCATCATGAAAGAATGGAATAATTATGAGCAAATAAGAAAACCACTCGCTGTTACATAACGATATACGTTTATTATGGACACACACACACACACACACACACACACACACACACACACACACACACACACACACACACACACACGTAACGACAATTCAAACATAATGCAAGAAAGGTTAGATGTCCAAGTATGATAATTGGAACGAACGGGTGTAGATATTTTACCAATTGATTAAAATGAGTGATTTGTACCAAACTGATGGTTAAATTTGTACTCATGCTTGCATTGAATACTAATCTTTATTAATCACTATGTATCGAACGGATATCAAAAAACTTAGTTCGCTGCAACTTATCATAACAAAGGTTCATACGAAATTTCGGTCAGATTGGTCCAGTAGTTTTTTTTTTTTTACATAGGCATCACCACATTATCAAGGCCAAGAGGCCACTCAAGGATAAGGGTTAAAGAGTGTACATTAGAAATTGGACAATATAGTAATCATTAGTAATGAAAATTTGGTAAATTTGATAACTTATATGGAACGGCTCATCAAGAACTTATTTACGTTAGACTTGAAGACAACCATATTGTAGTCAGCCTGAAAGCAGGAAAACGGAAGACAATTCCACAGGCGTGCAGTTCTAAGAAAGAAGTTTTGTTCATGGAATCTACGTTTAGGTTTAGGCACAGTAGTTTCAGATTAAGAGAAATATAATATATATTAAAAGTAAAATTATTTCTTCATTTTGATAAATGTAAAGCGCGAACACCAACACAATATTATTGGCAGAAATAAATCAAAATTTTATACGAATTCCCTTTTTATAAATGGCAAGTACGAACACAAAATTCATAACATTATTGGTATGAATTAATGAGTAAAGTGTATATTCTTTTTATAAATTAGATTCGTTATTTAGTATTAATGCAATATATTCCATTTATAAAAGTTGATATATATATATATATATATATATATATATATATATATATATATATATATATATATATATATATATACATGAGCAAACAGTTAATGAAATATGTTAAAAAACACTTTGAAATGAGTTAAAAACATATTTAAACTGAAAAGGAAACACTAGATAAATGGATAGTCCTTAATCCGCGGAGTTTCGAAGAAATACTCTCCTTCTCATCAGAGGGTAGGAATTAGCAAAATGCAGGATCGGATTTTGCATGCAGAAGTATTTGATGAAACAACAAATAAGTCAAAGATCTTACTTGAAAACAAAATAAGTTAAGCAGAGGGAATATGGTAAAGAAGAAGGTGAATACACATTAATGGATAGTCTGGTGGAAGATAAAAAATCCAGTGTCGGTAAAATCCAAATGTAAAACTTCAAGAAAGTTAAAAGAATTTCCATTTGTACAAGTAAAATCCAAAGAAATCCCGTAATTGGAAGAAGATGGTCCATAATAATCCAAAGGCAGAAATCCATGGAATAATTCACAAAAAAGTGTGTACAAGGAAAAAATAATATTAATAAAAGAAAAATAAGATGTGCTTTTCACTCTACTTCCTAGACATAACTATCTCTCTCTCTCTCTCTCTCTCTCTCTCTCTCTCTCTATATATATATATATATATATATATATATATATATATATATATATATATATATATATATAACTACATGCAAAGTCATAAGATACACACACACGCATATGCGCGCACACACACATACACACACATATATATGTGTGTAATTTGTTACAAATAATACTAGAGATCATAGATGAAATCATCGAATGATGTAAAACAGCAATTATTAAGCGTATTTTTATTATTCATAATCGATATAACATAATCACAAAATGGTTATCAATCATTTTTTTTTGTAGAAGAATTTCTTCCTTCAGTTTAGCGCTGTTTGTTTCTCTTGGGATTCGAGGTTAAATTTTCGACAGACAAGTTATATACGTAGCCATACT
This sequence comes from Euprymna scolopes, assembly GCF_053919585.1. NCBI lineage: Eukaryota > Metazoa > Mollusca > Cephalopoda > Sepiida > Sepiolidae > Euprymna > Euprymna scolopes. The sequence continues at coordinate 34,591,183 of NC_136522.1, forward strand.
GATGATTCTTGTAAATGATAAAACATATATATAAACGCGCGCGCGCACACACACACACACACACACACACACACACACACACACACACACACACATATATATGTATTGCCATCAGAAACGTAGCTATTTAATCGTAAGCAAGATTGAAAATTGGGGCGTTAGTTGATGGTTTCCGGTGCCCTGTTACTTGGAGTGAACGAAATTATGTCGTATCATATATAAATATTAAGTGTATTTTATTACTAATAATTATATATATATATATATATATATATATATATATATATATATATATATATATATATATATATATATATATGTGTGTGTGTGTGTGTGTGTGTGTGTGTTTAATGGATGTCTATGTTAAGCCTGTGGGCCTTTTGGTCCTGGTCTTTTCCCAACCTTGTAATTTGTCGCTAATTTCTTTTATGGCAAATGCACCAAAATGTGCGGCAGATTTTCACTCCTGGAAGCCGAGTAAACAAGATGTTCAAATGACGCCCCGTTGGACCATCATTTGTGGAATTCGCGGGAACGGGGTGAGATGTTTTAAGGGTCGAATCATCGTCCACTTAAAAGCAACTAATCAACCATACCCAACGATAATGCACTTTCTGTTATAGTCGCTCTGAGCTATTATGAGCAATAGACATCAGCTTATAAATGCGCTCATATATTCCACTTATATAACGCTTCGAAACCCACACATTTATACATTTATACAGAGTTCCCTTCTAAAATAATGTCATCTTATGAATCGTGAATAAGTTTCACATTCTTTTTCCCAGTGGGCGGTACGAATGAACTTCAGTCTATGCCTCACTTGTCCATCAAGTTCATTCTTAAATGTCCAACAGATACGATGTACAACATTGCCAACAACTGACATACATCTCTCGGTTCTGGCTTGGCTTTCGTATCTTGAAATTTTCTTATCTTGAAAACGTGTTTTGCATGTAATCCAAGTCATATAAAAACCCTCATTAAATTTTATACGCGTAAAACCAACAAAAATGACATTGTTTTAATATATTTATATATTTAATATATTTAAATATGCCATTGTTTTACTCGTTATTTCAGTCATACCAAGTAAGGTCACGGCCTCAATCAAATTTATGGGCGCGCAGAAGAGAAATATTCAAAGCGAACTGAATTATTTACTTTCTTACATCTTATTTGCGAGAAAAATTTCAGAGCGTGTACGATAAGAATTAAAACAGAAAATCCTCTAATGTTATCCTTCAAATGTAGTTAAAAATTGTGATGCATTAACTTTTCGATTTTAAAACAATTTAAATTTATGCGGGGGATGGAGTAGTAAAAAATAAATTCAAGCTCAGAAAAAATGATTTCCAGATAAAAAAAATTGATTTCCAGAAAAAAAAAATAATTTCCAGATATAAAAAAAAAAATGATTTCCAGATAAAATAAAAAAAATGATTTCCAGATAAAAATTAAAACGAAAAATGATTTTCAGATAAAATAAAAAAAAAATGATTTTCAAATAAAAATAAAAAAAAATTATTTTCAGGTAAAAATAAAAAATGATTTCCAGAAAAAAAAAATGATTTGAATATAAAAATGATTTCAAATAAAAAATGATTTTCAGATAAAAATATAAAATGATTTCCAGATAAAAAAAGATTTCTAAATAAAAATAAAATGATTTCCAGATAAAATAAACAAATATTTCCAGAAAATTACTGAAATCTTCTGATTCCGATTCTTTAAAATTTCGCAACATAATGATTTTCGGGAGGGCATCGCATTACCTCAAAAACTCATGTAATATGTGCATATATAAATGTAAATGTAAAATTGTACTGGTTAAAGTCGTTCATAGATTTAGTTTTATTGGAAGTTTAAGTCAATAAATATTTATCATTTCATCACTAATGTGTGTATGTGTGTAATGTGTGCCATGTCTGTATGTGTGTTTGTGTGTGTGTGCATCTTATTGATTTCGGCTTTGATGACCCTCTTCAGTTCAGAAATAACCTGCGATAGTTTTGATATTCATTGTCTTTTAATAATCTCATGGATAACGATCATAGAGGGGTGAAGATCCTGTTTGTGCAAAGCTCATTCAATATCAGACCTATTTACTGATGAGACGATAAGCAAAGCATCCCCATATCATTGACAGGCGAAAAAACAAGAAAAAAAATTAAGGACTAAAATCTGGCAGCAAAGTATTCATACCAGAAATGTTTGGATTGCAGAAATAATTGTGAATGTTATTAACAATTGCATGGATGATATATATGTAGTTGCTAATTACCAATTAATTAAAACCTCTTTCGAAGATTAAATTCCAGATGGCAATACATAATAATGATTAAAAAACAACATATATTTAGATTTAGCATTAACGGTTACTTTTGACTTTATCACACGCTTCTATTGAAAGAGGTAAATGGATACAATCATTAAAGGAAAAAAATATTTTCATTTATTTGAAAAAACCTTTTTCGCTTGGCAAGTATTTTAAAATACTAGCGATCAAGCTTCTGCGTCTGAGTACAGACAAATCAGCTTCTTTAATCTGTGATAAATCAAACAATTGTCAAATACCTCAGTAAAAGCGATCTACTTAGTTGTAAGCAATATGGATTTCATCCTGCAAGGACGATTCCTGATGTGCTAACGATAATATCGCATATAGGCAGTGAATCACTTGATGGGTACTTTGTTTCTAGAGCAATAGCTCTTACCATATCAAAGGCTTTTGATAGGATCTGGCGTAAAGAGTTGCTTCATAAATTTGGCCGCTAATCAAATCCTTTCTTCCAGATAAGTTTTTAAAAATAGTTGTTAATGAGTAAAAAACATACTGATGCTTTAATATTTATGCAGACGACACAACTGTCTATGGCTACACCCCAACGATCACTGATGATGAAACCCTCTCTGATTCTCTCTCTTTGAACCAAAAGTATGTGATTTACTGGGAGAAAATGGCTAATTACTTCTAAAATCAAGCTTCTCTTCACCTTTTATACTCAACCACTGTATCACTGTTTTTACTCTCTCGCCATGAAGAAACCTAATGTTTGATCAACTCTTAAGACCGAATTTCATCCCAACCAAAATGGAAGTTCTATATCCAACCTGTTAGGTCGTTTGAAAAATGGTTGGATCATTTTACTGCTTCAATACTTGGTGCGCCAGAGAATATTCTTTTCTGCTATGACAGTACAGATTGACTTTGAAATGTAGTGAATCTATTTCCCACATTATTTCATTTTTCGCAGAAGAAACGTCAGTTTTTGTTTATCCTCATTTCTATGATGCTCGACTGAACTCCAGTTTTGGTTCCTCCTTGGAGATATTTAGTCTTTCAAGCACAACAAAAAATGGTTTCTTTTCTTTCTCAATAACAAAACTTCTTTGCAAAAGCTTCCTGCCCGTGTAACACATTGCTGCGGAGCTACTTCCTTGCTGATTGCAACTTGATTTTCTTCAAATGCAGTGTCAACAAATTGTTGTTATAAACAGATTCATAAGCAATCAAACGCAATTTCTTGACATTGATCAATGTCAGTACTTACATAGTGTTCCTAATCTCTCGGCTGGCCATCATTCCGATCTCATTAACTCTTAATCTCGAAGTTATGGCCTTTATCTTTTGTAGTAAAAATCTTTATCTTTTGTAGTAAAAATCTTTATCTTTTGTAGTAAAAATCTTTATCTTTTGTAGTAAAAATCTTTATCTTTTGTAGTAAAAATCTTTATCTTTTGTAGTAAAAACGCAGTCTCTACCGGAATTCTACTATCTTACTGACCTCCGTGTCAAATAAAAGGATTTTTATTCATTTATTTTATTATTTGTTCTAAATATACAGCTCTACTTGTTGTTGGGCACTATTATATAAACATAATAAGATTCATAGGATTCTTTATCAGGTCTTTACATAGAATAACTTCATCTGTAATACATTAGATGGGTTCGAGTTCTGTTGGGTCTACTTCATCAGTTTTACTAATATACATGGGGGGAGGTATTAATCCAGATACAAACTTCAGCTATTTATTAAACATTAGACCCTCAATCCTTGGTTAGCAACTAATCTAGGAGAAAGAAAACTCCAACATAACACCAGAGACCTCTGCTTATCCCGGCATTATCTTGCCAGGCATTGTCGCTCGGGATTAGAAAAGGCCATTTTTACACTGTAAATATCAAAGTAAGGAGAAACTTGTGTTTTTTTTTTTTTTTACTGTACCCACAACTACTCATGGCATTGTACGCACGCATGACATCAAGAAGAACACGGACAAATCGACACCAATGTGAGTGACGCCACCGGATCATCGAGTGCACATGGCTCGTTAAGGTGCTTGTTTCCGATTTTCTGAAATTACAGACGGTGTCATAGCAGCGGCGGCGACAGCGGTCTTGTACTACGGGGTCGTGAGTGGGGTCGTGAGGGAATGACAAATTGGCTCAGAGCTGTTGCAAAATAATCAAATATGTACGTAACGGAGAGGGGAGGGGGGACCACATTCTAATACTTTAGAAAAGTATTTTTTACCGCCACAGATACGTTCGCCGTTAAATAGACATACAAGCAGGTAAATTGTGTCGACAGTGGTGGGCAACTACATTTGTTCTACACTCGAGAATTGAGCTCTCTAGCAAAGGAATAAGCTTAGTAAAAAGAATCGAACAATCTAGGCAGTGGATAATACAAATGTAACGTTATATAATCATTAAAGTTCCCTTCATGACAAGAGAAGTGATCTCGACTGTCGACGAAACGGTTTGATTTTGAATCTCAACTTGAAGACGAATATCTATATCTTTATTTCTCTCTCTCTCTCTCTCTCTCTCTCTCTCTCTCTCTCTATATATATATATATATATATATATATATATATATATATATATATATATATATATATATATATACTAGCAAAGATACCTGCACATCGCGCGGGAATTTTCTGCACTCTTAGGTCTTAGGTACGCGATTCCAGTAAGTGGATGTTGTAAGAGGGAAGTAAATTTCAACTCGATGCTTAAATCTTATCTAACACGTTGAATACTGAAAACATACCACAATCAGATCATATCAGTTTTTCATCATATCCTTTTGTAGAACTTTTCATTGAAGAGCCTCGTGGTAAACTACATTTCTGCTTTTTTGATTTGGAGCCAGAATGTAGAGTTTTCCTGAACTTCCTGTCCGGCTGATGGAGACGTAGAACATACCGTGACTGAAGCAGTCTGATGTCACGTCTACGCCAATGGTTTTAAACGTCTGACCTTGTCTTTTATTTATGCTCATTGCAAAACACACCTTCACAGGAAACATTTCTAGATAGTACAATTACAACAACGCCCCAACATCCCCCCGGCCGCCGCCGACCCCCCCCCCGCCTCAATATAAACAAAATGTTTTTTTGGGGGGGAGGTGTCAACGTGTGGGTGCACATGTTAGGTTAAATTATCATAGAAAAGTGATCCCCCACTTTATTGAAACTAGCATTTATTCAAAAAGTCCCAGGGTCCAGGAGTTCATACCATGCAAACGGTAAATTTGCGACGGGTTTGATTATCAGATTTGGTGTCAGAAGAAAAAATCGGTTTGTGTCAAAAATCGAAAATAAATGTCTGTTTTTATCATAAAATAATTATTTGTCCAATCATGAGAAAGTGAAAGGAGGCCTGGGGTCATTTTTTGGCTCGTTTGGCTCTTTTTGGTGTTTTTTAGTAAATGCACGGGCGGCCATCTTGCTTGCCAAGCTGTAGTGATTACGTTGGATATTAAATGTCTTTAAATATGAATAACTACTGGTTTGCGCCAGAAATAAATGCAATATTCGTTCTCAGCGTCTCCCAAAACCTATGAAAGTCGACAATTCAAAGGTGAATGCCGAGGGGTCGGTAAACTAAAAAAATACCGATTTATGGTAATAATTATACCATAGCGATGTATGTGATATCATATATGGTAAAAAAAGTATATTTTATATTAAATCTATATTATTATAAAACTCAAATGACCTTGTAAGGGGTATTGTAACCCAACGTCCGGTTTACGACTTCCGGTTGCATATGCGTACATAAACATAAACCTATAACAGCGTAAACAAATAAACATAAATCGCTACTTTTGCAGAATTTGACCTGTATTATTATTACGCTATTATTTAGAAATTATTATTTAACATGGGAAGGGTGGGAATGTTTTGCAACTATACTGTCACAATTTTCTTACAAATAAATCAACTTTAACCCGTTGACAACGTATTGTTTTGCTGTGTACGTTTTCAGTGTCCCAATTGCTTTTTTTCGCGTTTAAATTAAAAGATATATCAACATTTGAATTTAACTTTAAGTATTATGGTATCTGTTCAGTGCACATTTACCTATAAGTGTGGCAAACAAACCACTTATAGTTCAATGGCTGTATTTTTTTTTTAATCAAAAATAAAAAATTATAAACAGAACGATGAATTATATCGGCATAAAACTACTAAATACAGTGAACCCTCCCCCAGATAACTCAACAATAACAAATAAAAAAGGTTTGTACTCACGCAGAGAGTGATCCAGACGTAACTCAGTACACACCCGGCTTTCTCTGGAACATGACGTCAACAGTCGGAATAAGCCGAGCGTCGCCGAGAAAATTAAGCGGTCTGACGAAACATAAAGCTGAACCAATGACAATGTACCGGGATGTTGAAAATTCAAAGGAGCAGACGACAATTTGGAAGAGGAAGAAAAGAAAATAAATTACTAAAAAAAAAAGCACACCATTTTGTACTTTAACGTCAGAAAAAAAAACATGAATTTTATAGTCTTGAATGAGCAGCTGGAAGCACCAACTGGAGTCCTCGAGTTTTGTCAAGAAAAAAAATTACTGGCATGGAGGCAAACTTATGCATCATGTAGACAAGGAAAGGTAAGCGATGGCTATGCCTGGAGGTGTCAAGCTACCACATGCCGAACCTTTACATCATCCGGACTGGTACCTTTTTTTTTTTTTTTTGCCAAGTCTAGGCCTACAATTGCCATTGTAGGCGTTTGAGCGAGCAACACAGAAAGACCTCCAGCGCAAATGCAGAATACGATTTATTCACACACACCATTAATAAAACAATGGTCTGAGGAAAGAACAACAATATCTGTTTTAATATGAAAAAAAAAAGAAAAAAATGATCTCTCCCACCCAGTTTTGTTTCAATTTTTCTAGTTTTCAGGTTTTTCCTTGAGAAAAAAAAGTAAAAATAAAAAATAAAAATAACACCCCAAAAAACAAAGATAATTTTTTAAAAAATATTTCTTGAAAAAGAAAAAAAAAATTTACAAAAAAAACAAAAAAACAAGTGTTTATTTGACTTACCTTTGAACCTTTTCTCGAACAAAAAAATTGGTCAATGTCGTTTCTTTCCAACTTCTCAAAAAACATTTTTAAAGGTTTTCGGTGGTGCTGTAAACGAATATCCCATTTAAATTTGGGGCAGATTTGTAGTTTTCATAATATGAAGAACTTTTTTTTCAAAAAGTGGGGTATAACTTTCCTATATAAATTTAACGTAAAACGAGCACCCACCTTCTGGCCATGTAGTAATTTCTTCATATCAAAACAAATTTAACTGATATTCGTTTTCAGCATCTCCAAAAACCGGCGCTGTTTTTTTTTGTTTTTTTTACTAAGATTCGTTCATTTTTCATCTCATAATTTAGGACGCTAATTATGCTGTCAGTAAGTTACAAAAACATACTTTTTTTCATTATACAACTTGTATAGTTGTTAACAGGTGCTTCAGCAGTTAAATATTTCACAAAACGTCTGTTTACATTAGGGGGCTCCACAGCCCCCTAATGTAAACAGAATTTATGTGAAATATTAAACGATTCTGCTTTAATGGTTTAATGGTTAATGTCGGCACGCTACTTACGGAAAAACGGTTAATTAAACTACAGAAGCACCTGTTAAAAACTTTACAAGTTCTATAATTGAATACTCACCTAAAAAAAAAAAAACGCTCATGTAAGCTTACTGACGGCATTATTAGCGTCCTAACTTATAAAAAAAATGAACGAATCTCTTAATTAAACAAAAAAAAAAAAAAAAAAAAAAAAGCAACGCCGGTTTTCGCGGGTGCTAAAACTCACAGTTAAATTTGTTTTATGATATGGAGAAATTATTAGGCGGCCAGAAAGTGGGTGCTCATTTTACGTCAAATTTATATAGGACAGTGATCTCCCACTTTTTGAAAAAGTAATTTCTTCATATCATGCCCCAAATTTAAATGTGATATTCGTTTTCAGCATCACAGGAGAGACGTTGCGAGCCTTTGTTTCATCGTTACTTCCATGGCAAGTGCTCGTCTGAGCTCCAATCCCTGGTCTCCCCTCACCGATCTTTCACGAAAAACACCCGTCTAGCTGAAACCACTGTCAAAAATTTTCCCCACTCTTTATCTGTGCCAAAACCAAAACGTAGATTCCATGAACAAAGCTTCTTTCTTAGAAGTACACGCGTGTGGAACTCTGTTCTGTCTGCCTGTTTTCCATTTGACTACAACTTGGATGTCTTCAAGTCCCATATAAACAAATTCCTGATGAACCGCCTCCTTAAGTAGACACTTTATCAAATCTCAACATTAACATACTGTACACGCAATAACCCTTATTCCCGATTGGCTTCTGGGCCTTGATAAGTGGTGACCACCTTGTAAAAAAAAAAAAAAAAAAAAAAAAAAGCCCCGAAAACCTATAAAAGTCGTCATTTTAAAGTTTTTGGAGGAGTTGGAAAGAAACTTGACATTGACCAAAAAAATCTTTAACATTATTTATCTAAAAAATATATGGTGTTAATGCAGAGAGTGATCTTCGCTATTTTTTTAAATTGTATGTCTACGTTTAATTAAAGTTTTATGATATTTTTTTTATTCAATTGTAAGGTTAAAGTGCAGAATAGGTACAAAACACCCTCCCCCCCATGTTAAGAATGTCTTTTTAAATAATGACGTTATTATTTCAGCACGGATCACTCTCTGCATGAGTACCAAATATATATACAGCAAAAACAAAACAAAACAAAAAATATGATTATAAAATTTTTCTTTACAGTTAATAAAATTTAAAATTTAAGGTAGCTTTTCTTTTCTTGTTATGCTTTCATTGGCGAGGCTCGACTTAATTACCTCAGTGACGCTCGGTTTACTCCGGCTGTTGGCGTCATGTTCCAGAGAAAGCCGGGTGGACTTTGGAGTTCATTCTCTGCATGAATACCAAAAGGTTACTTAAAAATTAAGAATAAGCGAAAAAAAAAATTACCTCCGAATTAAAAATAAAAATAATAATTCAACTTAGAATAATATTTCGAAATGAAAACAAATCTAATGTAGAAAATATTTAATAAAATGCTCAAAGAATTAAACTATCGCAGTTATTCCCCTTGGTTTTCTGGTTTGAAAATTAAAAGGTTTCAGATTTACGATAATAATAAGTAAATTTAAGTTAAATAAAATATAAATTGAAATGAAAATAAACTAAATAATAACATTTTAAATTATATTTTTAAATAGTACAGTATTAACGAGGCTATTATGTCGAATAAGTAATATAATCGAGCTAATTATTTGAAATTATTTAATTTAATGTGATATGCTATTAAGCATTACTCAGTCGATACATATGTGATGTGAAAAATGCTATATGTAGAAGTTACACATAAAACTAGATGTCTCCTTTGAGAGAAGTATCCTACAATAGACATTAATATTTCTTGACCAGGAGAAGTGTACACGCACACTATAGACACTTTATATTTCTTTGATCATAGGGAGTTGTACACACAGACAAACACACGCACGAACGCTATTACTTTATATATACATATTTTTTTTATGTAAATACGTTCATATCATAAATATAGTCATATCTTGCTACGATGTGCAGATCGTTTCGATCATGACAGATCTCATCAGGCAAGGAAAATTAAAAGTTCAAACATCAAAAATAGTTCATGGCCATTTTTAATTTTAGAGATATACGTTGCCATGATCTTTTAACCTCGTTCTATGCCAGTCATGACAAAGTATATCTTTTTTAATGTTTGAATTTTTATTTTTCATTGCCTGCTGAGATCTATTATGATCGAAAAGGTCTGCACATCGTAGCAAGATATGACTGTAGATTTAAAAAAATATTTTTTTTATTACATTTTCACCCCAAACAAGGCACGTTGCCACTTTGATGTAGGGGGCTACTATCAGGGACCTAAGTTGCAGGGGTACTATGTAGGGAGTTTAGCAGCAAGATGTCTGTTCACATTACACTTGAACTTCTGCATGTCAGTACAGTTAGGGAAGCAGGAAACCGGAAGAGAATTCCAAAGTCCTGCAGTTCTGCAACTATTCGAGCAAAAGGCTTTTTTTACATCTACGGATCTCAACTGTGAAGGGGTGGGACTTCGCTGCTTGTCGGGTTTGTCGGGGGTATTTTCATTGAGGGGTAAAAGTGCTTGTAGTTCGTCAGAGCATCCACCATTAAGATACTTGTAAAACAGGCAGACGGATGCAACATTTCGTTGATGGGACAGAGGTTGAAGCTTAGATGATAGTTCAGGACCTATCAAGTTGGCGACTCTTTTTTGAACCCTGTCCAGGAGCGAGAGACTAGTAACAGATGCACCAGCCCAAATGTGACAGCAGTACTCCATACATGGGCTAATGGCGTAAGTAACTTTCTAGCATGATAGAGAGAGCCCACCTTCTTTGCAGCAACCTTAACAATAATCTCGATGTATCTATTCCAACTCATGTTTCCTGTGAACATTAAGCCAATGAGCTTGAACGAAGTGCTCTCAGATAAAGTATCTCTAGCCATAGCTATTGGTGGTTGGTAAGATTTCGTGTAATTATTAAAAGAAACGAGCTTTGTTTTTGCAGTATTGAACGTTACCATCCATTCTTGACCCCATTCCACTACAGACTGAAGGTCTTCCTCTAGGGTTTCAGCCATTACCTTAGATATGTGCTCATTAGTTTTCCCCACGTGCCTGCTATAGAGCATGGTGTCGTCGGTAAATATACCCATCTCAGAGACAATTTTATCAGGTAAGTCATTTATGAATATCAGAAATAACAAAGGTCCAAGAATCGATCCCTGAGGCACACTCGCATTTATATCAAATTTTTTGGATGTATGCCCATCGAGGACAACCTGGATTCTTCTCTCGTTTAAGAAGGATCTAATTATGCTAAGCATTCGTCCAGTAATACCATAGGATTTTATTTTTATCATAAGACCATCGTGCCATACACTGTCAAAAGCCTTAGATATATAAAGGGCTACTGCCTCTCCTCTCCTGCCTTATCCAGTGCTTGATATAAACGTTCAGAGATTACAGTTAGAATATCTGTAGTAGAACGGGCTTGGCTTAATCTATATTACTGATCCGACAGAAGTTTAGCAGCTGTAAGTTGGTGGACTAGAGCTTGATTAATTAAGGACTCAAATATTTTGGCAAAAAGAGGGAGGTCGCTAATTAAATGGGTCACTTTTTTCGCCAGAGTTTTTGTAAACTGGTACCACAGAAGCAGTTTTCCAGCAGCCAGGAAAGCAAGATTCGTTAAGGCATTTGTTAAAGAGTTTAGAGAGAACAGGAGCGACCTCAGCGGAGCATTTTTTTAATAGCATAGTCGGGATGAGGTCAGGTCCACATACTTTTGAGGTGTCTAGGTTTTTATAATATCATGTAATTGGGAAGGCGTGATCTTCAGATCATCTAGTGTGGTTTCTGTCAGCAGAGGAAAATCAGGGAGCAAATGGCTTGCTGGGTCCAAGGTAGAGTTGGAGGACAACTGACGGGCAAGTATGTTAGCTTTCTCAGTTGCTGTGCAAACAACCTCATGGTATACATAAAGAATAATGAAAAAAAATATAATATGCTCTTTTGATTGAGCACTATCAACCACCTTTGTTGAAATGTAATTAATCTTCGTTTTTGGATATCTCTCTACTTGGAATATATATATATATATATATATATATATATATATATATATATATTTATTTATTTTTAATGAGATTCATACAGGAATTCTCAATACTGAATTAGGGCAAGATATGTTTTTTTTAATTTCACATAAGCATTCTTTTCATATGCATTCATGATCGTGCTTCAATTATATTTATTGAACATTGAGATAAAATTACAGTAAATCATATAATTATTACTTACAAAAAAACGGTTGCTTAGAGCTAAAGATTAAAAAATTGGTAATTTAATGTGTTGATCAACTGTTTCAAGATTGCGCATGCATGAATCGTTTGCATAACAGATACTTTATGTTAAGAAGAAGTAGATTTGAAAACACTTTTAAAAGATCACAAAGACCAGAAACTGGCACAATTGTAATCGTAATTGACTCACTGTCTTAAGGTTTTGGTATCGATCTCAGCTTAAGTAATATTTATACTTACAAAAAGACAACTGCCTAGAAAAAGTATCATATACAACCCTTAAAACATATGTATAGTTCTATGTATGATATATAGTCCTTAATTCATGTTTATTTCTATGTATGATATACAGTTCTTAATTAATATGAATATTTCTATGTATGTTATACAGTCTTTTATTCATGTTTATTTCTAAGTATAATATACAGTCCTTAATTCATGTTTATTTCTATGTATGATATACGGTCCTTAATAAATGTTTATTTCTATGTATGATATACGTTCCTTAATTCATATGAATATTTCTATGTATGATATACAGTCCTTTATTAATGTTTATTTCTAAGTATGATATACAGTCCTTAATTCATATGTTAATTTCTATGTATGATATACAGTCCTTAATTCATGTTTATTTCTATGTATGATATACAGTCCTTAATTCATATGTTTATTTCTATGTATGGTATACAGTCCTTAATTCATGTTTATTTCTACGTATGGTATACAGTCCTTAATTCATATGAATATTTCTATGTATGTTATACAGTCCTTAATTCCTATGTTTATTTCTATGTATGATATACAGTCCTTAATTCATGTTTATTTCTATGTATGATATACAGTCCTTAAATCACATGTTTATTTCTAAGTATGGTATACAGTCCTTAATTCATATGTTTATTTCTATGTATGATATACAGTCCTTAATTCATGTTTATTTCTATGTATGATATACAGTCCTTAATTCATATGAATATTTCTATGTATGATATACAGTCCTTAATTCATATGAATATTTCTATGTATGATATACAGTCCTTAATTCATGTTTATTTCTATGTATGATATACAGTCCTTAATTCATGTTTATTTCTATGTATGATATACAGTACTTAATTACTGTTTATTTCTATGTATGATATACAGTCCTTAATTCATATGAATATTTCTATGTATGTGATACAGTCCTTAATTCATGTTTATTTCTAAGTATGGTATACAGTACTTAATTCATATGTTTATTTCTATGTATGATATACAGTCCTTAATTCATATGTTTATTTCTATGTATGATATACAGTCCTTAATTCATATGAATATTTCTATGTATGATATACAGTCCTTAATTCATATGAATATTTCTATGTATGATATACAGTCCTTAATTCATGTTTATTTCTGTATGATATACAGTCCTTAATTCATATGTTTATTTCTATGTATGGTATACAGTCCTTAATTCATATGTTTATTTCTATGTATGTTATACAGTCCTTAATTCATATGAATATTTCTATGAATGTTATACAGTCCTTAATTCATGTTTATTTCTATGTATGATATACAGTCCTTAAATCACATGTTTATTTCTATGTATGCTATACAGTCCTTAAATCACATGTTTATTTCTATGTATGCTATACAGTCCTTAAATCACATGTTTATTTCTAAGTATGATATACAGTCCTTAATTCATATGTTTATTTCTATGTATGATATACAGTCCTTAATTCATGTGTTTATTTCTATGTATTATATACAGTCCTTAATTCATATGTATATTTCTATGTATGATATACAGTCCTTAATTCATGTTTATTTCTATGTATGATATACAGTCCTTAATTCATGTTTATTTCTATGTATGATATACAGTCCTTAATTCATATGAATATTTCTATGTATGATATACAGTCCTTAATTCATGTTTATTTCTATGTATGATATACAGTCCTTAAATCACATGTTTATTTCTAAGTATGGTATACAGTCCTTAATTCATATGTTTATTTCTATGTATGATATACAGTCCTTAATTCATATGTTTATTTCTATGTATGATATACAGTCCTTAATTCATATGAATATTTCTATGTATGATATACAGTCCTTAATTCATATGAATATTTCTATGTATGATATACAGTCCTTAATTCATGTTTATTTCTGTATGATATACCGTCCTTAATTCATATGTTTATTTCTATGTATGGTATACAGTCCTTAATTCATATGAATATTTCTATGTATGTTATACAGTCCTTAATTCATATGAATATTTCTATGAATGTTATACAGTCCTTAATTCATATGTTTATTTCTATGTATTATATACAGTCCTTAAATCACATGTTTATTTCTATGTATGCTATACAGTCCTTAAATCACATGTTTACTTCTATGTATGCTATACAGTCCTTAATTCACATGTTTATTTCTAAGTATGATATACAGTCCTTAATTCATATGTTTATTTCTATGTATGATATACAATACTTAATTCATGTGTTTATTTCTATGTATGATATACAGTCCTTAATTCATATGAATATTTCTATGTATGATATACAGTCCTTAATTCAAGTTTATTTCTATGTATGCTATACAGTCCTTAATTCATGTTTATTTCTATGTATGATATACAGTCCTTAATTCATATGAATATTTCTATGTATGATATACAGTCCTTAATTCATGTTTATTTCTATGTATGATATACAATCCTTAAGCTATGTTTATTTCTATGTATGATATACAGTCCTTAATTAATATGAATATTTCTATGTATGATATACAGTCCTTAATTCATTTTTATTTCTATGTATGATATACAGTCCTTAATTCATATGTTTATTTCTATGTATGATATACAGTCCTTAATTCATATTTATTTCTGTATGATATACAGTCCTTAATTCATATGTTTATTTCTATGTATGCTATACAGTCCTTAATTCATATGAATATTTCTATGTATGTTATACAGTCCTTAATTCATATGTTTATTTCTATGTATGATATACAGTCCTTAATTCATGTTTATTTCTATGTATGGTATAGTCCTTAAATCACATGTTTATTTCTAAGTATGATATACAGTCCTTAATTCATATGTTTATTTCTATGTATGATATACAGTCCTTAATTCATATGAATATTTCTATGTATGATATGTTTATTTCTATGTATGATATACAGTCCTTAAATCACATGTTTATTTCTATGTATGGTATACAGTCCTTAAATCACATGTTTATTTCTAAGTATGGTATACAGTCCTTAATTCATGTTTATTTCTATGTATGATATACAGTCCTTAATTCATGTGAATATTTCTATGTATGATATACAGTCCTTAATTCATATGTTTATTTCTATGTATGATATACAGTCCTTAATTCATGTTTATTTCTATGTATGATATACAGTCCTTAAATCACATGTTTATTTCTATGTATGCTATACAGTCCTTAAATCACATGTTTATTTCTAAGTATGGTATACAGTCCTTAATTCATGTTTATTTCTATGTATGATATACAGTCCTTAATTCATATGTTTATTTCTATGTATGATATACAGTCCTTAATTCATATGAATATTTCTATGTATGATATACAGTCCTTAATTCATATGAATATTTCTATGTATGATATACAGTCCTTAATTCATGTTTATTTCTATGTATGATATACAGTCCTTAATTCATATGTTTATTTCTATGTATGATATACAGTACTTAATTACTGTTTATTTCAATGTATGGTATACAGTCCTTAATTCATATGAATATTTCTATGTATGTTATACAGTCCTTAATTCATGTTTATTTCTACGTATGATATACAGTCCTTAATTCATGTTTATTTCTAAGTATGGTATACAGTCCTTAATTCATATGTTTATTTCTATGTATGATATACAGTCCTTAATTCATATGTTTATTTCTATGTATGATATACAGTCCTTAATTCATATGAATATTTCTATGTATGATATACAGTCCTTAATTCATATGAATATTTCTATGTATGATATACAGTCCTTAATTCATATTTATTTCTGTATGATATACAGTCCTTAATTCATATGTTTATTTCTATGTATGGTATACAGTCCTTAATTCATATGAATATTTCTATGTATGTTATACAGTCCTTAATTCATATGTTTATTTCTATGTATGATATACAGTCCTTAATTCATGTTTATTTCTATGTATGGTATAGTCCTTAAATCACATGTTTATTTCTAAGTATGATATACAGTCCTTAATTCATATGTTTATTTCTATGTATGATATACAGTCCTTAATTCATATGAATATTTCTATGTATGATATACAGTCCTTAATTCATGTTTATTTCTATGTATGATATACAGTCCTTAAATCACATGTTTATTTCTATGTATGGTATACAGTCCTTAAATCACATGTTTATTTCTAAGTATGGTATACAGTCCTTAATTCATGTTTATTTCTATGTATGATATACAGCCCTTAATTCATGTGAATATTTCTATGTATGATATACAGTCCTTAATTCAAATTTTTATTTCTATGTATGATATACAGTCCTTAATTCATATGAATATTTCTATGTATGATATACAGTCCTTAATTCATATAAATATTTCTATGTATGATATACAGTCCTTAATTCATGTTTATTTCTACGTATGATATACAGTCCTTAATTCATATGAATATTTCTATGTATGATATACAGTCCTTAATTCATGTTTATTTCTATGTATGATATACAGTCCTTAATTTATGTTTATTTCTATGTATGGTATACGGTCCTTAATTCATATGAATATTTCTATGTATGATATACTGTCCTTAATTCATGTTTATTTCTATGTATGATATACAGTCCTTCATGCATATGAATATTTCAGATGCTGCACTTCTATTTCTTGTTCTCTTTCGGTGGAGGAGAAATCCTTCAAGACTGAGACAATTTTTATTTTTGTACCTTTTCTCCACGTTAAAAAACGACCCTGGTGTGTAACTTTGTCCCGTGGGGAGGCATAGTAAATAGGTATACAGTCCTTAATTCATGTTTATTTCTACGTATGATATACAGTCCTTAATACATGTTTATTTCTATGTATGATATACAGTCCTTAATTCATGTTTATTTCTATGTATGATATACAGTCCTTAATTCATGTTTATTTCTATGTATGATATACACTCCTTAATTCATATGTTTATTTCTATGTATGATATACAGTGCTTAATTCATATGGTTATTTCTATGTATGATATACAGTCCTTAATTCATATGAATATTTCTATGTATTATATACAGTCCTTAATTCATGTTTATTTCTATGTATGATATACAGTCCTTAAT
The DNA here is from genome assembly GCF_053919585.1 of Euprymna scolopes. NCBI lineage: Eukaryota > Metazoa > Mollusca > Cephalopoda > Sepiida > Sepiolidae > Euprymna > Euprymna scolopes. Next base: position 34,608,766 of record NC_136522.1, read on the forward strand.
TCATATGAATATTTCTATGTATGATATACAGTCCTTTATTCGTTTATTTCTATGTATGATATACAGTCCTTAATTCCTATGAATATTTCTATGTATGATATACAGTCCTTAATTCATGTTTATTTCTACGTATGATATACAGTCCTTCATTCATAGGAATATTTCTATGTATGATATACAGTCCTTAATTCATGTTTATTTCTATGTATGATATACAGTACTTAATTCATGTTTATTTCTATGTATGATATACAGTCCTTAATTCATGTTTATTTCTATGTATGATATACGGTTCCTAATTCATATGAATATTTCCATGTATGATATACAGTCCTTAATTCATGTTTATTTCTATGTATGATATACAGTCCTTAATTCATGTTTATTTCTATGTATGATATACAGTCCTTCATTCATATGAATATTTCAGATGTTGCACTTCTATTTCTTGTTCTCTTTCGGTGGAGGAGCAATCCTTCAAGACTGAGACAATTTTTATTTTTGTACCTTTTCTCCACGTTAAAAAACGACCCTGGTGTGTAACTTTGTCCGGTGGGGAGGCATAGTAAATAGGTATACAGTCCTTAATTCATGTTTATTTCTACGTATGATATACAGTCCTTAATTCATATGAATATTTCTATGTATGATATACAGTCCTTAATTCATGTTTATTTCTATGTATGATATACACTCCTTAATTCATATGTTTATTTTATGTATGATATATAGTCCTTAATTCATATGGTTATTTCTATGTATGATATACAGTCCTTAATTCATATGAATATTTCTATGTATTATATAAAGTCCTTAATTCATGTTTATTTCTATGTATGATATACAGTCCTTAATTCATGTTTTTTTCTACGTTTGATATACAGTCCTTAATTCATGTTTATTTCTACGTATGATATACAGTCCTTAATTCATGTTTATTTCTACGTATGATATACAGTCCTTAATTCATATGAATATTTCTATGTATGATATACAGTCCTTAATTCATATGTTTGTTTCGGTGTATGATATACAGTCCTTAATTCATATGAATAGTTCTATGTATGATATACAGTCCTTAATTCATGTTTATTTCTATGTATGATATACAGTCCTTACTTCATGTTTATTTCTATGTATGTTATACAGTCCTTAATTCATATGAATATTTCTACGCATGATATAAAGTCCTTAATTCAAGTGTATTTCTATGTATGATATGCAGTCCTTAATTCATGTTTATTTCTATGTATGATATAAAGTCCTTAATTCATATGTTTATTTCTATGTATGATATACAGTCCTTAATTCATGTTTTTTTCTATGTATGATATACAGTCCTTAATTCATGTTTTTTTCTATGCATGATATACAGTCCTTAATTCATGTTTATTTCTACGTATGATATACAGTCCTTAATTCATATGTTTATTTCTATGTATGATATACAGTCCTTAATTCATGTTTTTTTCTATGTATGATATACAGTCCTTAATTCATGTTTATTTCTATGTATGATATACAGTCCTTAATTCATATGTTTTTTGTGTATGTATGATATACAGTCCTTAATTCATGTTTATTTCTATGTATGATATACAGTCCTTAATTCATTTGTTTATTTCTATGTATGATATACAGTCCTTAATTCATGTTTGTTTCTATGTATGATATACAGTCCTTAATTCATATGTTTATTTCTATATATGATATACAGTCCTTAATTCATATGAATATTTCTATGTATTATATACAGTCCTTAATTCATGTTTATTTCTATGTATGATATACAGTCCTTAATTCATGTGTTTATTTCTATGTATTATATACACTCCTTAAGTCATATGAATATTTCTATGTATGATATACAGTCCTTAATTCGTTTATTTCTATCTAGGATATACAGTCCTTAATTCCTATGAATATTTCTATGTATGATATACAGTCCTTAATTCATGTTTATTTCTACGTTTGATATACAGTCCTTAATTCATGTTAATTTCTACGTATGATATACAGTCCTTAATTCATATGTTTGTTTCGGTGTATGATATACAGTCCTTAATTCATATGAATAGTTCTATGTATGATATACAGTCCTTTATTCATGTTTATTTCTATGTATGATATACAGTCCTTACTTCATGTTTATTTCTATGTATGATATACAGTGCTTAATTCATATGAATATTTCTATGTATGATATACAATCCTTAATTCATATGAATATTTCTATGTATGATATACAGTCCTTAATTCATGTTTATTTCTACGTATGATATACAGTCCTTAATTCATATGTTTATTTCTATGTATGTTATACAGTCCTTAATTCATATGATTATTTCTACTCATGATATAAAGTCCTTAATTCAAGTGTATTTCTATGTATGATATACAGTCCTTAATTTATATGAATATTTCTATGTATGATATACAGTCCTTAATTCATGTTTATTCTTATGTATGATATACAGTCCTTAATTCATGTTTATTTCTATGTATGATATACAGTGCTTAATTCATATGAATATTTCTATGTATGATATACAATCCTTAATTCATATGAATATTTCTATGTATGATATACAGTCCTTAATTCATGTTTATTTCTACGTATGATATACAGTCCTTAATTCATATTTATTTCTAAGTATGATATACAGTCCTTAATTCATGTTTATTTCTACATATGATATACAGTCCTTAATTCGTTTATTTCTATGTATGATATACAGTCCTTAATTCATATAAATATGTCTATGTATGATATACAGTCCTTAATTCATGTTTATTTCTATGTATGATATACAGTCCTTTATTCATATGTTTATTTCTACGTATGCTATACAGTCCTTAATTCATATGTTTATTTCTATGTATGATATACGGTCCTTTATTCATATGAATATTTCTATGTATGATATAAAGTTCTTAATTCATGTTTATTTCTATGTATGATATACAATCCTTAATTCATATGAATATTTCTATGTATGATATACCGTCCTTAATTCATGTTTATTTCTACGTATGATATACAGTCCTTAATTCATATGAATATTTCTATGTATGATATACAGTTCTTAATTCATGTTTATTTCTATGTATGATATACAATCCTTAATTCATAGGAATATTTCTATGTATGATATACAGTCCTTAATTCATGTTTATTTCTATGTATGATATACAGTCCTTAATTCATATGAATATTTCTATGTATGATATACAGTCATTAATTCATATGAATATTTCTATGTATGATATACAGTCCTTTATTCATGTTTATTTCTACGTATGATATACAGTCCTTATTTCATTTGTTTATTTCTACATATGATATACAGTCCTTAATTCATATGTTTATTTCTATGTATGATATACAGTCCTTAATTCATATGAATATTTCTATGTATGATATACAGTCCTTAATTCATATGAATATTTCTATGTATGATATACAGTCCTTAATTCATGTTTATTTCTACGTATTATATACAGTCCTTAATTCATATGAATATTTCTATGTATGATATACAGTCCTTAATTCATGTTTATTTCTATGTATGATATACAGTCCTTAATTCATATGAATATTTCTATGTATGATATACAGTCCTTAATTCATATGTTTATTTCTATGTATGATATACAGTCCTTAATTCATGTTTATTTCTATGTATGGTATACAGTCCTTAATTCATATGAATATTTCTATGTATGGTATACAGTCCTTTATTCATATGAATATTTCTATGTATGATATACAGTCCTTAATTCATATGAATATTTCTATGTATGATATACAGTCCTTAATTCATATGAATATTTCTATGTATGATATACAGTCCTTAATTCATGTTTATTTATACGTATGACATACGGTCCTTAATTCATGTTTATTTCTATGTATCACATACGGTCCTTAATTTATGTTTATTTCTATGTATGATATATAGTCCTTAATTCATATGAATATTTCTATGCATGATATACAGTCTTTGAATCATATGCATATTTCTATGTATGATATACAGTTATTAATTCATATGTTTATATCTATATATGTTATACAGTCCTTAATTCATATGTTTATTTCTATGTATGTTATACAGTCCTTAATTCATATGTTTATTTCTAAGTATGATATACAGTCCTTAATTCATATGAATATTTCTTTGTATGATATACAGTTATTAATTCATATGTTTATTTCTATATATGATATGCAGTCCTTAATTCATAAAATTATTTCTATGTATGATATACAGTCCTTATATTCATATGTTTATTTCTATGTATGATATACAGTCCTTTATTCATATGAATATTTCTATGTATGATATACAGTCCTTAATCATATGAATATTTCTATGTATGATATACAGTTATTAATTCATATGTTTATTTCTATATATGATATGCAGTCCTTAATTCATATGTTTATTTCTATGTATGATATACAGTCCTTAATTCATATGTTTATTTCTATGTATGATATACAGTCCTTAATTTATATGTTAATTTCTATGTATGATATACAGTCCTTAATTCATATGTTTATTTCTATGTATGATATACAGTCCTTGATTCATATGTTTATTTCTATGTATGATATACAGTCCTTAATCATATGAATATTTCTATGTATGATATACAGTCCTTAATTCATATGAATATTTCTATGTATGATATACAGTCCTTAATCATATGAATATTTCTATGTATGATATACAGTCCTTAATTCATATGAATATTTCTATGTATGATATACAGTCCTTAATCATATGAATATTTCTATGTAGGATATACAATCTTTCATTTTTTTTTTTTTTACACAGTGGTGACCGGAAGCCACTTAGGGATAAGGGTTATTGCAAGTACATTACGTTAGTGTTGGGATTTGATGAAGTGTTTACTTAAGGGGGTGATTCAGTAAGAATTTGTTAACGTTGGACTTGAAGACATCTAAGTTGTAGTTAGGTGGGAAGCAGGCAGACGGAACAGAGTTCCACAGGCGTGCAGTTCTTCGAAAGAAGCTTTTTTCCTGGAATCCACGTTTTGATTTAGGCACAGATAAGGAGTGGGGGAATTTTTCACAGTTGATTCAGCTAGACTGGTTTTCGTTAAAGATTGGCGAGGGGGGACCAGAGATTGGAGTTCAAACGAGCACCTGCCATGGAAATAAGGATAAAGCAAGGATATGTCAAGAGCAATTGCCCTAGAAAGGAAGCCTTTGTCAAGAGACTCACGAATCCTGTGAGATATAACCGTCAGCACATCTGCTGTAGATCTTGCAGAGCGGAAACCATATTGTGTGTCACTAAGAAGGTTGTTTCTGCGTAGGTGGTTGACTATTTCTCTATTTAATATGGATTCCAGCAACTTACTCATAATACACAGGAGACTTATTGGTCTGTACTGAGAGGGAGATTACTTATCACCTGAATTCTTAAATACAGAGCAAACTGATGAGGTCTTCCAGGGAGTCTGAAACCACTTCTCCTTAAGGCAGCGCTTAAACAGTTTTGTAAGTATGGGAGCAAGTTCTGGTTGAAGCTTTTTTTAACACTATAATTGGGATGCCGTCAGAGCCTGTTGCTTTACTGGAATCAATATATACAGCCTGTCATTTATATGTATATTTCTATGTATGATATACAGTCATTAATTCATATGGATATTTCCATGTTTTATATATAGTCTTTCAGACATAGGTATATTTCTAGGTATCATCTACAGTCCTCAATTCATATGTATACTTCTATGTATGGTATACGGTCCTTAATTCATATGTATATTTCTATGTATGGTATACGGTCCTTAATTCATATGTATATTTCTATGTATTATATACGGTCCTTAATTCATATGTATATTTCTATGTATATACACCACGTGTATATATAAACACCACATGTATGCGTAAACTCTATGTGTATATACTAACACCACGAGTATATGTAAACACCACATGTATATGTAAACACTACATGTATATATAAACACCACGTGTATATTTAAACAACACTTGTATATATAAACGCAACATGTATATATAAATATCACGTGTATATATAAACACCATGTGTATATATAAGCACAAGGTGTATAAATAAACACCACGTGTATATATAATTACATCGTGTATGAATAAACAGAACGTATATATATATATATATGTATATATATATATATAAACACCACATGTATATATAAACACCACGTGTATATATGAACACCATTTGTATGTATAAACACTACGTATATATATAAAACCACGTGTATATATAAACACCACGTGTATATATATATATAAACACCATATGCGTATATAAACACCATGTGTATATATAAATACGATGTGTATATATAAACACTACGTGTATATATAAACACCATGTGTATGTATAAACACCACGTGTATATATAAACATCACGTGTATATATAAACACCACGTGTATACATGAACACCACGTGTATACATAAACAACACATGTATATAAACACCACGTGTATATATGAACATAACGTGTATACCTAAACACCACATGTATATATAAACACCACGTGTATATATAAACGCCACGTGTATATTTAAATACCACGTGTATATATAAACAACACGTGTATATATAAACACTCTCTATATATAAACACAGCGTCTATATATAAACACCACGTGTATATATAAACACCATGTGTATATATAAACACATATGTATATATATAAACACCACGTGTTTATATATAGACACATATGTGTATATATAAACACCATGTTTATATATAGACACATATGTGTATATATAGACACATATGTGTATATATAAACACCATGTACATATATGTCAGAGGGTCCTGATTGACCAAGGCGGGATAATATTGATTATTTTTCTTCCTTTTATAAATTGGACAATCACTTGGTTAACAGTGATAGTGTAGGTGTGTCAGAAACTTCGTGAAAAATATTGAATAATTCGACCCCGTGTCTTTCCAAGCTTATAACTACTGAAAAAATGTAATTCAAACCCTAATTTTTTTTCAATTAAAGGAGCAAGGACCAAGGTATTATAAAAAAAACAACATCGTGATTTAAAAAAAAAAGGTTTTAAACTTCGGACTTTACAGATAAATTTCTAAAAAAAACACTACTTTTTTGTTTTAAATTTGAATAAATTTATTGATCTTTTATCTTCAATTTGAGATATATAAAACTTTGGTGAGTAAATTAATTATTTACTTTTTAATAGAAATTCCAAAATGGGTGGCGTGAATTAATTTGACCCCCTGTCTTTCCAAGCTTATAACTACTTGAAAAATGTTATTCAATCCCTATTTTTTTTTCAATTAAAGGAGCAAGAACCAAGGTTCCATAAAAAAGTACAAACAACGTGGGTTTAAAAAAAAAAAAAAGGTTTTAAACTTCGGACTTTACAGGTAAATTTCCCCCCCCCCAAAAAAAAAAAACTCTTCTTTTTCTTTTGTTTTCAATTAGAATATATTATTTATTGATCGTTATCTTCAATTTGTGATATATAAAACTTTGGTACATAAATTAATTATTTACTTTTTAATAGACATTTCAAAATAGGGGAGGGGCGTGAATTAAAAAAAATGTTTGTCTAAAATATTATATTCGGTTTATTGGAAAGAGCATAACATTTCACATTGACCCTGAAAATATGGTAAAAATAGAATCAATAGAAAAAATTTTTAAGTTTAAAAATTGAAAAATACTGAATTCGTAAAATTCAATTAATTTCATTACTGTTTTTTTTTTTAAATAAAAAAATAATGTTTCTATTACTTTTTATACAACTTTAATAGTTTATTTTGGAAGTATAATCCATAACGAAAATAAACAACCCACTTTTAAAAGAGAAATTACGAGTTTTTTATATTTTATTCGCAATTTCGTGTTAAGGGTGTCAAACATTCCTACAAAAATTCTGATACACCTACTGGTGCTGACTCCCGAGGTTTGCAGTGATTTGACGCTGGTTAAATCCATCTTCAGATTACCAGATAATATTCTTTGATTTGTGCCACACTTAAATGGCAATATTCGACAAAATGTATATTTGAAACACAAAAATATCAATTAGCTTAAAATATCTATTTCACATTTTTTTTAAAATCTCATTCTAGTAAAGGAGACAGCAAGAAAACTATCAGTCATAGAGACACAGGAATTTTGTGCTCGACTTCCGTTTTCATCACTCAAACCTGTCCAATGTTGTTTTCGGAGAAAATGATAAGTCGCCTGTGCTATTACAGACATGTAATGCAAACACCGATACCATTTGTGTGGATGAGAATTGAGGATGGGGTAAGGTGGAAAAGATGAGCGAAACACAAGTGGATGGATACCTTATAATAGGATTCTAAGATGACCGGACGTTATTCTCACCAAACCCTTGACCATGTATAGTGAACTGAGAAATATTATGGGAATCCACTTTACGAGTTAAACACATAAAAATGAGCCTCAAAGGTTGAAACTTTAAACAAGTATTAATTATTTTTGTGTCTATTTACTTGTGTCATGCTTATCTGAATCGAAAAATAACCTTCTATTTTTACATGAGAAAAATTGCGAGAAACACTATTTTTTTACAATTAAGAAGAGTTACATTTGACCTTTCCATTTGACTTTTACGCAAACAGTAAATAATGAATGCGATAATTTCGATTGCACGCATGCGCATGGCGTATAAGTTAACGCAAAAAATTGTTTCTTTGATAAAACTCAGCACACAAAAAACGACAAAAACACTTAAACTCGAGTTCGATTGTTTTAAGCAGAATGACAAAATCCCAAATTATTCTTTTTCTGTAGCTATATCTTCATCTGTTTCTATCTCTTTTTTAGCATTAGATAACATAACTTTTTCTGTAGCTATATGTTCATCTGTTTCTATCTCTTTTTTAGCATTAGATAACATAACTTTTTCTGTAGCTATATGTTCATCTGTTTCTATCTCTTTTTTAGCATTAGATAACATAACTTTTTCTGTAGCTATATGTTCATCTGTTTCTATCTCTTTTTTAGCATTAGATAACATAACTTTTTCTGTAGCTATATGTTCATCTGTTTCTATCTCTTTTTTAGCATTAGATAACATAACTTTTTCTGTAGCTATATGTTCATCTGTTTCTATCTCTTTTTTAGCATTAGATAACATAACTAATTGTGCGACGTTTCTGAATTTTGAGATGAGGATTGGTTATTCGACTATAATTTGCGGTCTTATTACCTTCTTATTTATAATATATTATTCCAATATTTACAATTTTTTCCTATCTTTATGAATTTACACTGTTAATGAACACAGAGAGAGAGAGAGAGAGAGAGAGAGAGAGAGAGAGAGAGAGAGACAGAGAGACAGAGAGACAGACAGACAGACAGACAGACAGGCAGACAGACAGACAGACAGACAGAGATGGGGAAACTGTGTGCATATAGGAGAAGTGAGCTTGAGTGATGAAGCAAGAGTGAGTGAGGATAAGGCTGATAAAAACTTAGTAAACAGGTAACTTGGTGCAAATTTCGGCTAATTAAAACAATTAAAATTAAAACAATTAAAATTAAAACAATTAAAATTAAAATAATTAAAATTAAAACAATTAAAATTAAAACAATTAAAATTTAAATAATTAAAATTAAAACAATTCAAATTAAAACAATTCAAATTAAAACGATTAAAATTAAAACAATTAAAATTAAAACAATTAAAATTAAAACAATTAAAATTAAAACAATTAAAATTAAAACAATTAAAATTAAAACAATTAAAATTAAAATAATTAAAATTAAAACAATTAAAATTAAAACAATTAAAATTTAAATAATTAAAATTAAAACAATTAAAATTAAAACAATTCAAATTAAAACGATTAAAATTAAAACAATTAAAATTAAAACAATTAAAATTAAAACAATTAAAATTAAAACGATTAAAATTAAAACAATTAAAATTAAAACAATTAAAATTTTAACAATTAAAATTAAAACGATTCTAATTAAAACGATTCAAATTAAAACAATTAAAATAAAAACAATTAAAATTAAAACGATTCAAATTAAAATAATTAAAATGAAAACAATTAAAATTAAAACGATTCAAATTAAAACAATTAAAATTAAAACGATTAAAATTAAAACAATTAAAATTAAAACGATTAAAATTAAAACAATTAAAATTAAAACGATTAAAATTAAAACAATTAAAATTAAAACAATTAAAATTAAAACAATTAAAATTAAAACGATTAAAATTAAAACAATTAAAATTAAAACAATTAAAATTTTAACAATTAAAATTAAAACGATTCTAATTAAAACGATTCAAATTAAAACAATTAAAATAAAAACAATTAAAATTAAAACGATTCAAATTAAAATAATTAAAATGAAAACAATTAAAATTAAAACGATTCAAATTAAAACAATTAAAATTAAAACGATTAAAATTAAAACAATTAAAATTAAAACGATTAAAATTAAAACAATTAAAATTAAAACGATTAAAATTAAAACAATTAAAATTAAAACAATTAAAATTAAAACAATTAAAATTGAAACGATTCAAATTAAAACAATTAAAATTAAAACGATTCAAATTAAAACGATTCAAATTAAAACAATTAAAATTAAAACGATTCAAATTAAAACGATTCAAATTAAAACAATTAAAATTAAAACAATTAAAATTAAAACGATTCAAATTAAAATAATAAAAATTAAAACAATTAAAATTAAAACGATTCAAATTAAAACAATTAAAATTAAAACGATTCAAATTAAAACAATTAAAATTAAAACGATTAAAATTACAACAATTAAAATTAAAACGATTAAAATTAAAACAATTAAAATTAAAACAATTAAAATTAAAACAATTAAAATTAATACGTTTCAAGTTAAAACAATTAAAATTAAAACAATTAAAATGAAAGTCAGTATCTCTACACTAGCCAATAGGTCCCTAATAGTCTCTACCCTAGCCAATAGGTCCCTAATAGCCTCTACCCTAGCCAATAGTTCCTAATAGTCTCTACACTAGCCAATCACACAACTATTAGTCTCTGTCCTAGCCAATCAATCCCCTGTAGTTTCTACCATAGTAAATCAGTCCCTTGCTACTCTACCCTAGCCAATCGGTTCCCTGCTTGTCTCTAGCTTAGCCAATCAGTCACCTGCTAGTCTCTACTCTAGCCAATCGGACAACTGTTAGTCTCTACCCTAGCCAATGACCTGCTAGTCTCTACCCTAGCAAATTGGACAACTGTTAGTCTTTATCCAAGCCAATGGTCCCTAATGGTCTCTACCCAAGCCAATCGGCTCAATGCTGGACTCTTCCCTAGCAGATCAGTCCCCTGCTAGTCTCTACCCTAGCCAATGGGCCCTAATAATGTCTACACTAGCCAATTGAACAACTGTTATTCTATATCCTAGCCAATCATTCTTTTTAGGCTCTTCACTAGCCAATCAGTCTCCTGCTAGTCTCTACCCTAGCCAATTGGACAACTGTTAGTTTCTATCTTAGCCTATCAATCCCCTGTAAATTCTACCCTATCCAATCGGCTCCCTGCTAGTCTCTACCATAGCAAATCAGTCCCCTGCTAGACTCTACCCTAGCCAATGGTCACTAATAGTCTCTACCCAAGCACATCTGTTCAATGCTAGTCTTTTCCCTAGAAAATCAGTCCCCTGCTAGTCTCTACCCCAGCCAATGGTTCCTAATAGTATCTACTCTAGCCAATTGGACAACTGTTATTCTATATCCTAGCCAATCAATACCCTGTAGTATCTTCCCTAGCCAATCAGTCGCCTACTAATCTCTCCCCTAGCCAATCAGTTACCTGCTAGTCCCTACCCTAGCCAATCGGACAACTGTTAGTCTCTATCCTAAACAATCACTCCCCTGCACGTCTCTACCCTATCCAATCGGTCCCTGCTAGTCTCTACCTAAGGCGATCAATTCCCTGTAATCTTTTAGCCAATCAGTCTCCTGCTAGTCTCTACCCTATCCAATCGGACAACTGTTAGTCTCTATCCTAGCTAATCAGTACCTTGCTAGTCCTTTTCGTACCCAATCAGTCCCCTGCTAGTCTCTTCCCTAGCCATTCAGACAACAGTTAGTTTCTACTCAGCCAATTTGTCCCCTGTAGTCTCTACCCTAGCCAATCGGTCCCTTCTAGTCTCTATCCTAGCCAATCGGACAACAGTTAGTCTCTATCCTAGCAAATCAGTATCCTACTATTCTCTATCTTAGCCAATCAGTCCCCTGCCAGTCTCTATCCTAACCAATCACTTCACTGCTAGTCCCTACCCTGACCATTTTGTCCCCTGCCAGTCTCTATCCTAACCAAACAGTCCCCTACTAGTCTCTAACTTAGCCAATCGGACAACTGCTAATCTCTACCCTAGCCAATCTGAGAACTGTTAGTCTCTATCCTGGACAATCAGTTCAACCCTAGCCAAACGATCCCTGCTAGTCTCTACCCTAGCAACTCAGACCCCTGCTAATCTCTGCCCTAGCCAATAAGTCCCCTGCCAGTCTCTACTCGGCAAATCGTTCCTTTCTAGATTCTACCCTAGCTGATTGAACAACTGTTAGCCAATCAATCTCCTGTAGTTTTTACCCTATCCAATCGACTTCTACTAGTCTCATCCTTAGCCAATTGGTCCCCTGGTAGCTCATCAGACAACTGTTAGTGTCTATCCTAGCCAATCAGTGCTCTGTAGTCTCTATCCCAGCCAATCGGACGCGTGCTAGTCGCTTCTCTAGTCAATCGATCTTCTGTAGTCTCTACCCTAGCCAATCTGATAACAGTTAGTCTCATCCTAGCCAATTAGTTCCCTGTAGTCTCTACCCTAGCCAATCGGACAACTGTTAGTCTGTATCCTAACCAATGAGACCCATGCTAGCCTCTACCCTATACAATCGGACAACTGGTCTCTATCCTAGCAAATCAGTTTCCTGTAGTCTATTCCTAGCCACTCGGACAACTGTTAGTCTCTACCCTAACTAATCGTTATTCTGCTAGTCCCTATCCTTGCTACTTAGTTTCCTATAGCCTTTACCCTAGCCAATTGAACCCCTGCTACTCTCTTTCCTAGCCAATCGGACAGCTGCTAGTCCCTATCCTAGCTAATCAGTCACCTGTAGTCTCTATCCTTGCCTATCGGAGTCCTGATAGTCTCTACCCTAGCCAATTGTTTTCCTGCTAGTCTCTACCCTAGCCGATTGTTTTCCTGCTAGTCTCTACCCTAGCCAATCAAACCCCTGCTTTTCTCTTTCTTTGCCAATTGGAAAGCTGTTAGTCTCTACCATAGTCACTTGTCCCCTGCTAGTCTCTACCCCAGCCACTTTGCCCCTACTACTCTACACTAACTGCTCCGATTAGCATTCAAACTTGCAAAAAAGTTCTCCATAGCCCGACAAATGATCACCGTCCAAGCTTTGAGTGCGTATTTAACTTCTCCATCAAATTTTCGCAAAGTCCGACTTTTGAATACATATATTCATTATCCACTGGATGACGAATTTTCACTTTGACTTTCAAATGTGCATTTAACATTCAAACGAATAATCGTATGCTAACAAAAAATTGTTTAAATTCTGCCCAAAGTACATGGAAATATTTAAACGCTATTAAATTACATTTTATGTTTTTAGGAAAATAACTACTGGTTAATTGTTTAAATATGCACATATTTTAAATTTTCTATAGCATGGCGAATTTTTTCATTGACTTCTGAATGTGCCTCCAACATTTAACCGAATTGTATTCCAACACGTTCACTTCATGTGTCAAGACGACAATTAAAAAAGAAAATCTAACGAAATCTACCGGGAGTTTTTTAAAATTTGACGTCAATTCTCCTGACACTCAACTTTTTAAAAGCCGATGCGAATCATTTCAACCTTTCCATTTCTCAATTCGACACGTATCATGTAATATTCCCCTTCTCTCGACACTTTCAATTTTCAAAGTTCTTCGCTAAAATCAAACTGGACTCTTGTCAGCATTCGACCGCCATTATAATCTCTGATCCGTCCAGTTCGGTTCTCTAAACTCGACTCACCGTCATCTTGATTTCAGGTCTTTTATTACGTCATTTTGTTGTGTAGATTTTGATATGCAATAATTTGCATATTAAACTACAACTGTGAAATGAGGAGCGTATTTTGTATGATTAACAATGATGGGTTTTCTGATATCCATGGTCGCTAAGAGCAGAGAGCCAACACTACAAAATCTTCGTAGCTTTTCACCCTCTCTAAAAAAGAAAATTATAACTGCATTTGACCACTTTCCATCGCGAAAGAATAGACTAAATGCATCATTTATTTTCATAACTTACTATATATCAGAGAGGCGGTAGCACTCTCTATATAGGGATGGCCCGTACACGCCTATATACGCCTACAAAACAAAACTATGCAAATCTCAACTAAAATCAACTTATAAGTTTCAAAAAGCACATATTCTTACAGAGAAGCGTCTTACGAATCCAGCGAGTGTCAGAACGTCGGTTAAAATGTCAAAAGAGAGCAAAAAAAAAAAAAAAGGTACAAAAATGGCCAATTGTTCTTCTTTCTTCTTTCTTCTTCTGTTTTCTTCTTTCTTTTGAGACGATGTATCTCGGTGTACGAACGGTCTCTGACAACAGTTCAAGCATCAATCGACTGCTCTTTACACGGAGAAGTGCAGTGACCCATCGCTTTTTAGCTAACTCCACAATTAAATAAGATTACGTGTAATAACAAGTTTTAAACACTATATACCCAATGTAGACAGACCACTTCGAACACGGAACTTCTCTCAAAAGGGACAGCTCCAAATAATACACCGGATGCTCACAGACGTTCCAGTTTGTCAGTGGTCTATATTTCTTGGACGCTGAATATTTGAGGTGAACAGTAACCCACCAGCGTTAATGAAACCACGAAATCTTTATCTCAGTTGATCAAAATTGTTATAAGAGTAACCTATCAGCAAGTACGACGTCAAAAAACAATGTTATAAAAACAAATAATTCTTCAGATTTTTGACTGTAAAATATGTACAAAATGTCAATGCTGTGACCAGGATTCGAACCTAAGTTAGCACGGCCACAACGTAGGGTCCTAACCTCTTGACGATCACGGCTAACACTGACGTCTGTCGCTCTTGGCAGAAAGACACATGACTACTGTGAAACTATTGAAAAATAAGGAGGAAACTTGAAATTCTCACGCATGCGCAAAAATACACTATAGCAACCATTGTTAAATGCAGCTGAATCTCTTTGCTCGCTAAGAAAAGTAGATCAGACCAGTTCTTCTAAGAACTCACCAAACGCCAAAGGAAATAAGTTAAATTAACCGCAAAAGAAACTGCAAGAAAGTCATCTTCTAAGAACTCACTGGAAGCTGACCAAAAAGAATCAAAATCCAAGCCCTAGCCACAAAAATAACTAGATATTGTGGCTACTATCAAGACCGTCTTAAAAGACAAGATGGCCGGTGGGCAAAAATAATTTAATCTGCTGACGTCATCACGGGTAGTCCATTAGTTGCTTCTTGACACCGGTAAACACCGGTAGTGACTCGTGGATATCTCCATTCAGCAAAGTAAGTTTTAACGTGCTCCCCCCTGTATTTAACACGATGTAACTATAATTTAATTCAATATTATCATCCTAAGTTTTTTACCATTCAAAAGAAGAAGCTTCAAAAAATTACTAATATTAAAAAAAATTTTTTTACAGCATACAAAACTAATAAAAATGCGAGACAACATCGACTCTTTTGAAGAGACGATTTTTTTAAGCTGTTGACAAATTAATTTTCCTGAAATTTTCAATATTTAAAAATAAATTATGCCGGCTGATAACATTTTTAAACTTTTTTTTTAAAGCTAGAAAGATAAAATTTAAAAATACTTATATATATATATATATATATATATATATATATATATATATATATATATATATATACATATATATATATATATATATATATATATATGAAACTTAAAAGTAAAAAAAAACAAAAAAAAACGCGCGTTCATTTCGGGTTTGTATTACTGTACACATAGATTCGAAAAAGTTGTCAAAAAACAAATATATGACAAATAAATGTTATCAAAGGCAAGATAAGTTACTTTTCTACCAAACTAGATATATTTTTCGTGTTTTTATTCAATGTAACATGTTTATTCAGCTCGAAAAACAAGGTGTTAATAAATAAAAAAAACTAGAAAAAATATATGTCAAACTATGTCACGGTAACATATATTGAGCGAGTTTTTAACAGTATTTTAACCAGTTTTTTATTTATAACATCTTTTCCCAAACTTACCGTGTTAAAGAGGGAGTCAGACGCCATCTTGAATGTTCCAATACATCGGTAAACACTGTATGGTTTTCGATCTGAATAAACATGTTACATTGAATAAAAACACGAAAAATATATCCAGTTTGGTAGAAAAGTAACTTATCTTGCCTTTGATAACATTTATTTGTTTTTTGACAACTTTTTCGAATCTATGTTTACAGTAATACAAACCCACGTATTTTAACAAACTGAAAATATGGATATAAAAAAATGATTTTGCATGTTATTTTTGTTATGTGGTGAAATAATCTTAAATAAGAAACATGATTTTTTCTTTAGGTTAATTATTTTTTTACTGTGCAATATTTCATGAATTTATTAAAAATATTGTTTTTGATTTTGAAAAAATATTGTGGTTCATTTGCATTTAAAAATATTGTGGTTCATTTTGATTAAAAAATATTCATTTTGATTAAAAAAAAATATTGTGGTTCATTTTGATTAAAAAATATTCATTTTGGTTTAAAAAAAATATTGTTCATTTTGATTAAAAAATATTCCTTTTGATTAAAAAAAAATTCATTTTGATTTAAAAAATATTGTTCATTTGATTAAAAAAATAGTTTAATTTTAATATTTCAAATGTTTTGCTTGTGTTCTGCTTCAAATATTCATAATCTTACATGCATAATTTTCATTTAATTATATTAAATAAACTTCAAGTTTACTACAAATCAAATCGTGTTCCTTCACTTTTTAAAAATGTAATTTATAAGTAATTAAAGAACGCATTCTAATCTTTAAAATCTATAATACAACGAAATATTCAATTGCTTATAATACTTACACAAACAACTTGTGTTTTATTATTTTTTTATTATTTTTTTATTATTAATATTAGATGAGTTTCAGTATAAATCATCGTGTTCTTTCTTTATTTCAATCCAATTTTGAAGTTTTGTAACGCTGTCTGTAAAAATTACTGTTCATTATTGACAGTCTAAGAGTTCCACATATCTTGCTTGTTGGGACCTCGGCGATGACGTCATTTTTTCAGCTGGCCGGCCATCTTTATAACGAAGGCCACGCTACTATACACAATCTACTAATAAAAACAAGTAAGTTTTCTAAAATAAACTACAATAAATTAACCAAGTAACCTCACACTGTCACTGATTAGGACTTCATATAAAGATAACAACTACACTATTGGTGTATATACCGTTCCACACTTTAACTATTGGTGACGGGGCAGTATCTCAATTCTACGAGAGTTGTCTTGCTATAAGATAAGTGATATTATAGTAAGATACACATAAGTGTTATATGTTTACATTTAATAAAAAATGCCAAAGTCAGCACATAGTAAAAAAGCTCAGAGAAATATAGACTATGAAAAAAACAAAGTCAAGGTATTATCTGTGCAAAAAGAATACTATCAGAAAAATGCTGAAATAATAAAAATTAAGTATCATGCAAATCCTGAGGCAAAGAAGGCTGCCTCATGTGCTGACTCAAAAGCACGGTTAACAGGGATCCCGAGGGGAAAAAAACTGCCTCACGTGCTCTTTATAACAAAGAACCAGAAAAAAGAAGGCTGCCTCACGTGCTGACTCAAAAGCACGGTATAACAGGGATTCTGAGGAGAAAAAACTGCCTCACGTGCTCTTTATAACAAAGAACCAGAAAAAAGAAGGCTGCCTCACGTGCTGACTCAAAAGCACGGTATAACAGGGATTCCGAGGGATAAAAAGCTGCCTCACGTGCTCTTTATAACAAAGAACCAGAAAAAAAGAAGGCTGCCTCACGTGCTGACTCAAAAGCACAGTATAACAGGGATCCCAAGAGGAAAAAAGCTACCTCGTGCACAAACTATTATAAATATAAATATCAAAAACTGCCAAATCTTTGCCAAAACGCCAAAGAATGAACCAAGAAAAATTTAATAGTGAAGGTATGAACATTTTAGAACTTTATAATACTCTAACTGTTTTATCAGAGAGGCGGTAGCACTCTCTATGTAACATAGAACCGATGGAGAACCAAGAGGCAACTCCTAAGGCCCAGAACCCAAAGACCTAAAACCCAGCAGGAAGCGACCTGCTACTAATGGAGGCGGCAATGAGCCGCCTCCTAAAAAAGACAATACTATCATGAATGTAAGTTTAAAAATAAGACTAAGTAAAAATACTAATTAACAAGAATAAAAAAGCATTGGAAATGCAAAAGGATATAGGGATGGTATGCCAAAAAGTATACAAACAAGATAGCTATGAATGGCTAGGCACATGGAAATAGAATTGCATCCAAATTATAGCCCTATAGCTTTTTACAACCGTAATGATGGCACGGAATGAAGATTGGAGAAAAGCTATAGGGCTATACTTTGGATGCAATTCTATTTCCATGTGCCTAGCCATTCATAGCTATCTTGTTTGTGTACTTTTTGGCATACCATCCCTATATCCTTTTGCATTTGCAATGCTTTTTTATTCTTGTATATATAGCCATCCACATACAGTACTGTTTCGCTGTTTCACAGCTCACCAGTGCGGTTAGACAAGCAACTATCTCAAGCTAGGATAGAAACCCGATAGCCCAAACGGCAGTTGGAGTTTCTAACCGTTGCGCTATACGCTGCTGCTATGCAGGCAGTGAATTAACAATGTTTTGACATTCTCCAAAGTACCTAAGCTCAATTTGTTTACACAAAGAGCATCACTTCATACGCTAATGGTAATTTGTATATCACTTCCCAAATGCTCAACCTAAGATAGGTGGCACTAGCAGGAAGATTCAACGTTATCTGAAATTGAATGATAATCAACGAATGTTTCACACTCCCATATGTTTATTGCCATCGAAATCGGTGAAATCGACTATTTTTCAGTCAAATTGATTGATTGCCTGCTCTAGTTGGAAACCCATTGCAGCGCACCAGGATAAAACTGCAGTGACTTAGTCCACAATACATTGTAGTCTACATTGCACTGTAGAGAACCTACTGTTGATTTCATAAAATTATTTCTATATAATGATTTTAATTAAAGTTAAAAATTAAAAAATTAAGTATCATGGTTCAATTGTACCTTAAATAAAATTATTTCTATATAATGATTTTAATTAAAGTTAAAAATTAAAAAATCAAGTATCATGGTTCAATTGTACCTTAAATGAAATTATTTCTATATAATGATTTTAATTAAAGTTAAAAATAAAAAAAATCAAGTATCATGGTTCAATTGTACATTAAATAAAATTATTTCTATATAATGATTTTAATTAAAGTTAGAAATTTAAAAAATCAAGTATCATGTTTCAATTGTACATTAAATGAAATTATTTCTATATAATGATTTTAATTAGAATTAAAAATTAAAAAAATCAAGTATCATGGTTCAATTGTACCTTAAATGAAATTATTTCTATATGATGATTTTAATTAAAGTTAAAAATTAAAAAATCAAGTATCATGGTTCAATTGTACATTAAATAAAATTATTTCTATATGATGATTTTAATTAAAGTTAAAAATTAAAAAAATCAAGTATCATGGTTCAATTGTACATTAAATGAAATTATTTCTATATGATGATTTTAATTAAAGTTAAAAATTAAAAAAATCAAGTATCATGGTTCAATTGTACCTAAACAGCAATATTCATTCTGAACGCGTTCCTGTTTCATCAAATAATAAGATATTTTTTATATAATCGCTTAAATTAAAATTTAAAATGCAAAAGTCAAGTATCATAGTTCAATTGTGTTCTAGACAGAAATATTCATTTCGAGCGCGCCCCTGTCTTATCAAAAAACCTACTGTTGATTATATATACCGGGGCCTTTCTGCTTGTGCTGTGATAAAACTTCTAAAATGCACTTGTGATATTAGGCTTTACAAGGTGTTAATTTTGTCCAAAATCAGTTTCTTTTATTAATCAGATTTATTGATTATTGATTTTCGATACTTATCAGCGGCATTCTGATACAAAATCTATCTGAGAACACTCGCAGACATATAAAGTATATTTGTGTGAAACTTAATGAAATCAGCTTAGCCGTTTCTGAGTCGATAGGGAACAAACTCACACACACACACTCTCACACGCACACACACACTCTCTCACACACCCACTCTCTCTCTCTCTCTCTCTCTCACACACACACACACACACACACACACACACACACACACACACACACACACAACCAAAGTGTCTTTTATATATAAGTAGAGAAGATATATGATTGCAATCTTCTGTCTTGTGAAATAATGGCGTCTGGTGCTCTACAGCTTTTGTTGTGGCTATATATTCAAATTTTGAATTTGCAGCTTCGTTGGCAGATGTAGTCAGCAGTAGGAATGGTGGGGATAGCAGAGACAGACTGTATCTTCTGTCACCTTAAAGTTCTCTTTTTTCCCATTGTCTTTCTCTGTTCTCTTCTGCAGATGCCATGCCGTCCTTGATCTTTGCTCGCCAGGCAATGTGATCAAATGTCTCTAACTGCTACCATCACAGTTCCAGGGAAATGCCAAATGTGGCCGAGACATTAATTCCTCTCATCAGCAACTGAAGAATAAGAAACTCTCCTCTATGATGTAGATGGACAAGAGTGGCAGGTGTTGATCGATTTAGGGTGCTCCCCGACACTGGTGAGTAAAGCTGTGTGTTGCTTTTGAAAACCGAAGTCAACAGGATTCTTGATTGCTGACAGAAAGATGTTGAATGGCCAAGGATACGGTAGAATAAAGGTGAACATTGGCCAAGTTCTGGCTATCGACATTGAGGCTTTAGTTTAGATAAACAGCTGTTGGGCTTCGACCTACTGTTGGGGACTAATACGATTAAGGAACTTGGTGGTATATCTGATGGAATCAGGTGAAGCATGTTTTGGAGAGCCAAACAGAGAGTAACTGGAGCAGACTTGCGATGGACATAACCCACCACAATGGCAAGAAGTTTCTAACTATCTTCGACTATGGTCACTCTAGATTTGCAATATGGTGGACACTGTGCTGACAAGCTATAACAACTGTTATCCATTAATTCAAGAATGTTTTTCTTGAGTGAGGCCTACTGATGAAAATACTGACGACAATGACACTGCATTCATCAGTAAATTGGTAGTAGCATTTGTAGTAATATATGTAGTAGTATTGTTAGTAGTATTAGTGAATTTGCAAACAATTGGGATGTGCATCTGCGTTTTGCCTATTTGCTCAGTAGAAACAGAATTGTACAACTGTAAAGATCCTTGCGGCCACAAAGAATTGTACAATTGTATTTCACTTTCCACTATGCCGGCTGATGCACTACATAGATACAATTTCTGAATAAAGGGTGTTTAGGCTGACATGCTGCCCGAATCCTAGGCAATAATCGACAATGAATGAAAACGATTTGGCTGAACAGTGATTACAAAGCCATTAGTCTCCCAGCTGATAGATTGTCTATCGAAACTCTGACCGCAGGCGAGAGTATGCGTGAAGGTGAAGCCTGTGTCGTTTCTCTTCCAAGAAGTACCTGACAAAGACGGATACTACCCCATACCCTGATTGTGATCATGAAATCAGGAGGGAGTCTGGGGAAAATCGTAACTTATCTGAATAGCACGTGTGTTTTGTAGGGTTTGATCGTTTGACAAGAAAAAAATGGTAACTTGCTTTTGTGCTTTTGTGCTTGACGATCATGAATAAATGAAATTATGAATGCTTTATTTAACCCGCAGAAGCGAACAAAGACGTTGTTTAACATTCAAAAGTACAGTTCTCTGGAGGTTGATGGTTCAAACCTACATGCAATAATAAGTATGAATAACATAATAATTAACACTTCTATCCTATCATGGTTGACGGGATGGGAACAATCTATCTCCTCGTATTAAATAAAGTGTTAAGTTCAAAATTCCGTACAAGTTTCCGAGTCCGAAATAAAGATTCTGAACTTCCACTAAAAAATCCCCAAGTATCCAACTGATTATAAGAAAACGAATAATACAGATTTGTATGTTTTGTAGTTTTATACGAAACATTATTTTCGGACGCAATGATTGCAGAGTGTTTTTTTCTTTTTAAATACTTGAATAATGACTTCAAAATGACACCCCCGTCTTCCCCTCACTCAGACACAAACACACTAATACATACACACGCACTTGATATCTACACAAGTGCGTATGCAAGTATATACGCACTTTTCTGACCTACAATACTTATATTATGCTCTGTTATTATCGTTATCTCCTGCGCCAGGCAGAAGCGGGCACTTGTCCAGTTTTTCTTAAACAAGAGAGAACTTTGTTATTCAATGATGATTGGAGTATTAGTAGTATTAGTAAGAATCGTATTAGTAGTTTTACTAATAATATTAACAGAAGTAAAACATATAGTAGTAACATTAGAAGAATTGGGAGTATAATAGAAGTAGTAGTTGAAGTAGTGCTAGAAATCGGATTGTAATAGAAGATTGAATATTATCCGAAGTTGTAGTAGAAAACGAAGAAGAAAAACCAAAAATAAAATGGATTATTATTATTATTATTATTATTATTATTAATGATTTTTTATTTATTTATTTATTTATTTATTTATTTATTTTTTTGTTCATGTCCCATATGTATGTGTGATAGTGAACAATACCTCTTGGAGACACGGGAGCTTTACACTATCCCTGCATCAGAACCACAGGTAAAACAATTCTGGGCCCGGTGTTGCACAAACACCAAAACATGAAAAATGTCAATTACAAATAATCCAAACCTTGGGACCCAGAAGAAAGATCTGGGTATCAGGATCGGCAGGTGCTCTTTCGGTAGCCAACATGGGGGACCTGGTCGTTATCCTGCGAATGTTGGTCAACTTTCTAGTTTCAGAAACTCAAATGGCATAGACTCTGAACAGGTAAGTATAACCTCTAATTTCAGGGAATAAAATGATACCGAACAAACACAGCACAGCCATGATAACCATCAAAAAAAAAAAAAAAAAAAAAACGAAGAAAGAAATGGACAACAAAAGAGAATAGACTCGTAATGGAATGCTACTATAGAAGTCATCCTAAATATAGATATGGAGGTTATCGGAAACGAATGAAAGAACTATGGGACCTATCCAGTGACTACCATACAACAGAACAAAGAATTGCAGACTAAGCAAGACTGATATTCAAGAAAGGTTGGCTCTCTAAACTAGAACTAACAGAAATACAGCGAGAAATAAATGAACAAGAAGCATCCCCCAACGGAATCGCACGTAGAATAACCCCATAAGTTGAAGCCTCACAAGTAAAAACACTAAAGGACGAGGACCAACAAAGAACGAAGTCTACAAACGTGGAAACCGAGAACAATGAAACAGAACTAACCGAGGATGAAGCAAATAAAATAAATAAAATAATACAGCTGATGAACGAAGAAAAAAAACAAAGCTCCCATCGTTAAAGAACCAAAAGCAAAAGAAATTAAAAACAGAAACAGAGAAGGTTAACAAACTCCTCCCACACATCCCAACAAATGCAATCACAGACTTAAACAATCTCATTTACGCAGGCGCCAAAATGGTAAGTATGAAACTCAAATCAGAAAAACAATTGGGGACAAGCGGACCGACAAAACCTGGATGGGAAATAAGACTAGAAACCCAAATACACAAACATAAAAAAGAAACCAAAATGATCACCAAGAAGAAAGCAATGTGGAGAAAACGGAATATTGGAAATGTAACTAACAGGGAGAGGCTAAACAACTATAGGCCAATCACGTGCTTACCAACTATGTGGAAGATACTGACAGCACAACTGAGGGAACAAATCTACCACTCCCTGAATAACCGTGGACTCATCCCCGAGGAGCAGAAAGGATGGCAAAAGGAAAAAGAGGAACACATGACCTGTTATATATAGATGAAAAGATCCTAAAGGAGGTAAAAAGGAGGAGAAAGAATTTAGCCATGGCATGGATCGACTACAAAAAAGCGTACGACAGTATCCCCCAAGAATGCCTAAAATGTATAAAATACTAAGCAAGATCACCAACGTAATAGAAAATGCAATGAAAACATGGAAACTGGAATTGACAGCTGATGGACAACACATAACAGAAATTAACATACAAAGAGGAATCTTCCAAGGAGACTCGCTATCACCACTACTGTTCACCATAGCCATGATGCCCTTGAACAGTATTGTGAGAAAGTGCCAAGCCGGATACAAGTTCTTTAATACAGAGGAAAAAATGAACCACCTGGTGTACATGGACGATCTGAAACTTTTTGCAAGGACCGAAAAGGAGCTAGAGACACTAATTAACACTACCAGGATCTTCAGCCAAGATATCCAAATGGAATTTGGAATGGAAAAGTGTGCACAACTAATTATAAGAAAGGGAAAACTGGAAACAACAGAAGGCATGGACCTACCCAACCAAACAGAAATGAGGGCACTAGGGGAACAAGACGACTATAAATACTTGGGAATTCTGGAAGCGGACACCATCAGAGCAACAGAAATGAAAGAGAAAATTGGAAAGGAATACCTCAGGAGAACAAGAAAACTCTTGGAAACGAAATTATATAGCAGAAACCTAATAAAAGGTATAAATACATGGGCAGTATCACTAGTAAGATACTCTGGACCGTTTATAGGGTGGACAAAAGAACAGCTGAGATAACTCGACCAGAAAACTAGGAAACTCATGACTATGCATAATGCACTACACCCAAAGGACGATATTGACAGACTCTACGTGAAAAGGAAAGACGGCGGGAGAGGACTGATCTGTATAGAAGACTGTGAAGGACACGAAACAAGAACTAGAAAAATACATAATGCAAAACACTGAAAGGATAATTATGGCAGCGAAAGACACTGAAAAAAACCCAACAAAACAGAAAACAAAGAGACAAACGACAAAACGAGAAAAGAGAAATGGGAAGAGAAACAACTCCACGGAAGATTCATAAGAATTACAAAAGATGAGAATAACGAAAACACCTGGACATGGATGCGAAAAAGACATATAAACCGAGAAACAGAATCTCTAATAACTGCAGCACAAGATAACTCGATACGAACCAACCATATCAAAGCAAGGATCGATAAAACACAAGAAAACAGCAAATGCAGACTCTGTGGACAAAGATACGAAACGATAAACCATATAGTAAGTGAATGCAGCAAACTTGCCCAAAAGGAATACAAAAACAGGCATGACCAAGTGGGGAGGGTGGTACACTGGGAATTGTGCAAACGACTGCATTTTGAGCATACAGACAAATGGTACAAGCATAAACCCGCAACAGCATTCGAAAACGAGAATCACAAAATCCTATGGGATATGGAGATACAGGCGGACAAACCCATCCAAGCAAGAAGACCAGATGTCATAATAATTAACAAGAAAGAAAAATCCTGTCAAATCGTAGACTTTGCAGTTCCAGCTGACCAAAGGGTGAGTATGAAAGAAAAGGAGAAACGAAGCAAATACACAGAGCTAGCCAGAGAGTTAAAAGGGATTTGGATGATGAAGAAAATCAAAATAGTACCAATAATAGTAGGAGCACTAGGAACAATTCCGAAAAACTTTGAAAAAAGAATGTCAGAAATTGGAATCAGAGGAATAACTGCAAAAGTACAACGACTAACGATAATGAAAACGACTGAAATATTAAGGAAAACCCTTGAATGCGGAGAATAATACAAGACAATATAACGAATAAGCGTTACAGGGACTGAAGAACACCGAAACTGCATATCTACAAGTTCTACACCCCCATCATGCCTACCCCCCCCATTGTTTCATCACCGTACCCCCCCACCATAAAAAAGGGATACCAAAGGGCCGAGGAGGGTCAATAAGGACTGAAAGACCGAGGAGCGAGTACCAACCAGACCTCGGCTGGACAAGCGCAAAGAGAACTGGGACCTTGGGGAGGCTGAGTGCCACTCAAATTCCAGTATAAACCAATGGACACTGCCGGCGAGAAATCAATGGTAAGAGGCTGTTGTGATGATGCAAATTCATTTGCAAATGCTACCGAAGGAGGTGGAGAGAACTGGACATCTGGGGAAACTTGTTGTCACTCAGCTTCCAGAGAACACCACGGGTCTCCAATCAGATCGTTTGTTGACTTGTGTGAAATAATAATAACAATAATAATACAAAAATAGATATGATCAAGTGAGGAAAGCAGTGCACTTCATCTTGAAAACAGTGACAAATAGTACAAGCACTAACCGACAGCAGTAGTTGAAAACAGAAGTAAAAAATTCTATGGGATATGGACGTACAAACAGATAAAACCATTCAAGCAAGAAGACCAGAAGTCATAATAGTTAACTAGAAAGAAAAGTCTTGCCAGAATGTAGATTTAGAAGTTCCAGCATATAACAGGGTGAAGAGACAGAGAAGCGAAGCAAGTACATAGAACTGACAGCTGCAATGGATCTGGAACATTAATAACGTCAAGATCGCACTACTAATAATAAGAGTATAAAGAACAATCCCGAAAAACTTTGAAAAAAGAATGGGAGAAATTGGAATAAAAAAGAATGGGAGAAATTGGAATAAAAAAAGAATGGGAGAAATTGGAATAAAAAAAGAATGGGAGAAATTGGAATAAAAAAAGAATGGGAGAAATTGGAATAAAAAAAAGAATGGGAGAAATTAGAATAAAAAAAGAATGGGAGAAATTGGAATAAAAAAAAGAATGGGAGAAATTAGAATAAAATAGAATGGGGGAAATTGGAATAAAAAAGAATGGGAGAAATTAGAATACAAACAGAATGGGAGTAATTGGATTAAAAAAAGAATGGGAGAAATTGGAATAAAAAAGAATGGGAGAAATTAGAATAAAAAAAGAATGGGAGAAATTGGTATAAAATAGAATGGGAGAAATTGGAATAAAAAAAGAATGGGAGAAATTGGAATAAAAAAAGAATGGGAGAAATTGGAATAAAATAGAATGGGAGAAATTGGAATAAAAAAGAATGGGAGAAATTGGAATAAAAAAAGAATGGGAGAAATTGGAATAAAAGAAGAATGGGAGAAATTAGAATAAAAAAAGAATGGGAGAAATTGAAATAAAAAAGAATGGGAGAAATTAGAATAAAATAGAATGGGAGAAATTGGAATAAAAAAGAATGGGAGAAATTAGACTAAAAAAGAATGGGAGAAATTGGAATAAAATAGAATGGGAGAAATTGGAATAAAAAAGAATGGAAGAAATTGGAATAAAAAAAGAATGGGAGAAATTGGAATAAAAAAAGAATGGGAGAAATTGGAATAAAAAAGAATGGGAGAAATTGGAATAAAAAAAGAATGGGAGAAATTGAAACAAAAAAAGAATGGGAGACATTGGAATAAAAAAGAATCGGAGAAATTGGAATAAAAAAGAATGGGAGAAATTGGAATAAAATAGAATGGGAGAAATTGGAATAAAAAAGAATGGGAGAAATTGGAATAAAAAAAGAATGGGAGAAATTGGAAGTAAAAAAGAATGGGGGAAATTGGAATAAAAAAAGACTGGGAGAAATTGGAATAAAAAAGAATGGAAGAAATTGGAATAAAAAAAGAATGGGAGAAATTGGAATAAAAAATGAATGGGAGAAATTGGAATAAAAAAAGACTGGGAGAACTTGGAATAAAAAAAGAATGGGAGAAATTAGAATAAAAAAAGAATGGGAGAAATTGGAATAAATAAGAATGGGAGAAATTGAAATAAAAAAGAATGGGAGAAATTGGAATAAAAAAAGAATGGGAGAAATTTGAATAAAAAAGAATGGGAGAAATTGGAAGAAAAAAGAATGTGAGAAATTGGAATAAAAAAGAATGGGAGAAATTGGAATAATAAAGAATGGGAGAAATTAGAATAAAAAAAGAATGGGAGAAATTGGAAAAAAATAGAATGGGAGAAATTGGAATAAAAAAAGAATGGGAGAAATTGGAATAAAAAAAGAATGGGAGAAATTGGAATAAAAAAGAATGGGAGAAATTAGAATAAAAAAAGAATGGGAGAAATTGGAATAAAAAAGAATGGGAGAAATTAGAATTAAAAAACAATGGGAGAAATTGGAATAAAAAAAGAATGGGAGAAATTAGAATAAAATAGAATTGGAGAAATTGGAATAAAAAAGAATGGGAGAAATTAGACTAAAAAAAGAATGGGAGAAATTGGAATAAAATAGAATGGGAGAAATTGGAATAAAAAAGAATGGAAGAAATGGGAATAAAAAAAGAATGGGAGAAATTGGAATAAAAAAAGAATGGGAGAAATTGGAATAAAAAAGAATGGGAGAAATTGGAATAAAAAAAGAATGGGAGAAATTGAAATAAAAAAAGAATGGGAGAAATTGGAATTAAAAAAGAATGAGAGAAATTGGAATAAAAAAAGAATGGGAGAAATTGGAATAAAAAAGAATGGGAGAAATTGGAATAAAAAAGAATGGGAGAAATTGGAATAAAAAAGAATGGGAGAAATTGGAATAAAAAAAGAATGGGAGAAATTGTAATAAAATAGAATGGGAGA
>NC_136522.1:34637729-34835229 GCF_053919585.1 Euprymna scolopes
ACTGGGAATTGTGCAAGCAACCGCAACTTGAACATGCAGACAAATGGTACAAACATAAGCTAGCAACAGTAACTGAAAACGAGAATCACAAAATCCTATGGGACATGGACATACAAACGGTAAACCCATCCAAGTAAGAAGACCGGATGTTGTAATAATTAACAAAAAATTCCAAATCGTAGACTTTGCTGTTCCAGCAGACCAAAGGACAAATATGAAAGAACGGAGAAACGGAACAAATACACAGAGCCAGAGAACTGAAAGGGATATGGATGAAAAAAAAAAATCAAGATAATACTTATAATAGTAGGAACGCTAGGAAGAATTCCAGAAAACTTTGAGAAAAGAATGGGAGAAATTGGAATCAGAGGAATGACAGGAAATATACAACAAATAGCAATAATTAAAACAGCTGAAATATTAAGGAAAACCCTAGAATGAGGGGACTAATACACATGAACCTCATGCACAGACCAGACGAACGCTGCAGAGACAAAACATGAAGAAGCGTCACAAGGAACCAAGAACATAGAAGATACATATGTGATGATGTCGCTAAGCTAATCAAGAACCTTGATTTCAGTAAAGCAACTGCCCTGACAGCATCCCAATTATAGTGTTAAAAAAGCTTCAACCAGAACTTGCCCCCATAATTACAAAACTGTTTAAGCGTTGCCTTAAGGAGAAGTACTTTCCAACACCCCGGAAAACCTCATCAGTATGCCCTGTATTTAAGAATTTAGGTGATAAGTCATCTCTCTCTCAGTACAGACCAATAAGTCTCCTGTGTGTCATGAGTAAGTTGCTGGAATCCATATTAAATAGAGAAGTAGTCAACCACCTCAGCAGAAATAACCTTCTTAGTAACACGCAATATGGTTTCCATTCTGCAAGATCTACAGCAGATGTGCTAACTGTTATATCTCGTAGAATTAGCAAATCTCTCGACAAAGGCTTCCTTTCTAGGGCAATTGCTCTTGACATATCAAAAGCCTTCGATAAGGTATGGCACAAAGGCCTACTTCACAAGATTTCCAGCTATGGAAATGTTTCCTCAATCATTAAATCATTTCCCTCTGATAGGCTCATAAGAGTAGTGGTTGATGGACAAAAATCAGAGGTCCACAGTATTAATGCTGGAGTCCCTCAGGGGTCAATCCAGGGCCCAACTCTTTTCCTGATCTACATCAATGATCTCCCTAAACACATACTTAAATCATTCGTTGACATCTATGCTGATGACACGACCATCTACAGCAACACATCAAAAGCCGTAAATGACAAAGTTCTCTCTAATTCTCTCTCCTCTGATCTCGAGCGTGTGGTACAGTGGGGGAAGAGGTGGCTGGTTACCTTTAATGCATCTAAAACCAAGCTTCTATCTTTACATCATCAACGCTCTGACCCCTATCTGGCATCAATTGAAATGGATGGCTCTCGTCTAGGGGAGGCATCATGTTTTGAAAGCTTCTGGGATTGACCTTTACTCGTGATCTGAAATGGAACATGTACATCGTCTGTTGCCAAGATTGCTGGAAAGATGGTGGGATCCTTCTATCGCTCCAGAAGATATCTCACTACTGATGCACTTCTCTATGTATATAAAAGCTAAGTACGTCCAAGGATGGAATACTGCTGCCACATCTGGGCAGGAGCTGCTAAAAACAGCCTATCCTGCCTTGACAGAGTACAAAATATACTTCGTAGTTTAGTGGGGGATGCCCTTTTCTCTTCCCTGCAGCCTCTCTCCCACAGAGACGTTGCGAGCATATCTTTGTTTTATCGTTATTTCCATGGCAGGTGCTCGTCTGAGCTCCAATCTCTGATCCCCCTCGCCAATCTTTCACAATAAACACCCGTCTAGCTGAAACCACCGTCAAAAATTTTCCCCACTCTTTAGCTGTGCCAAAACCAAAACGTAGATTCCATAAACAAAGCTTCTTTCTTAGAACTGCACGCCTGTTTCACTCCTGACTTCAAAATGGATGTCTTCAAGTCCAACATAAACAAATTCCTGAGGAACCGCCCCCCCCTAAGTAATGACACTTTATCAAATCTCCAATACTACTGAATACTGCAACACTATCTCATTGATTACTGTACACAAAATACCCCTTATCCTGGAGTGGCTTCTGGGCCTTGATAAGTGGTGACCTTCGTATAAAAAAATACATATCTATAAATTCTCTATTCCTCCCCGATCTTATATCCCCTCCCATTACCCGATAACCCCCCCCCAAACGAATGATGCCAAATAGTCGAGAAGGGTTAAGGATGATAAAAAGACCAAGGAGAAAGCACTGACTCTGCTGGATAAGTGCGAAGAGAAATGGGATTTTGGGGAGGCTTATTGCCACTCAAATTCTAGTGGAGACCACTGGCCGTTGCTAGCGAGAGATCGATGTTGGGCGGCTGTTGCAATAATGCAAATCCATTTGAAAATGTTGTCAGAAGAGGTGGAGAGTACTGGAAAACCGGAGAAACTTCTTTTCACTCAGCTTCCAGGGAACACCACAGGCTATTTTCAAGGAGAGATCCTTTATGATTTGTTTGAAAGCTCCTTGTGAGCCAATAATAAAAATTATAATAATAACAATAATAACAACAAAAACAAAATAATAATAATGATAATAATAATAATAATAATAATAATAATAATAATAATAATAATAATAATAATAACAACAACCACGGCAATAATAACAATAACGGTAACAATAATAATAATAACAGTAATAATAATGATAATGATAATAATAATAACAGCAACAACAACAATAATAATAATAATAATAATAATAATAATAATAATAATAAAAATAACAACATAATAATAATAATAATAATGACAATAATAATAAAAATAATATTATAATAATAATAATAACAATAACAACATCAATAATAATAAAAATAATAACAATAATTCGTTATACTAACTTTACTTTATATATCATTTTAAAGAGCGTTTTCTATCAAATCATTTAAATTACAATCGATTTAAGACAATTGTTTTCTTTTCAAAACGTTGAATACAAGATGGAAAAAAGCAAATTCGCACAATTTTCTTATTTCAATTCAAGCTTGGCTGAAAGGCTACTGAAACAGTTAACGATATGAACGAATCGTTTTGTCCAGGACAACTACTTAACGCACAGCACAATGGTGGTTTAAGAAATTTCATGGCGATAACGAGAGTATTGAAGATGATAAGCGTAGAGGTCGACCCCCCCCCAAAAAAAAGCTGTTGACAACGATTAAGTAAGTCGAAGCCAATTCACGCACAATTGTTCGAGAACTTGCTTCTGAATTAGACGTAATGTATACGACGATTTCCAGCCACTTAAGAAAGATAGAAAAGACAAAAACTTCATAAATGGATGCCTCACCAATTGGACGACAGCAACAAACATAAAAATAAAAAAAATAATAAAAAAGACGCTATGAAGTGTCATCTTCTCTTCTTTGTATATAAGAAAAAAAAAACCCTTTTCTCGACCAAGTTGTGACTTGTGATGAAAAGTGGGCTCTTTACGACAACCGGCGACGCTCAGCTCAGTGGTTAGTCGATGTCAGACGAAGCTCCACGACACTTTCTAAAGCCAGAGTTGTACCAAAAAAAGGGCATGCTGCGATCGGTCAAATCCATTACAGTTCTTTTGAATACAAGCGAAACCATTACGACGATGAAGTACTGTCAGCAAATGAATGAAATCAGAAACTTCAACAAACTTTTCATTGAAATATACGAAATAGGCTGGACTGAATTTGTTGTATCCAACGAAAATCCCTTTTTTTCGACCGGGAATCTCATTTGGTTTTATTTTGCAGAAAGGCATAACATGTTATTCCAAAATCGTTCATATTCGCAACAATTGTTATTTTTCCCCCTTTTAATGCCTCATAAGGTTTTGATTTCGTTTGGTGATTGATCTATTTCAGATATAAGCAGCACAGAGAAAAGTGTAGAGCTACAGTTCGTTAATTAAATGAGATTCGATTAGCATGCATCTAGACATTTCAAATAGTGTTCTCCATTCATGGCCAACAGTTCCATTTTGGTGTGGGGAATATGGCGTTGATGTTTTGTGTTGAATTTTATTTTGGATAAGAAACGATTTGAATTCTCTGCATGTAAATTCAAAACCATCATCACTTCTTAATCTTTTAACACTTCCGTAAGGAGGATTATCGACCAAGAATTGTTTTGTAGAATTCACTGTGTTACTTTTATTCTTGAGGAAATATGTCATCACATAACCTGAATAGTCGTGAATGTTATGACCCACTTGAATCCATCCATACTAACAGGTTCGACTTCTCCAACCAAATCACAATGTATTAGTTCTAAAATAAATCTAGCCTTCTTGTTTGGTTTTCTTGATCGTACATTTTTCATTTTCGTAAGAGTTTCACATGGTACTGTCTTTTTCAGTAATGGCCATTCTCTCAACAATGGTCGGCATTTTCCAAATATCTGAAATATTAAAATGGACGAAAATTTTATGTCAGTTGTCCAGGTTGTGTTTTGTGTTAACAACATTTGTTTGGATAATATAGTCTCCCTCTTTTCTTTATTTTAAATTTAACACCGTTTTTGATGGTTAGCATTTATTTGATAAGTATGTTTTTGATGGTTAGCATTTATTTGATAAGTATGTTTTTGATGGTTAGCATTTATTTGATAAGTATGTTTTTGATGGTTAGCATTTATTTGATAAGTATGGTTTTGATGGTTAGCATTTATTTGATAAGTATGTTTTTGATGGTTAGCATTTATTTGATAAGTATGGTTTTGATGGTTAGCATTTATTTGGTAAGTATGGTTTTGATGGTTAGCATTTATTTGATATTTGATATGGTTTTGTGAAAATTTAACGCTACAGATATTACCTACATCGATAATATATTTTGCGTAAATATCGGTACAAATAAACCATTTTTAAATAAATATTCTATCTCTTATTATTTGTATTGCGCACTATTATTTTTGCACTTCCTTTCTGTATGTTCCTCGGAATTAAAGTCATGTTCAAATTCAACAAATTTTTGTTCAGCATTTAGAATATGGGCATTAGCCCCAAGATCGCCTAAAAGTTCAAAATTATCAGAAATAATGTGAGGATTTATTTCTACCTTGTAGAATGAATAACTGTTTTCTTCATCAATATTTTTCTGCAGAATTTGGTATCGTGCAACTTCGCAGAATTTATATCGTCTGCTTTTATCACAGTTTTTGCGAAGTGACTATTTTTCTTGCACTAAAACACGTGGGGGCCTTTTTTGAATGAAGTTTTCAGAATGGAGTCTTCAATTTCAAGTTTCGTGCTCATATTTCACGGAAGGATGCCTTCAATTCCAGCAGAGTCTGTAACATTTCTCTTTGGGTATCTATAGCCTTTAAGGTGTAGAAAGTAGATAGTAGTCCTTTAAGTAGCACAGTTATTGGTAATGGATCTGAAATTGTCTTCCCACAATTTCGTAGAGTGACGATGGCCTTCTCGGTATGAATAATGTAGCCAGTATAATATTTATCCTCATGTTTTTGAAGGGTTGAAAGCTCTGTGTATTTTGATCTGTGATATCCTGAGTGGCCTCCCTTGCATTGTCAAATTTATTTGTGAAAGTCACTAATCGTATTTTTTTACAGATTTCCTTTCATTAAAGTATATGGAATAGTCTGGACTGTATTTGTTGTATCCTACGAAAATACCTTTTTACCGACTGGGGATCTATTTTTTATGTTACACATAGGTATAACATGTTCTAAAAATGTTTAGATTTTCAACATTTTTTTCCTCATAAGGTGTTGATTTCATTCGGTGGTTGTAACACCTATTTCGGATATAAATAGCACAGAAAAAAGCGTATGGTCACAAGTTCATAGAGCGGCACGAATAATGTAGCCGGTAACATCTTCATCCATGTGTTTATTATGTAATTATTGGCCATTGTGGTCCATGAACGGCTGACAACGCTCACTGATTGGATGAAAAATTTTCCTAATCAGTTAATTGTTATATTGACACATCTTCTTTCAATGGTTGCTTTCAACTCATTCATTGTAGCTCGTTTTGTGGTGTGAACCCTGTGTTTAACATGCCCCCACATCGCCCTAAGAAAAAATCCCGGGGGGGGGGGTGAATTCGGTGAACGTGGATAGAACTCGATACTTCCTCTTCGTCCTAACTATCTGTGTCGCAGGTGACTATCAAGATATACTCTTATGTCATGGCGATAGTGGCGGTCAAAATATTAAGGAAAGCCCACACAACGAGAGATAGGTTTTCATGTCTGTACCTTTTGAGAGCTAAACAAAAAAGACAGAGAACAAGGTTCTGAAAGGAAGAGAGTTCCAAATAAGGGGACATCACTCAGAATTCATATTTTTTCTACATTATCTATTAAAAAATATTAACATCATATATTAATTCCTTTAAATTATTCTACACACACACATGCACGCATATACATATATAAATGTGCGTGTGTGTGTGTGTGTGTGTGTGTGTGTGTGTGTGTGTGTGTGTGTGTGTGTGTGTGTGTAAAAGAGAAAAATCGTGATCGGGTTGGATCACTTATTGAGCTCTGATTAGATTATTTTAATAAAAAAATTGAATGTGCAAAACCACTTGAATTATAGAATAAAAACTCAAAATCCTAAATGATTTTATTTGTGTTTTTGTCTGCTACTTTTAACCCCTCTCTCTTTCCCTCCTTCTCTCTCTCTCCTTTTTCTCTTTCTTTCTCTCCCTCTTTTTTTCTTTCTTTCCTTCTTTTTTCTCTTTGTCCGACTATCGGCTATGTAGCATTAAAACATATAGTAATTTAGGAAATTTCATGAATTCACTATTATTCAGTGCTCTCAAATCACAGTCTTGTGCCTTACCGGGATATATTTATAAATAAGAGTTCGCATC
Organism: Euprymna scolopes; assembly: GCF_053919585.1. Classification (NCBI taxonomy): domain Eukaryota; kingdom Metazoa; phylum Mollusca; class Cephalopoda; order Sepiida; family Sepiolidae; genus Euprymna; species Euprymna scolopes. Next base: position 34,644,650 of record NC_136522.1, read on the forward strand.
TATTTCTAACGATTGGTTACTTTAAACTTTCAAACTTTCCAAACATATTTTTACACATGACAAACAACATTCCACTTTTATTTTTCTTTCCCAACACATTCTCCCCGCACGAAAGCGATCGAATCATCTCCAAACATTTTAACCCTTTTCACCCCATTTTCCTTTAAATCTCTTCACCAAATTCAAGCGACTCAGAATGGAGAGATGTCAAGTCCCCTTGAATGGAGCCCAAAAGCCTCGAGACCAATTTTCAAAGCTAGGCTGCCTTTGATGATCGTTTCTTTCTTTAACGGAAGTTGTTGTGCTGCGCATGTGATATGAGAAACCCGACAGCTGCGTTGAGCTTCAATTATATAAACACTTGCCGATTACTGGTTTAATAAATGTTTACAGGATGCTCAACACATTTCCTTAAATTATACATTTACAAAAATCACTCTTAGAAACAGATACTGTCTTTTAACGGAAAAACCGTTTTATTGATAAAAATAAATACAGTTTTTAATATAGTGAATAATGCACAGTAAAATTTATTTTTTTCTGGATATTAAAGCTTCAATCTTTAAACAAAATTGCTAATTACAAGAACTTCTACCCAGTCATGGCTGACAGAACGAGAACATCCTACCACTGGAAATAAAATAAAAGGTTGGGTTCAAAATTCTGTGCAGATTCGACAGAAAGATTCCCGAGAGCCATAGGTTGAAGCTCAGTCGAGCACTTTCCATAAAAAAACGAGAGTAGAGAAATACTAGCAACGTCTCTAGTAGGAAAGAAAAAAGGTTTTGAAGTCGGTTTTGCACCTTGCTAAGACAGGAAAGGATATCCTGAGCATCACCTCCTCAGATGTGGCAACAATACTCCATCTTTGTAAAGGATTTGATGTGCCTTCCATTTCAGGTCAGTCTTAGAATTTTAGCAATGCTCCTCAAGATGGGAGCCATTCATTTCAATTGGTACTTTTAACTGGGGATTTACGACTGCATTGGTCGTAAGGAAAGAAGCTTAGTTTTCATCTATTTTTCCATTTTACCACGTACTTAAGGTTGGAAAAGAGAGAATCAGAAAGATCTTGGTCAGTGCTGCTTTTCTAAGTATTGCCATGGATGATTGTGTCGTCTGCATAGTGTTATGAATGTTCGCAGTAACCTTCTTTGAACTACGCTCCATGCATAGTAGCTCAAAAGATTGGAAAGCTTAGAAGAATCATATAATTTGTTTCCGAATCTATTAGTTTATATTAAGCGATTTTTCACAATCTTTTCTTAACACATAAAACTTGTTTTTGTGGACATTTCAGGTTGTTACTTCTGACGGGCAGCTTCATGGATTTTTTCGAACTATCACCAACAGTGTTTTGTACTTCCAAATAAATTCTGGTGTGCTAATGCTGCCAGTGTGCCAAGAATATCGTTTCCGTTTTGATAATGGTGATAATTTTCCATTACATTTTTTGTGAAATTGTAAAGATGAAACAACTTTTAAAAATGGTCTTGCTTCTATATTGATTCAATCGACCTTTGTATCAGCCTCCTAGATCGTACAGATCGGCAAGCTTCACTGCTAGACCTATTCTTAATCGCAGTATCCGATGATTGTGTGACAAATATTCACCGTACACTCGGAAATGACGATCACCTTGTGATATCGGTAGACGTTACCCTTAATTCCCTACCCCAAATTGAGGAGCTGTTCCTAAAAATTATATGGTACAAGATGGCTGATTGGGAAATCATGAGAGAACACATCAGATATGCCCCATAGATTAATATCTTTTCTTTTCCTGCTAAACAATGTGCCAATAAGATAACCTGATAATGCAAGGCAGGCATTGAAGCACATGTTCCCACAGAAGTACAATAGCAGACCCCACTTTCCCCAACAGTTCACTTCAACTTGTGAATCTGCCATTGTTAGTACAATCTCATTCCGCCGATTCGTCTGCCATAAGTAGGCAAAAATCTATAGATACTAAAATTGATTGTAAGAATGAAATAGACACAAAAGAAGGCACCCTAAAGTAATCAGAAAACACTGAAGAGAGGAACTCATTATTTTTGGAAAATTTATATTTGTGTATGAAAATAAAGTACAATTAGTAATTTCTCCACAATCCAAAAAACAAAAAGGTCGGTTGCATGGCAACCAAGAAGGCTGAACTGCTTGCACAGCGATTCGCTTTCGACTACACTTTAGACCCAACAAAAAACTCCCTCCCAAATTTCCTTATTCAAACAGAAGGCGCACTTGATGATCTGAAAATCACTACTTCTCATGTCCACGATATTATAAAAAACTTAGACACCACAAGGCGCAGGGGTCTGATCTCATCCCTGCTATACTAAGATATGCTCAAGTGATATGCTAACCCTTGTACTTTGCAAACTATACAACAAATATCTTATAGATATTGCTTGTCTGATAGCTGGAAAATTACCTATTTGTTACCGATGTACAAGTATTCTAGCAAAAGAACTGGACCACTCAATTATCGCCCTATTAATCTCTTCACACCCTTTGCGAGAGTCATTAATCAATCAAGCATTAGTTCATCATTTCGTGAAGCCCTTGATGTACTGTATGTAATGTAAAAGGACATCTCACTCTCCTTACATACTCCATAGTCCTTACATAGTCTATAGTCCTTTACATAGTCCATAGTCCTTACATAGTCCATAGTCCTTTACATAGTCCATAGTCCTTACATTATTATATTATTATTATCATCATATCATTATTAGCATATCACCATTATTATATCATTATTATCATATCATTATTATATCATTATTATTATATCATTATAATTATATCATTATTAATATATCATTATTATCATATCATTAATATCATATGATTATTATTATATCATTATTATTATATCATTATTATAATATCATTATTATTACATCATTATCATATCATTATTAATATATCATTATTATCATATCATTATAGTCATATCATATTATCATATCAATATCATTATATCATTATTATCATATCATAATTATCATATCATAATCATTATATCGTCATTATAATATCATTATTATCATATCATCATTATAATATAATTATTATATCATTATCGTATAATTATCATATCATTATTATCATATCATTATTATTATATTATTATTATCATATCATTATTATCTAATAATTATTATCATATCATTATTACAATATCATTATTATCATATCGTTATTATCATATACACATTATTATATGATTATTATCATAGGATAATTATCATATCATTATTATTATATCATTATTTTTATATCATGATTATCATATCATTATTATTATACCATTATTACTATATAATTATTATTATATCATAATTATCATATCATTATTATTATATAACTATTATTATATCCTTGTTATCATATCATTATTATTATATCATTATTATTACATCATTATTATTATATCATTATAATTATATCATGATTATTACATCATTATTATTATATCATTTTATTATATAATTATTATTATATAATTATTATATCATTATTATCATATCATTATTATCATATCATTATTATAATATCATTATTATCATATCCTCATTATAATATAATTATTATTATCTAATAATTATTATCATATCATTATTACTATATCATTATTATCATTTCATCATTATTATATAATTATCATTATATCATTATTATCATATCATTATTATCATATAATCATTATTATATCAATATTATTATATCGTTATTATTATATCGTTATTAATATATCATTATTAACATATCATTATTATTATATAATTATTATTATATCATAATTACTACATCATTACAAATATATCATTATTAATATATCAATATTAAAATATCATTATTATCATATTATTATTATATCATTATTATTATATCATTATTATCATATCATTATTATCATATCATTATTATTATATCATTATTATCATATCATTATTATCATATCATTATTATTATATCATTATTAATATATCATTATTAATATATCATTATTATCATATCATTATTATCATATCATTATTATAATATCATTATTATCATATCCTCATTATAATATAATTATTATTATCTAATAATTATCATATCATTATTACTATATCATTATTATCATTTCATCATTATTATATAATTATTATTATATCATTATTATCATATCATTATAATCATATCATCATTATTATATCAATATTATTATATCGTTATTATTATATCATTATTAATATATCATTATTATCATATCCTTATTATTATACCATTATTATTATATCATAATTACTACATCATTATAAATATATCATTATTAATATATCAATATTAAAATATCATTATTATCATATCATTATTATTATATCATTATTATTATATCATTATTATCATATCATTATTATCATATCATTATTATTATATCATTATTATCATATCATTATTATCATATAATTATTATTATATCATTAGTATCATATCATTATTATCAAATCATTATTATTATATCATTATTAATATATCATTATTAAGATATCATTATTATCATATCATTATTATCATATCATTATTATTATATAATTATTATAATATGATAGTCATCACATCATTATAAATATCTCATTATTAATATATCATTATTTATATATCATAATTATCATATCATTATTATTATAGTATTATAATTATATCATTATTATTATATCATTATTAATATATCATTATTATCATATCATTATTATCATATCATTATTATCATATCATTATTATCATATCATTATTATCATATCATTATTATTATATCATTATTAATATATCATTATTATCATATCATTATTATCATATCATTTTTATTATATCATTATTATTATATCATTATTATCATATCATTACTATCATATCATTATTATTATATCATTATTATTATATCATTATTATCATATCATTATTATCATATCATTATTATTATATCATAATTATCATATCATTATTATTATATCATTATTATCATATCGTTATTACATATCATTATTATTATATCATTATTAATATATCAGTATTAATATATCATTAATAATACATCGTTATTATCATATCATTATTTTCATATTATTATCATATCATTATTAATATATCATTATTATCATATCATTATTATTATATCATTATTATCATATCATTATTATCATATAATTATTATTATATCATTAGTATCATATCATTATTATCATATCATTATTATTATATCATTATTAATATATCATTAGTAAGATATCATTATTATCATATCATTATTATCATATCATTATTATTATATCATTATTAATATATCATTATTATCATATCATTATTATCATATCATTTTTATTATATCATTATTATTATATCATTATTATCATTTCATTACTATCATATCATTATTATTATATCATTATTATTATATCATTATTATCATATCATTATTATCATATCATTATTATTATATCATAATTATCATATCATTATTATTATATCATTATTATCATATCGTTATTATCATATCATTATTATTATATCATTATTAATATATCAGTATTAATATATCATTAATAATACATCGTTATTATCATATCATTATTTTCATATTATTATCATATCATTATTAATATATCATTATTATCATATCATTATTATCATATCTTTATTAATATATTATTACTATCATATCATTATTATCATATCTTTATTAATATATTATTACTATCGTATCATTATTACCATATCATTATTAATATATCATTATTATCATATCATTATTAATATATCATGATTATCATATCATTATTATCATATCTTTATTAATATATTATTACTATCATATCATTATTATTATATAATTATTATCATATTATTATTATATCATTATTATTATATCTTTATTATTATATCATTATTAATATATCATAATTATCATATCATTATTATTAGATCATTTTTATCATATCATTATTATTATATCATTATTATTATATCGTTTTTATCATATCATTATTATCATATTATTATTATTATATCTTATTATTATATCATTATTAATATATCATTATTAATATATCATAATTATCATATCATTATTATTATATCATTTTTATCATATCATTATTATTATATCGTTTTTATCATATCATTATTATCATATTATTATTATATCCTTATTATTATATCATTATTAATATCTCATTATTAATATATAAAAATTATCATATCATTATAATTATATCATTTGTATCATATCATTATTATTATATCAGTATTAATATATCATTATTATGATATTATTATTATATCCTTATTATTATATCGTTATTAATATATCATTATTAATATATCATTATTATCATATCATTATTATCATATCATTATTATTATATCATTATTAATATATCAGTATTAATATATCATTATTAATATATCGTTATTATCATATCATTATTTTCATATTATTACTATATCATTATTATCATTATCAGGATTATCATATCATTATTATTACATCATTATTATCATTTCCTCATGAGCCATTATTGAAAATCCCTTGATTAAGGAAATACACATAACCCCTTCCGTATATTCCTATTGTCAAACAATAAATTCTTAAATCGAATATATGTGTCTATAAGTTGTTTTTTCTGAATTTTAAATTTAACCACCAAACTTTTATATTGCTCCATTCTTAAATATTGATCTTTTCCTTTTTGGCTAGGATCACCTTTAAAGTATTACTTCAAGTAATATCTATCAGGATTTTTCATCTGAATTCTATCAGTGTCTTATCTCGCCTATATATATATATATATATATATATATATATATATATATATATATATATATATATATATATATATATATACATACATATATATATATATTAAATGACAGTTCCTTTTTCTAAATAAATTATTTTTATTACGACATTGTTTTAACTAAAATAGTTTCATGAAAAACTGTTTTGGTACATAAAATATTTTAATCTATATATTAATACGATAGTTTGTATGTTATTTTCTGTGTCACATTTATTCTTCCGAATGTCTGTTGTTTAACTGTTATGCCTTTCCATTTCTTGTAATAAATAATTTTACCAAGAATTCTTCGTCAGTTTTGGTTTCGATTTCGATTATATCTGTAAGAACTCAAGTTATATATGCATACATTCATTTATTTCAAATATTTTGGTTTTGGTTTCGATTCAAGCTAATGCACCAAGCCATATGGATATATTTGTAATTTTTAAATCAGAGGTTTATAATATATAAGAATGGATCGAAAATTGACTCTTACAGTAATATATACGCATAAATTAAATATCTGCCGGGTGTCTCTGCTTGCTTAGATATATACTTTTGAAGTTTTAATAAAAGATCTACAATATTATCATTATTTCTCCATTTACACTGAGCATCCACAAAAATGTGCACATCAATATATGACACATGAAAGAGTCTACTGTGGAATATCCACAGGTCCTGCTAGTTATTATGATATCATAATTATTATATCATTATTAATCTAACATTATTATATCATTATTCCTGCATCATTATTATATAATTATGATAATATCATTATTATCTTATCATTATTATTATATCATTATTATTATATCATCATTATACCATTATTATATAATTATTATCATATCATTATTATAATTATTATTATATCATAATTATTATATCATTATTATTATATAATTATTATTGTATAATTATTATATCATTATTTTCATATCATTATTAATATATCATCATTATTATATCATTATTATATCTTATTATCATATCATTATTATCATGTCATTATTATGTCATAATTATTATATAATTATTATTATTATATAATTAGGATTGTATCATTATCATATCATTATTATTATATCATTAATATCATATCATCATTATTATATCGTTATTTTTATATTATTATTATTATATAATTATTTTTATATAATTATTATTGTATGATTAACATCCCGTTATGATTATATCATTAGTATTATGTCATTATTACGTCATAATTATTATATCATTATTATTATATCATAATTATTGTATCATTATTATCATACCATCATTACTATATCATTATTATTATATTATTATTATATCATTATTATTATATAATTATTATTCTATCATTATCATACCATTATTATTATATCGTTATTATCATATCATTATTATTATATCATTATTATTATATTATTATTATATCATTATTATTGTATCATTATAATATCATTATTATCTGATCAATAATATCATATCATTATAATTATATCGTAATTATTATATCATTATTATATAACTATTATTGTATCATTATTATATCATTGTTATTATATAATTATTATTATATCATTATTATTATTATATCATTATTATTATATTATTATTATATTATTATTATCATATCATTATTAATATATCATTATTATTTTATCATTATTATATCATTTTTATTATATCATTATTATTGTATCATTATAATATCATTATTGTCATATAATTATTATCATATCATAATTAGAATATCATAATTATTATATAATTATTATTGTATCATTATTATATCATTATTATTATATCATTATTATCATATCATTATTATTATATCATTTTTTAATGTATCATGATTATATCATTATTATTGTATCATTATTATATAATTATTATATCGTTATAATCATATCATTATTATCATACTATTATTATTATATTATTTTTATTATATCGTTATTATATCAGTACTATTGTATCATAGCTATATCATTATTATCATATCATTATTATCATATCATTATTATTATATCATAATTATTATATCATTATTATTATATAATTATTATTGTATCGTTATTATATCGTTATCATCATATAATTATTATATCATAATAATTGTATCATAATTATATTATTATTGTTGTATCATCATTATCATATCATTATTATTATATAATTATTATTATATCATCATTATTATATCATTATTATATCATTTTTATATCATTATTATAATTTCATTATTATTATATCATTATTATATCATTATTATCATATCATTATTATTGTATCATTATTATATCATCATTATTATATCATTATTATTGTATCATTATTATATCACTATTATCATATCATTATGATATCATTATTATTATACTATTATTGTATCATTATTATTATATCATTATTATATCATCATTATTATATCATTATTATTGTATCATTATTATATCACTATTATCATATCATTATGATATCATTATTATTATATCATTAATATTATATCATTATTATTATATCATTAATATTATATCATTATTATTATATCATTATTATTATATCATTATTATCATATCATTATTATCATATCATAACTATATCATTATTATTGTATCATTATTTTTATTTTTACTATTATATAATTATTATATCATTTTTATTATATTGGTGTTTTATCATTATTATATCATTGTTATATCATTTTTATCATGTCATTATTATCATATCATTATTATTATATCATTATTATTATCTTATTATTATATCATTATTATTGTATCATTATTATTATATCATTGTTGTTGTATCATTATTATATCCTCATTATTATCTACTCATTATTATTGTACCAATATTATATAATTTTTATCATATCATTGTTAATATATCATTATTATACCATTATCATTATATCATTATATGATTATCATTGTATCATTATTATATCATTATTATAGTACCATTATTAGTATATCATTATGATATCATTATTATTGCATCATTATTATTATATTATTATTACTATATCATTATTGTTATATCATTATATTATATCATTATATTATATCATGATTACATAATTAGTATTATATTGCTATTATTATTATAATGATTATTATTAATATGATTATTATATCAATATTATTGTATGTAAATATATATAATAATAATAATGATATACTAATAATTTCTTTTCATTATCCACAACGTCTACAGTTACTCTTATTTTACTTGCGATTTTTTGTGCAGTTGTCGCTAGCACAGTTGTCATATCTGTTTTTTTTCATGCGATATTTCTTAAATCTCCTTCGTTTAATAAATCTTTTGTTTTATCTAAATCATTCGCATTTTTGACAATTTTGCACTCAGATGACAAAATTGAATTTCACATTAAAATTTTTAAATTAAATTAAATATCCCAACTTTGAATTAAATTAAAAACAGACCAACATGAAAAAAAGTGACCAATTTAAAGTTCCATAATATATATTTCCTAAATATCAAACGATTCACTTCAGTTAAAAATTATAAAAGTTTAATTACACATTAAAAACTTTTAGCTACAAATTAAACATCTGAAGTTAAAAATTAAAAAAAAAGCTTAATTACAAATTAAGTTCAACTACTAATTATGGAAGATTAAGTATAAATATATAAAGCTCAAATTTGAAGTAAGGGATCAATTTTAAAGCCCAAGTAAGATGAAGAACGCTCAAATTTAAACATAAAAGATCAACTCAAATTTACAAATATCGACTAAATTGACTTGGTTGTGTTGTAATCACCACGAATAACAAATTATACAGTTCCGAATTTTTAATTGATTTTTTTTCAAATTTAGAGAAAACATTGTTCATTAAGTGTTGTAGACCCGTGCTAGGGATTACAAATGAAAGAAACTACAAGTAGTGTAAAGTGTATGAAATATAATATGTATTTATCATAAAGAACACAGGAGCCACTAAAGTGGTATGAGAGGAACGTGTTCGTAGCATGCGGTTAAACATAGTATGAATGTCTCCATTTAGTCTCTGAGACCAGTGGTATTCATAGGACTGGTTGATTCCACTTAGTTCTCAAATAGGGGTGATTTGTGTCCAACAACATTAAGAAAACAGAAAAGTCAAATATTAACAACAATCATCAAAGTGTGAGTGAGGGAAATTTTCAATTCTTTGGAAGCATTTTACGTGTGAATATGTTCAGTTGAAATGCGTTAAGATACCACGAAACATTGATTACCGATCCCCTTTCTGTATTGCTCACATCACTGGTTAGTTCATTTGGAACGAAGATAAAATCGAATAAACCTTCTCTGTCTTGGCTTAATCCTTTTCCAGGTTAGAAACAAAATTAATGAGCTTTATATTTTTGTAATAATGACGACAACGTCGTTTTCTATATGTATGGGACAAGGTCAAAATGTGACATTCTATTCCAACCTTTTTAATTGTCTTGAGGTGATTTCCTTAGCATTTGACAAAAAACATACTTTTACAAATAACTTTGCATCAAATTCCACCTTTGTCGCTTGGGGCTACCTACTTCTGAAATTTCCCTCTTATGGCTGAAAATATTTACATGAAAGTGATTTGCATATATCTCTCCAAGATTTTGATGCCGACACGACAACTGGTTCTGATGAAATTCTTATCATTGTGCTTAATAACTTGTTCCTATCCTTACAAAGCTGTTTATCGTCTCTTAAAGGGGAAATGTTTCCCAATATTTCGTAAAACTTGGTTGGCTTGTCAATATTTAAATATACTGGCCATTAGTCTTCTGCAACTCTGTACAGACCGATAAACCTAACCTCGTACATCATGAACAAGTTACTTGAATTTTAATGAATCAAGAAGTTTACAATCACATCAACAAAAGTAATATGGACTTTTGTCCTGCAAGATAAATTGTGCACAGGATCTGTTTATATGGAGCTTTGTTTCTAGTGTAATAGCTATTGTTTGTTTCTAGTGTAATAGCTATTGTTTGTTTCTAGTGCAATAGCTATTGTTTGTTTCTAGTGCAATAGCTATTGTTTGTTTCTAGTGCAATAGCTATTGTTTCTTTCTAGTGCAATAGCTATTGTTTGTTTCTAGTGCAATAGCTATTGTTTGTTTCTAGTGCAATAGCTATTGTTTGTTTCTAGTGCAATAGCTATTGTTTCTTTCTAGTGCAATAGCTATTGTTTGTTTCTATTGCAATAGCTATTGTTTCTTTCTAGTGCAATAGCTATTGTTTGTTTCTAGTGCAATAGCTATTGACACATGGAAGATATTTGAAAGCGTTTGATTCAAAGGTTTCTTTTATAAGCTCGCTAGCTATGGAATATCTGGTAATATCTTCAGAACCATAAAATATTTTTCTTTTATAAATGTAGTGGTTAATCATATGCTGACATATATAAATGAAACAATTGTCTATGACAGCACTTTGAAAAGCATTAGTGATCCAAGTCTTGTAGATTTTCTCTTTTGATCTGGAATATTTAATGTAGTAGGAGAGAGATGGGTTATTATCTGAACATCTCTAAAGGCAATCTTATTGTCTGACCTGGTTCTTGTTTTGTCCCAATCGAAATGAATAGCTCTTTCTCCTTGATGGAGCACCTTGATAAGCTCCTACAACTAACTTTCACTCCAGGTCAGGCATAACAAAAATATATCAAATATATTGCTACGGTTTGTGGGAAAAATTGGCTCATTCTAGCATTCCATAAAAAAATTCTCATGTACTCATCTACCCATATAAGATGGAGTACTGCTGCCACATCCAGGGAGGTGCCGCGCAGAGTACACTTCTTGTCTTGGCAGAGTGCAAAATCGACTTTAAAATCTAGTTTTCTGTACTCTTCTGTTTTATACCCGCTTTCTCATTGAAAAGACGTTGCTAAGCTTTTTCTACTCTATCCTTATTTCCATGGATAGTTCTTGAGAGATCTTCAGTTTCAGTTCCTCCTTATAAAACAGTGATAACTCATCTAACTACCAGAACTGCAAAAATTTGCTTTCTTTCTTCTTGCTACGTGATTGCTTCCCCGGGGGCTACAACATGGTCATCTTCAGATGTAATGTAAATGAACGCTTGAAGACATCATCAAAATTTTATTTATTCATCATTTTTAATCCTTTCATTCTCCATTATTCAACGGACAATCTATCCATCTCATTAACTCGAGTCGATTTTCGCCTTGATAAAAACTGATTCATTCATTAAAAAATCACACATACACACAAAATGGCGGTGTCTTGTTCGACGAAGATATAAAATGTAAAAGTAACCATAAAATCCAATATTCGTTTAACAAGGGTTCCAAAGTTTAATGTCGAAAAGGTTACATAGAAGAGAAAATCGCATAATAATTAAGAGGAAAAAACAAAACGAACGAGGTTTTGCCCTTGACGAAGTCTTTCAATCAATTTCATTCGCATTTAATTATTTGAATAATCGGCAGAAATTACACTGATGACGATAACGAAATGCCGGATGACTTAAATCAAGATTTTTATCTCTTAACACGGTGAAAGTCCTCGGGCTAAAAAGAAAAGAAAGGATACGAATCCTAGCATTTCTTGTACATTATCACTCTTCTAACTCCCTTTCAGAGAGAGAGAGAGAGAGAGAGAGAGAGAGAGAGAGAGAGAGAGAGAGAGAGAGAGAGAATATATCTCTACTTATATATAAAAGGCATTTTGCGTGTGTGTGTGTGTGTGAGAGAGTTCGTTCCCTAAAGACTCCGAAACGATTGACCTTTTTTTTTTTGTAAATTTCACAATAATGTACATTATGTGTCTAGAAATGCCTTAGAAATGTTTTGTATGATTTGTGTAGGTTTTGTCTGATAAGTATTGAATATCCGATTAAAGAAAAAAACAGTTTAATTTTGACCAAAGTTAACACCCTTATGTAGCCTAACATCACAAGTGCATTGGAAAAGTTTTATCACCGCACAAGCTAACGGGCCCAGCATATAAAACCAACACTAGTTTCTTTGACACGAGCGGGTTCAAAATTAATATTGCTTTTTAGAGTGTAATTGAACCATGATACTTGACTTTTGAATTTTAAACTTTAATTAAAGCCATTTTTTATATATTAAAAATAATTTTATAAAATCAACAGTAGGTTCTCTACAGTGCAATGTACAGACTAAAGCTGTCTCCCAGTGCAGCCTGGTAGGTCCCCGACAAGAGGAGGCAACCAATTGATTTCATTGAAAAATGAATTAATTGAAAATATTTTGATAATAAAAAATATTGGAAGTGTGGAGCATTCGTTGACCCTCATTCAATCCCTAACAATTTGAAGAATGACGTTCCATTAGTTTGATCTGTTGCTGATGATTTATTTGAATTTTTAAAAGCCTTTAAAAGGCAGATCCATTGCATTGAAAACATGGTACGTCCAAGGAATTTGTAACATATTGTTTTTAAATAAATAATTCGTATATATATATATATATATATATATATATATATATATATATATATATATATTTTTCTTCTGATGAGTTGAGCGCGAAATAAATTCGAAAATTGATATAATAATTACATGACATGTGCTGTCTAAAATTGTGCATGTTAACATACTTACAGAAATAAACGGTAAGAGGGTCAACATCTTCAAATTTGAAATATAGAATTTTGTCATTTATTTGTATATGCTCTGTAGTAACATGGAGCTTTATAAATTAAAGGACTGGTATGAATAAAAGGTGAAATATGATTGCATATTTGAAACTTTAAAAGCCTTTTTAGAATTGAACAAATGAAGGTTCGTTAGAAAGCTAATAACCTGAATCGTGTAGTGGGCTATGTGACATTCGCTCTTAAGATTGTACATTAAGAGAATCATCCATCATCCAGAGGCTATTTTTGGCACATTTTTACAGCTATAAAATGTTTCATAGTCATCTGCTTTCCTAGTTTTGCATATCAATTACAAAATATCTGATATTTCTCCAAAACCTCTAGCCTTGATAGAAGGGAGACTAAAACTTGCTGCAATTGTTTCATTGCCCGGTGTTGGCATAAAAGGGAGACTTGATTCCAAATATTTCTTGTACGTTATATCTCCCTTCTTTGGTTTTCATACATAAAGTAAATTTCACAGTGTATAAGGATTATTTGATACTGGAGATATTCATAATCGTACCTATCTCCAAAAGAGGGGAGATATAACATATGAGAATATTTGGAATCAAGTCTCCCATGCTCTTATTTCAGATCATTTGAAACCATAGCAGCGAGTTTGTGTCTCCCCCTTCATCAATGCCAAAGGTTTTGGGGAAATATATATATATATATATATATATATATATATATATATATATATATATATATATATATACAGTGCCGGCAAAAAGAAAATCCGCACTTGTAATTTTTTCAAAAACTGCAAATTTAAGCTAAATTTTATGTAACTGTTTAAACAACCTCAAATACCTCATTTGATTTGCCTTTTATTTCTCTATAATTTTACCTGTTCATATTTGACTTTAATTAAAATATTTTAGTGTTCACGTCAATTTAAAAAAATAACTTCAAATTGAGGAGGCAAAAAGAAAGTCTGCAGCAACAAATTCGCTTAAAACCAGCTTAAATTATCGCCCCTAAATCAGTATAAAATATCCACCAACAGGTAACAAAGCATCTCTAATTATAATTGTTGTTGTTCCAGGTTATACAATGTAACATTTAGTCCATATGCAACGACTTTCTCTTAGTGATCGTCACGAGCTCATTAATCTCCACCTTTCTGGTTTATCCAATTGAGAAATCGGACGCAGATTGAAATGTGATGAGAAAACGGCACGAAAGACTGTGCAAAAGCACCAAAACATAAGCAGTATTCGTGATGCTCCTAAATGTGGTTGTACTATAGTTACTTCTAACAGGGAAGACAATGCTATCAAGACCCCCAGCCTAAGAAAAGATTTGAAACGGCTCCCCAAATCCAACAACAGTGAAATCTTGTTAAAAAGAGCTCTCTTTCTACTGTTAAGAACAGATTAAAGGAATTTAATTTGCGAGGATATATTGCAAGATGCAAGCTAATGATTTCTGTAATAAACAGAAAGTGCCGTCTGCCTTCGTCAGATGCAATGGAGATCATGACTCTTCATATTGGTCAAAAGTGCTTTTTAGCGACGAAAGCAAGTTCAATAGGCTAGGCAGTGATGGTAGGCAGTACGTTCATCTGAGGAAAGACGAAGAATTTAATCCTAGGTGCTCAGTTTCAATGCTGCAAGGTGGCGCAGGTTCAGTTTTGGTGTTGGGCATTATTAGTACCAATGGTCCAGGGCCTGTAGTTCGCTTGCAAGGTTGAATTAATTCGACCAAGTACATTAATATGTTGACTGAGCATTTTCTACCCTACTTTGGTCGGAATTTGGATGATAATCCTATCTTCATGCAGGATAATGCTCCCATTCACACAACTGGCAATGCCAAGAGGTTCCTGGAAGAGCATGATGTTCCATGTTTGGATTGGCCTGCACAATCTCCAAACGTCAATCATATCGAAAACGTATGGCATTACATCAAGCAACAGCTACGCAATGATAAAATTTCAAATTTGGAAGAACTTTGGACAAAATTTAAAGAAAAGTGGGATGCTCTTTCCCCGGAGTATTACTGCAGTTTAATTCCAGGAATTCTCAAAAGATTGCAGTCTGTCAAATTGTAGAAGGACTATACTACTAAATATTAACAAGTTCATTGTGTTGCTGTTGTATTTGTATTGCATTAATGTTCTAAAGTTACATTTAAATAACAATTTTCCATTGTGCGGACTTTCTTTTTGCCTCCTCAATTTGAAATTTTTTTTTAAGTTGACGTGAACACTAGAATAGTTCAATTAAAAGTCAAATATGAACAGGTAAATATATATATATATATATATAATGTTTATCGGCAATTTAAATACTTGGGACAGTGATTACATATGAATCAATAACATAAAGTTCTCATCTAGATAGCTCAATAGTGCAACACTAGAACCATAAATATTTTTTGTCAAAGAAACGACGTTAATAAAGATAGACACACAAGTATTTACTTATTTTCCGAAAGTTTTTCTTTTATTGATCACAGCATTGTGTAGAATTGTCTCGGCATGTGGGCATATAAGAATGTAACTGTTCATCAAATTAAAATTTGCACAACTTCATCAAATGCACTTAGAGAACTTGATGAACAGTTTTATTCTTTTATGTCAACATCTGAAAGAAGTGCACACGATACCGTGACTGATAAAAGAACAATTTTCTGAAGATGAGTAAATACTTGTATGTCTATCTCGTTTCTTTAAAGAACACACACACACACACCCACACACACACACACCCACACCCACACACCCACACACACACCCACCCACACACACACACATATGTATACATATATATATACAGCGTGTCCCAAAAGAAGCTGACTGATTTAAAATTTGATTAACGTCCTCAATATTTAAGTTATGCTTACCAATATTCATATGTAGGTAGATGAGCCTCTCCGTAATTGTTTTAGATATAGTAAGATATCATAGTCTATTTATTCTAATTTTATTTACACAACTTAATCTTGGGTATGTTTTTCACAAGGTCTAATTTTAGTTATGAAAAATATTACTCAAATGTTCATCATTTTCATTTTCACACTCTTGTGCTCTGTGCAGAGCATTATCTAGCACATCACTTAATATTTCAGGGATTATGGCCCTAATTTCCTCCTCTATATTGTTTTTAAGGGCATTTATTGTGGCTGGTTTGTTTGTGTATACCCGTTCTTTGAAGTAACCATTGTCATTGTCTGAAGCTCTTGCACCAACTGAATTTTATATGGAAATTTGCCCTCTTCATGAAGCATTCTGTGAAGAGATGATCGAGAGACCCCAATTTGACTTGATCTCCTTCTTACTGATGTGGATGGATCCTTGGCCACACTCTTTGCTAATCTCTGACGATTCTCACCACTTTTTACCGTACGGGGTCTACCAGATCTAGGGAAGTCATATACAGACCCTTGCTCATGAAATCGAGCCACCATAGTTTTTAGGGCATTGGGTGTAGGGGAATTTCTTGTGTTGAAGTTTCGTCGAAATTCTTTTTGTTTCTGATATTGGCTCATTAAACCGAAAATACGACTCTATGATAAATATCCGCTCCTCGGTATTGTAACGACTCATGATGACCTTGGAAGAGTTACTTTAGATTATCTGAAAAAATAAAAGAAAAATATAAAAAATTAAGAAAGTTATGAATTTTTTTTTAACCATCAGCTTCTTTTGGGACACTGTGTGTGTGTGTGTGTGTGTGTATATATATATATATATATATATATATATATATATATTTAAAAAAATAAAAAATAGGAGCATATTATTTATTCATATATGTATTACAAAAAACTAGAACAACATTGGTACCGTCGGTTTCAAATCCCAAACTATGTCGGCCTCTTTTAATATTCATGAGATCCTTCTCCCCAATAAATTATAAAGTATTGTAATAAATTATTTTTTTAAAATATTCATTACAGTCAGAAGACTAACCATAACCCTAGCCCAAACCGTAACACAATAACTGGCATCCACTCGAGCTTAGGGTTAGGGTTAGGGTTAGCCGTAAAAAATGTTAACTATTCTAAAGTAATTGAATGGTCCGACAATTAGAGGGGATAATTTGTCGTTAAATTTATGTAGAAAACTGATCCCTCGATCTAAATTCTAAAATAATTTTTTCATATTGTTTCCGCCAAATGTTTAAAAGTGTTTACACGTTAATCGCCTAAAAAAAGTAGAATCCCCTTTTTTGTGGGTGGTGGTGAATGAATCGAAACAAAATTGTTTCAGTCAAAAAAGTTCAAAATTACCAATAAGTTTTATTATTGATTCTCTTAACAAACAAAATACATAAACTTTTTAAAAATCATTAAATATTGAAAAATTTCAATATTTAATGATTATTAGACTTTTGGCGAATTTCTTTTCAATCCGGGTATCAATTTTGTCCTTTCACGTTCATTGGCAATCTTTCAATATTTCATCATTAAAAAAATAAAATTATTTTTATTAAGACAACTGTGTTCCAAGGTGAATTACTTGGTTGTCTCCACCCAGCCCCACTTTCGTTTTGTTTGGATCCATCATGGCGTCTTTTTTTGCGATCCTCAACTCCCACGTGCGCATCCCGTATAGTAAAATATATATAATGAAAAAAAAAAAAAGAAAAAAAAAAGAAAGAAAGAATATCATGTTCATCGGAAGCGTCTAATAGTTGGAAGACGGCCCTCGATTCCTGCCACTGTTCTCAGATCAGAGAACTGAAACCTTCAAGCGGGCGTCGGGAGTCAAACATTACTGAAACAAAACGCGTTTGATCTGACACACGATTGGCTGAATTGATTGAAGAGAATTTAGGCATTTGAATGGCGGGAAATAAGATGGGGGATGTGGATAGATGAAAGAAGCATCCGGATGAGTCAACCATTTTTTTTTTTTTAGCTGTCATTCATTTAGAGTTCGATCTTTTTTTTTCTTTTTCGTTTTGTTCAATTTTATTGTTGTTGTAGCTATTATCAGTGAAGGAAGGATGGAGAGATGGTGTGTTCTATCCAAAATTGGTCGATCGTAAGAACTGTATTGAAGAAAAAAGCGGTTTGCAAACTTTTTTAAAAATTATAGTTTTGCTAATGAATCACCACTCATCAAGGCCAAAAGCCACTCAAAGTTAAGGATTAATGAAATAACGATGATGAATACTATGAGATGATTGAAGATAATAAACTGAGTGAATAAAAATTGATGACTTGTGAGGATAATTTATGACATTTATTTATTTACAGGTTGCCCAAAAAGTTATTGACGGCTTTTGAAGTTAAATAGATTCTTTATTTTTGATATCTTTCTGTAATTTTAACACAATTTGACTAAGACATTGGGAAACTTTTAAAAAAATGCAAAATTCAAACAATCTTTATTTGCATTATGTCACACTGTCTTTGAAATGTTGCCATTTTCAGCTTCGCATATTTCTGCTCTTTCCAAAACATCATTCATGAGAGATTGCAGAATCTCTGGATTGCGATTTAACACCCTTATTTCATTCCCGATGTTTTCCTTCAATTCTTGCAGGGTTTGGGGTTTGTTAACATTGACTCTTTCTTTAAGATATCCTCACAAAAAAAATGTCGGGGCTAGTCAAGTCAGGGGAATATGGTGGCCATTTGACATTGCCGTAGCGAGACACAATGTTGTTCAATGCTATACTTATCCATAATTAATTTTCCAAATATTATGTTATAGTTATTAGGGAAGCAAATTTTTAAATCTACGAATGAATCATTTATCAAGACTAAAAACCACTCGAGGATAAGGGTTTATGACATTAAATTACATGAAGAAGATATTTTTTCTTTTTCTTCATATGCTGAAAGTTAAACTTTTACGCCCTTTTTCGTTTCCATGTTGCATTGCTTAATTTTTTTTACAAATAATAAAACATAATAATTAAACATAATAATTAAACATAATTTAATTAATAATTAAACATGATAATTTAATTAATAATTAAATATATTAATAAAACATAATAATAAACATGATAATTAAACATGATAATTTAATTAATAATTAAACATATTAATAAAATAATAAATAATAACTTTAAATTAATAATAATTGCAATTTAATTAATAATTAATAAAAATTTATTAATTAAAAACAATTATATATAATAAGTTAAACTAAAGTATAAAATATAAATATTATAATAAACATGATAATGAAACATAATAATAATTAAACATAGAAATGTTTTAACATAATAAAAACTCATTATAATTAAACAAATAATAAAAAATGAATATAAAACATAACATTTTAACTCAACATTAAAATAGAAATAATGAACATTATGAATAGTCATGATAATCAAGCCTAATAAATAAACTTGATAATTAAACATAATAATATATTAATAATCAAATATCATAATAAACATGATAATGATTAATAATATTTCAACATGAAAAAAACCTTAATAATCAAGCATTATATTTAAACAAAATAATTAATAAAAAATAAAACGTTTTAATAAAACATACGAAATGAACATAATTAGTAAACATAATAATGATAATTTAACATAATAATTAAACCTGATTATTAAACATGAAGATTAAACATAATAATAATTTAAGATACTTTTTAACAATAATTAAACATAATAATTAAATGTAATAATTGAATGCAACAATTAAACATAATAATTAAAGATAACAATTAAACCTCGAGAATTAAACATGATAATTTTTAACCAAGTTTTAGTTGAAATTAACATTTCTGAAGCATAAATATCACTCAAGTAGATGTAGATTGATCAAACGATTGTTAACATGGCAATAATAAATAAAATAAATATATAAAAGATAAATATAATCATTTTATTTAAATTAGAAATTTTCATGATAACAAAAAAGTGGATTATACTAAATAGATAAATTCAATTAAAAGAACAATCAATTTGATGATGAAATACAAAAACATGAATAAATTACGATATTTATAGATCCAACAAAATTTTAAACAAAAAATCATGGATCAGTAAATATTGTCATTTATTAAATTTTTTATTTTCATCACCAATTATTATTGTTGCTCCATCTATCCTTTTATCTCTCTCTCTCTCTCTCTCTCTCTCTATATATATATATATATATATATATATATATATATATATATATATATATATATAAATTTAAAGGAGATTAGAATAATAGTCTAAAGAGCTAAGTGTATTTTAATGTAATAGTGAAATTACTAGTTTAATTAAAATACAGGAAATGCTCGTTGTAATTTAGATATATAATAAGCTCGATAGTTAAATGTTCTAGAGCTAATTCAATATTAAGTAATGTGATTTATAATTTAAAAATTTAAAAAAAAATTTTTTAATTTAAAAATCAAATTTTAATTAAATTAAAAATCAGTTTCATAAGAAGGAACAACAACAAAGTCAATTATCTGTACGATCGTTTCGGAAATCCGTGCTTTTTATTTGTGGTATACATGAAGTCACGTAGAACAATTATACATAGTTTTTTTGGTAAGCACGGTCTCCTCATCAGCAAATTTAGGAGGATTTCTATTGAATTGAAAAGACACCAAAAATAAACCTAGCATTAAAAGTAAGGCAGATGAATCTGAAAAATTGAAGTAAAAGGTTTGGATTTAAAATTTATAAGAAAATTAGTATAGGTTAGAGATAGAAATGAGTAGAAAAAATATATATATTTTTTGAATTTACATAATAAATTTGATTTAAAAATATATAGATATAGTTACCTTTTAGTTTTTCTTTTTTTGAAATCAGGAACTGTATTTAAAGTAGTCATTTAGATGTTTGCTATAGCTTTTTATTTTATTGAATGATGAATTTTAAAAGGGCGACGCTCGTGCAGTAAATTGTTTCCGTTAGCGTATTTTGATTTAAAGACGCTACAGTTAATATATATATAGAGAGAATATTTATTTTGCAAGTTTTTAAGGGGAGATAATTGTCATGTGTTATTGGCTTTATTTATTATTTGATTTACGAGTCTAAGGGCGGTAATTGGTCTAACTTAATTTATTAAAAAAAAAAAAAAATAGTAATCTATTTTTACTAATGAGTAATTTTTAATGATTTAAGGTGGTTTATATTTATTAAATTTAAACCAACGTTTATGATTACATGATAGAAGCTCGTGTCTTGAATTTACTAGTTTGGTTGTGCTTTTTATATCTTCTTTATATCTTTTTATAGCACAACCAAACGAACGTTAATTACTGATTCATTTTTTATGGTTTCTTATTAGATGCTTTGTTTTACGTCGAATTTTATTAATGCATTATTTCTACATGCTGCATAATTACGCAGAATTTAAGATAAAGAATGTAATATATATATATTAGTGGCCTGGCAAGGCCATAGGGAAGACAACCAAGCAAAAAGACCTAAGTAAAATTCATCCCAAAGCAACAAAATTAAAGCTAGGACATTACATATACAAATTTAGGTAATTTTGGTCATATTTTACTGGTTTGAAAGTATAGGTTCTTTTTTTTTTTACCAATTGTAATTTTTAACCATAGAATAGTATCATAATTTCAAAAAGCCTGCAAATTTTCATGTAGTTTCGTCCCATAGAACTAAAGATATGAGCATTTCAATATTTAATTTTGCTACGAGTATATATATATATATATATATATATATATATATATATATATATATATATAGTCCTGGTCAAAATCGTAAGCGGTTACGCATATGATCGAATTTTTAATCAAACAAATGGTTGAAACCATTGCCAAAAGGAAAAATATGATGGAAAAAAAAATGAAATCTGCTTCATTCGAAACCTTAACACTGATCTAATAATTATTTTTTAAAAAACAAACATTTTTTACCTGGTCAAAATGATAAGACCACTTTAATAAAATCGGCTAGGTTTGAAAAAATGAATACGAAAAGCTTTCTATGTTACTAAAAGCAACTTGTTAGTGGATAAAAAACATCTTACTAAATTATAAATGGCAAAAGGGAAACCATTATCAGAGTTTGATGAGGAAGGATCTTTGAGCTTAATAGGGGTGGACTCTCCTATAGATCCATTGCAAACGAAGTGAATCGTAGCAAAACGGTCATCACAAATTTTTTAAGAAATCCAGATCAATATGGGCACAAAAAGAGTCCAGGTCGACCAAAAAAAATAACCCCATCACTGGATCGCTGTATCAGAAGAAGTTTAAAAAAAAACTCCAGTATGAGCTCAAGTCGATTGAAAAGCCAAACAGCAGCAGAATGTAGTCCTAAAACCATCAGAAGGCATCTGAAAATGAAGGGTTTCAATCATTTAAAGAAACTGCAGAAACCACGTCTTCTTGAACAGCACAAAACTAACCGACTTAAATATGCTGCCAAATACCAGACTTGGGATGAAGAGAAGTGGGAAAATGTAATTTTCTATAATGAGAAAAAGTTTAATCTAGATGGTCCAGATGGATTTCAACACTATTGGCATGATAAAAATTTGTCCACACTATTAGCATGATAAAAAATTATCCAAAGAGACTTTTTCAACTCGTTATAGTGGAGGAGGGTCTTTAATGATCTGGGGTGCTTTCTCGTCAGCTCGGACCCTAAAGTTGCAAGTAGTGAAAGGCCGGCAAACATCATTGAAGCACATTTCAATGCTTGAAAATGCTTCTATCAGGACTGAAGGTCCATGTCTGTGTGGAAGAAATCGGATTTTCCAGCAAGACAATGCTGCGATACACACTTCTCGACAAGCATGAGAATACTTTTCTTCAAATAATATAGAATTATCTAACATCATCAAGTATGTTCTTCGGACCTCAATCCCACTGAAAATCTTTGGAGATGGATGGCAAAAGAAGTGTTCAAGGATGGAACCCAGTATGATTCGATAAAGGAACTTTCTGATTCAGTTTTCAGTACATGGGATAAAATTCCTTTGCAACTGATAAAAAACTTAGTCGCAAGCATGCCGAAGAGAATTTTTGAAGTAATTCGTAATAATGGAGGCTATACTAAATACTGAGACCCTTTTTAGTAATTTATAATTGCCTTTTGTTAGATAAATTGACCAGGTGAAAATGTTTGTTTTTAAAAAATAATTATTAGATCAGGGTTAAGGTTTCGATTGAAGCAGATTTCATTTTTTTCCATCATATTTTTCCTTTTGGCAATGGTTTCAACCATTTGTTTGATTAAAAATTCGATAATATGCGTAAACGCTTACTTTCTTAAGTGGTCTTATGATTTTGACCAGGACTATATATATATATATATATATATATATATATATATATATATATAACTTTTTTTGCAATGTTATAGCAAATAAAGGTTCGCTGATGTCCTTAAATTCGCACATTATAGAAATCATCCATCATCAAGAGCCTTTTTTTGGGCATTTTTTTACATCCATAAAATGTTCCAATCATAGTTTTTTGTTTTCCTAGTTTTGCATATGAATTACAAAATATGTGATATTTCCTCAAAACCTCTGGCCTTGATGAAAGGGAAACTAAAACTTGCTACTATGGTTTCAAATGATCTGAAATAACAGCAAGGGGAGACTTAATTCCAAATATTCTCCTTGGTTTTCATATATAAAGTAAATTTCACAGTGTATAAGGATTATTTGATACTGGAAATATTCATAATCGTACCCTATTTCCAAATGAGGGGAGATATAACATATGAGAAATATTTGGAATCATGTCTCATCTTGCTGTCATTTCAGATCATTTAGTTTCCCCTCCATCAAGTGTCTCTCTGAATATTTGGCCCACAAAGTTGAATTTTTTTTTTTTTACAAAGGAGTCATCACATATTAAGGCTCAGGGGCCACTCGAGAATAAAGGTTAATGAGTGTACAGTAGTCAATGGGAAAATGTAGTAATCGTTAGTAGTGGAAATTGGATAATGGGATGGCTCATCAAGAATTTGTTCACATTGGACTTGAAGACAACCATATTGTAGTCAGTTAGAAAGCAGGAAAACGGAACAGAGTTCCACAGTCATGCAGTTCTAAGGAAAAAGCTTTGTTCATCGAATCTCTGTTGAGGTTTAGGCACAAATAAAGAGTGGGCAAAATTAGTAATAGTGGTTTCAACTAGACGAGGGTTTTTCATGAAAGTACGGACAGAAGGGACCATATATTGGAGCTGCCATGAAAATGATGATGAAGCAGAGAAAGGCTAGCAATGTCTCTTCTGTGGGGAAGTGGTTGCAGGGAAGAGAAAAGGCCATCTCCCACTACGAACTCTATTTTGAACTGGCTTTACATATCTATTATGTTGGAAGCAATGGAAAAAGGAATTTCTATGCGCAATGGCAGCAGCACATTCTGGAGAGCACCACGGCTGGCTGTTAGGTTTTTGCTGGAATTTTTTGGAGTGTATGAAGCCGTCTATACCCACATTCTGTCAGGTTTGATCCTATAGAGGACACATTTTTTAAAACATGGAATGCAGAGGTAGATGTACGAAAGCTATCTCAGTCAGCCATAGATATACTGTATGGTGAAGAAGTATGTCTGAAGACATTTTATTTTTAATTTAACTTATACAATAGACAACAGACATAAGGCAAGCTTTTTAATCGGTTTTTGGCCAAAAACTTGGCTGCCAAGGGGTCAAAGTTCAAAAGATTTGACCTTTGCAGTCTCTAGCAAACTATTCAGCCAATTTTGGATCTAAATAATTGAAATTTCACATAAAGGATATTCAGACATACAGCAAGCTTATAAATCAGTGTTTGGGCGAAAATTTGGCTGTCAAGAGGTCAAAGTTAAAAGAATTGACCTTTGCAGACTCTACTAATTTTGGGTCTAAACACTTGAAATTTTAGATGTAGGTTACCTATTTACCTATGTTACGTTATATCATAAAGGGGATCGTGTGTGATCGTCTAGTCAGAGTTGATGTTGTGTGATCGTCTAGCTGTTCTTTCTATTAAATGATATGTTCATATGCTGTTGTGTGTATGTGTGTGGTACATGTATTTTTCAACATAGCTTCTACGTCTAGGATGTTGGTCCATCTGGAAACATCTCGTGTCTTGGAGGGGAGATGGTACCTGTTTTGGATGAAGGTTCATTCACTCCAACACGATGAATTTGTTTTATAGTTTTTATTTCACTTTCCAGATGTCTCGCAGAAGATGGAAAGTGAATCTCTGGCTTGTGTGGTACTCTTGGTCTCGTTTCTACACACGCCAGCGCCCCCGCCCCCAGTGAAGGGGAGGGGACGTCTGTGATAGCCGTCCGTTGCCTTCTACGCCTAAACCAAATCTCCACAATTCAGCTAACCTGATCATGTGACTCACACGCAATCCGATCAGCTGATCCTGACTTCCGGTCAACGTATCTCAATATAATTTACACACCTCCCTCTCTCTCTCTCTCTCTCTCTCTCTCTCTCTCTCTCTCTCTCTCGTGATCCATTCTCGAACACCTAGATTTAGATGTAGATTACCAGGATATGAGTCAAAGTTTTTAACATATATATATATATATATATATATATATATATATATATATATATATATATATATACTAGCAAAAGCACCCGTCGTTGACTGGGTTCAAAAGCAGACTGCAGAAAATGGACTCTGATTTATGAAAGTATGATAGGTTATGAAAAGGAAGGGTTGTAAATTTGGGGGTATCAAAACCAAAGCAAAATATGGTGAAGTAAAAATAAAATAGATAAACCCCATAATTTATTATACCATAATTGTTCACACTGAAACACTTATCACAATATTCTGTGGATCTATATTAAAAAACCTTGTTAAACTTTGTTACATATTTCCATTCTATGGAGGTCAGGTGCGAACGAACACCCCATAATTTTATTATACCATATTCTTCAAACTGAAACATAATTATCAAAGTATACTTATGCAGATAGATATGAAAAGTCTTTATTAAAGTTTGTGCCTATTTCCATTCTATGGAGGCCAGGCGCGAATGCAGACCCCACAATTTTATTATACAATCTCTATTTAAGTTAAAACATACTTATCAAAGTATTCTTATGTACATCTATATCAAAAACACTTGTAAACGTTTTTTTTAATTTTTACATTTTTTATTTACATACTTTGTGGACCAGGCGCGAACGCAGACCCCACAATTTTACTGAACCACCATTCTGCCAGATCAAACATACCCATTCCTGTGTCTTGATACATCTTCTATCATTATATGGGATCAGCTTTTTAAAATAGTCAACCATATAGGAGCCTATTCGTGACCACACACACACACACACACACACACACACACACACACACACACACACACACACACACACACACACACACCACACAGACATTCAGCTTTATATTATAGATATACATAAATTATGAACAGTACATAGGCCCGAGCAAAACCGAGCTGAACTGCTAGTATATGTATATTAAAGCTGAAGTTATCAACGTTTGTTTCCTATGTATTTTATTATATATAATCACGCATCATATATGTGAAAACAATTCTCAGTAATATTAATAGCTAACTAAGTTTCTAACTATAACTCTCACCCTCTCTCGCACTACTCTATGTTGCTTGACTCCCCATCTCCATTTTTACTGCATACGAATAATCCCACCTTCTCTCTTTCTCTCATTCTCACTCTATGTCTATTTATTAATAGCCGAAAGTCACAAAGAAATTAAAGAATACAAATATTAGAATAGTTCACAATAAAAAAGGGACTATCACCACAATAACCTAATTAAAAGTTGGATATAAGCTAATGTTAGATGGTGTCGTGTTGTTTATTTCATATTTAACTGGTTTTGCAAACTCACTTTTGCTTAGATTTAAACAATTTAACCAGAGCTCTATGGATCACATATTTTTCTAATGTACTTCAATAATTTCCAGACGTTTTTGTACAGGCATATAAAATTGTTGTAGACTCTTGAAAATTCAGTATATTATTGCTATACATCTTACAAAATCTTCATGAATTCAGGTTCAAATTAACAGCTGCAGCAGGAATTGGAATACACCCTACTAAAGCCTGATTGTCACAGCTGGTGAATTTCAAAAATGCAACCTGAATGTCAGTCAATTTAGAAGAACGATATTAAAAAAAAATCTTTTTGATTCAATTTTCACCCCAAACAAGGCACAGTGCCACTTTGAAGTAGGGGGCTACTACCGGGGACATAAGTTGCAGGGATATTATGAAGGGAGTTGAGCAGCAAGATGTCTGTTTACATTACACTTGAACTTCTGCATGTCAGTACAGTTGGGAAAGCAGAATCTCGGAAGGGAGTTCTAAAGTCTAGCAGTTCTGGGGAAGAAACTATTTGAGTAGAAAGCTTTCTTACACCTAGGGATCTCTACAGTGAATGAGTGGGACTTAGTTGCTTGTCGGGTTTGTCAAGGGTATTCACGTCGAGGGGGTACAAGTGCTTGTAGTTTGTCAGAGCATTCACCATTAAAGTACTTGTAGAACAGGCAGAGGGATGCAACATTTCATCGATGGGACAGCTGAAGTTACATGACAGTTCAAGACCTATCAGGTTGGCGACTCTCTTTTGAACCAGATGTACCAGCCCAAATGTGACAACAGTACTCCATACATGGACGAATGGTGGCCTTATAGAGGTACAGGATACTTTCAGGTGTAAGTAGCTTTCTAGCATGATAGAGAGAGCCCACCTTCTTTGCAGCAGCCTTGACAATGCTCTCAATGTATCTATTCCAGTTCATGTTCCCTGTAAACATTAGGCCTAGGAATTAAAAGGAAGTACTTTCGGGTAATGTGTTCTTGGCCATTGCTACTGGCGGTAGTGAAGGTTTCTTGTAGTTATTGAAGGAAACAAACTTAATCTTGGCAGCATTGAATGTGACCATCCATTTTTAACCCCATTCCACTACAGATTGGAAGTCATCCTCTAGTGTTTCTGCCATTTCTTTAAACTTGGAAAAATGTCACAAAAACGTATGAAATACTTCAAACTGCTTTTGGGCCATCTTGTATGACTCGAGCATCAACTTTTGAGTGGCATAAGAGATTCAAGGAAGGCAGATAGTTTGTGAGGGATGATGAGAGGTGTGGGAAGAGTAAGGAAGTCAGTAGACTAGAGTTGATTGGCCAAATAAAGAATTTCATGGATAAGAACCGTTGTGTGTCTACAGAGACAATAAGTGCATAGTTTGATGTCAGTGTGGGAACTGTTACACAATTATTCGCGAAGAAGTGAAGATGCAGAAGATTTGCACAAAGTTTGTCCCAAGGGTGATCAAAGACGATCAAAAAGAAAAACGTTGTCTGATAACAGGAAGTTGAGTTGATCAGTTTAGATCCCACAGTTCTTGATGGTCTGGTGACCTGTAATGAAAGCTGGATCTGCTGTGACAACCCAGAGACCAAGAGAGAGTTTCCAGTGGAAGCATTCTGGCTTTCCCAGACCCAACAAGGCCAGACAGAGACAATCCACCCAGAATCTTATGTTGATCCCCCCTTTTTTTTTGACAGCATAGGCATGACCTACATGCACTGGGTTGACAGATAGTCAACAATGAATACTATGTTAAGGTAGACTCTATTGACTTCCTTACTCTTCCCACACCTCTCATCATCCCTCACGGACTATCTGCCTTCCTTGAATCTCTTATGCCACTCAGAAGTTGATGCTCGATTCATGCAAGATGGCCCAAAAGCAGTTTGAAGCATTTCATATGTTTTTGTGGTATTTTTCCAAGTTCAAAACAGAATTGTATTACATATATTGTAAGAGAGAAATAGCGACAGCTAAGACAGGTTACACTAAAAGTTCGGGAAGAGATTCCGCCGGGGAGGCCAGCACTTTTCAAATCGGGTCAGTGGCATTTCAATCAGTCTACAACTCCATCCTTGTCACAGAATATTTGACCAAGATGGGCATCAAGACAGTGCCTCCACCTTTCTATAGTCCAGACTTTGCTTCTTGTAACTTTTGGTTATTCTCTAAGCTCAAGAAAAGCCTATGAGACAATTGAAAAGAGGACACTGACACACTTACACAAGAGGACTTCCATGCGGCCTTCCAGAAGTTGTTGGAACGGTAAAAAAAGTGCATTGCAGCCTGAAGAGATTACTTCGAAAGGGACTAGAGTTTCATGTGTGCTCTATCAATAAAAGTGCTCACACGAAAAGTCTGGAAACCTATTTAAGGCACCTCATACATAAAATCGCAAATACATTTTTTTTTTTATCGTTTACGAGCTGGACTCGTGAATTCGCGATGCTCCTTCTTTGCCAATCCCTCGAACAATTCCAATTTAATTACGACCCATCAAATTGACCACTTCATTCTCCCCTCCCCCCTTCTTCCTTAAAATGGACAGATGACGAATTAAAAAGAAATTGTTAGCAATTCATTCTTTATCAAATCATGATAGCGATACGCAATTCTCTATAAATTTCTCCCTTCCTTTCTTACATTCAATATACTCTTTCTTTTTTTATCTTTTTGTTGTTTTTCTTTGCTTGCTCTCTGTCTTTTGTTCTGTCTTTCTTTCTTTACGCTTACGTCCACCTTTTACTCGCGTCGCGTTTCATCCACTCCCAGCCCTTCGTCGTTCAGTCTTTCATTAAAAATAACTGAATACCATCAGATTACACTCCAGGTTTTCCACTGCCCGCGGGCGCGCGCGCGCACACACACACACACACACACACACACACACACACACACACACACACACACACACAGACAGCCATTTTTTTAATGCACATGAATGTCCTCTCTCTTCCTCTATCTCTCACTCACTAAACACATTCTCTCTCTCTTTTTCTCTCTCTTTCATTCGCGTTCACGCGCATATACATATATATATGTGTGTGTGTGTGTGTGTATTTCTTAACGCAATCATTTTTAGCTACATACATGCATACATGTCTCTGCTGCAGTTTTATTTAGTCGACGCTTCCTCGTGCCTCCGCGGGGTTTGTTTTACAAATAATTAATACAACTTTGGTCGTCACTAGCAATAATCTGTGATGACTGAACCTGTTTCTCCGATCTCCTCTTCCCTCGTTTTATCGGCAACAACTTATCACGGTCGGATGATAATAGTGGAATCTGTGAATGCTAATCAGTCCAAGAAATACACATATTTTAATAGAATAAATTATTATAAAAACTAGCAGGACCCGTTAACCGGCATTACCCGGCGGAAACCCTCCCCCTCCCCCGCAAAAGTAAGTTATAGCTGTCGTTAGTAGCCACTGCCGTCCCTAAACAATTGCGGACATTGGCGGTCGTGGCCGAAATGAAATATTCTCGCTTTCACTGGGAATTAGTGATGGTTTGGGGCGATAACATTTAATTTAAAAGGGAATGCGTTAATCAGTATTAATTAATACAAGTAAGAAAAATGGTTCATTAGAATAATAAGGGAAAGTAAAAATAGAAGTTTTAGAGGTTAGCGATTCTCACTGTATATGGACTGTTTAGAGTGATCGAAATCAGTGATAGCAATCTTAACTCTTTCCGTTTGTTGTTCAAGTCTTCCTCTTCTTTTCAACTCTTCCACCAATTTTTATTAAATTAAATTCCAATCTTATGTCGTCTTTTTTGAACGTGTAAAACAAAACAATTACGACTTTTTCCACTCTACTTCTTTGAGTATCGTCATGTTAAGAACGGCGTTTAGAATAAACATCCCAAGCTCTCCATGTTAAGAACGGCTTTCGGAATGGACACAACCAACCTCCCTATCTTAAGGACGGCGTTCAGAATAGATACCCCCAACATCCTCATGTAAAAGAGCGGCATTCAGAGTAGACAACCCCTTTTTATTGAAGGTGAGGATGTGGAAAAATAATTTCCTACAAATTAACCGTGATAAACGTTGTCAGCAAACCCATCGCAAAAAAAAAAAAAAAAAAAAAAAATTTGTGGGGTGGCAGCGTCGGTAGGAGAGAAGTATATTTGTTTATTGCATGTGCGTATAAACCTGGCAGCCAATGAATGACCATGCATGATACAGGTCTTCCGAGCTCTATAAGTACTTGTCTCTGCAACATTTGAGTGAGATTTTCTTAATCAGCATACATGTACAAGTAGTCATTCTACAGAAAATTGTGGATGTGTACCGGCCGGCCTTGAACAGAGAAATTTACACCGATTAGCACTATAAATAGCGCTAGTAATTCTAACACCGGCGAGAGAGATGCGACTGCACTTCAACAGCTAGCCGAGTGCCCAGCAGATATACAAGCTTTCCTATCTTTGTACATTATTGTAAATACACTTGCTCCTTAACCGAACCTCGACTTGATTGTTCTTATTTTCACTGTTGTTCCACGACACAACATCTACCTAATGTACAAATTTACTCCCCCCAAATAAATAAATTAAAAAAAAACTTAACCTGGGCGCAATCTCAGGAACCAGTCCGGAAAAGAAATTTAAATAAAATATTCCACCGAATTCAATTCCCATGTAATGAAATTTACGTTAAAAGTGTGGCGTACGTAATAAATGTAAAAATTCGGTAATTATGACTAAAACCAGACCCTAACTTTCAAACACGAGTGCAAGTCTGCTAATTGAGGTATGGATGTAAAAGATAGAAAATAACTAAACAATCTGATAAAATATATAAGAAATTAACTAAAATAAACATAGTTATTTGAAAAGATATGCAATAAAAACTAAAACATCAATTGTAAATAAAAACGGTAACGCATTTTTATACATTTTTTACAAGGGTGGTGAAAAAATAAACATAAAACATAGTTTAGTAAAAAAATAAACATAAAATATAATTAAGTAAAAAAAATAAACATAAAATATAATTAAGTAAAAAAAATAAACATAAAATATAATTAAGGAAAAAAAATAAACATAAAATATAGTTAAGGAAAAAATAAACATAAAATATAGTTAAGTAAAAAAATAAACATAAAATATAATTAAGTAAAAACAATAAACATAAAATATAGTTAAGTAGAAAAAATAAACATAAAATATAGTTAAGTAAAAAATAAACATAAAATATAATTAAGTAAAAAAATAAACATAAAATATTATTAAGTAAAAAAATAAACATAAAATTTAGTTAAGTAAAAATATAGTTTAAACGTTTTAAAATGGGAAGAATATATACAGTGGGATAGAAAGCGAACGAGGAAATAAATTTTTGTTGTTTTTTATTTGAAATGAGAGAGAGAGAGAGAGAGAGAGAGAGAGAGAGAGAGAGAGAGAGAGAGAGAGAGAGAGAGAGAGAGAGAGAGAGTTGGGAAGAGTATATACAGCGGGAGAATCCAGTAGATCGCATAGGTGTAAATAAAGTATATATAAATGAATTACCTACAAAAAAGTAACTGTGTTTTAAATATATAATTAATTACTGAAACAAATGTACTAAGTGAGGGCAAAGGTAGGTATCATTGCGACGTCATGTTTGCATGGTATCTTAGCGTTCGTTTAGCATGCTAATAACGTTATTCCAGAATGTAGGAATGGCTAGAGCCCATCCAGTCAGAAGGAGGTGAAATAGTATTGGGAGATTTTTGTTATTTTTGTAACGGAAAAAGGAAGGATTATGTTATTTCAATGAGTTTATGATCCAGTTACGAAGGGTGAAACCCCATATCAGTCCAGACTACAGAATACCCCCGGTGATGACTGCGAACGGTAGGAGGACTTGTTATTTAGAGGAAAAAATAAGAACTACTTCATCTAAAGATGGGTGCAATTGTGATGATGTTGCTCCTGGGATGAAATGTAGGATTTTATTACATAAGGACTAAATGTGTCTAAAATTTGTTCCAAAGTTACATAAAATAGTGGCTAATAGTCTAGACATAATAAATTTGTATGTGACATCTGTTGTTGCAAACCTACAGTACTTTGGTCCAGAGGGGAATTTCGGCAATCAAAATGTTATATAGGAAATAAGGTAAGATAATAAAATAACGAAAAGACACAAAATTAAACAATCGAAGCCAAGCATTTAAACGTTTCAGTCTAATTCCTGTCACATAATCATTTGCTCCTAATATTTTATGAATCTGTAATTTGATTGGCCCCTTTGTTACTAGTCTCAGTCTTTTCGGTAAATACTATTATGATATGTGTTCTTCAGAATTGTCTGATCTATTACCCGTTTCTTTTATTCGTTTGGATCGTTGATCTAGTGGCCTCCATCAATTCGTTTATACTTCATTTTAATACAGCTTCCTTATTCCAGTAGCTTCTTGCCAAGAACCGCAGGCTTTTGGAACCTTCCAACTGTTTTTCCTACCTCTAAACATTGGTCTTTTCAAGACTAAGCTCATCAGGCATCACCTATTTTTTCGTTAATCATCTTTTCTTTTTTTTTTTGTTAGTTCTTTGCATTAAAGCAGTTTCAAATCTTATCTCGAGCGATTAACATACACCATTCTCCTTTTTATTTTCATCTTGGCAAATTTGACTAATGAACCTTAGCATAAATAAAGGTTTAAGCATAAGTGTGTATGAATAAAGATTCGTAATACATAAATATATAGCTTTACTTGTCATTGAACACTATTAGATAAACATAGTTAGGGGCCGCTAGATTAATTACAATTTCACTGGATGCACCCCCCCACATATATATATATATATATATATATATATATATATATATATATATATATATATATATACAAAGAAAAGTAAGAATATCCGTCTTAAGATGGATAAAATGAATTCATCAAACAGAAGATTCGCATTACATTTATGTCCCTTACGAAGATTAAAATCAAAACATAATTCAACTAAACCTTAGAATCCAAATTTGATCAAAATCTATTACATGATTTTGACTCTAGAAAATGTCCAGAATTTAAGCCTTCAACTGAAAATGTATTGACATTATAAAGAAATCTTGCTTTGTCTCCACGAATAAAATTTAATGCAAATCTGAAATATTTGAATGTTCTAATGAGAAGTATCCATGTTACACCGCTGAAAAACTCTTTAAAATTTACCAAAAGAAACTGAAATTTTGAAAATATTTATTTATTTTTCATTTCAAAGGAGTCACCATTTATCAAGGCCTGTAGGTCACTCGAGGATAAGAATTAATTAGTGTACAGTAGTCAATAGGACACAATCGTAGTAATCGTTATTAGTAGAAATTTGGTAAATTGAATTACTCAAGAATCAAAAATTTGTTTACATTGTACTTGAAGACGGTCATATTGTAGCCAGCTGGAAAGCAGGCAAACGAAATAGAATACCACAAGCGTGAAATTCTTAGTTCATGGAATCTACGTTGAGGTTTAGGCACAGAAAAAGAGTGGGCGAAATTAGTGATAGTCGTTTTAACTAGCCGAGTGTTTTTCGTGAAAGTTTGGCGATGAGGGACCAAATTCTGTGTTTTATTAAGCCAGAAGTGGAACCAAAATATATTGCCTCTTGTTTAGTGTAATTATTTCCCGGTAGATTAGGTTTTGGATTATTATATGGTGGGTTGGTTTGTTGGTTGGTTTGTTGATTGGATTGGTAGATCGGTTAAAGTTGGTGTCATTATTTAATAGGGTGGTTGAGTTATGGTTGCTATTAAATTCATTTAGATTTGGGTTTTTGATACTGTGCAGCTATAGACAACATTTTTCATTTTACATGAGCCTTGTAGGGGACATTTATTTTTTCTTCTACAGTTACAGCCTGCTATATTTTGTATAATTGTATTTTGTATCTTATTAATTTTTTTTATTGTTAGAACTAATTATTTTTTGATGAAGGTTTGGCATAGTTGAGTAAGACACTTTGATTGTATTCTTATTGAATATTTTATTATATCTATGGGGTGGGCTTTAAAGTTCCTATCCAATATTTTAAAAAATTATCTGGCTAAGTTTGTCTCAAGATTTTTGGAATATGGAGGGTTGAACCATACGGTCTCCTTATGTCTGTTTTTACGTTTACGGTTTTGGTTTGCTGTTTATTTGTATTAGTATCTTATACTTGTGGTTTGGTTTTATCTTTTCTTGCCTTTTGGTCATTTTTTAAATTCGTATATGGGATGACATGGCCATATTATAGGTTATTACGCTCTTAGTAGGTTTATTTTCAATGCAGTTTATGTTTCTATCATTTTTATTTATGAATTTAATTTGTGAATTGTATCCTGAGTTTTTAAGGGCTTCATTGTAATATTTTTCATTTTTGTAAAATATATTTAAAAAAAATCCGATTTTTGAAAGCAAAATAAATTGGGAAACTAAACATCTGTAAGAGAAAAAAATGATTATGGTGCATAATAATGTTACAAAAATGTAAACAACTTAATAATGTCAACTAAAAAATGTAAACATCTTGATAATGTTAACTAAAAAATGTAAACAGCTTAATAATGTTAACAAAAAATGTAAACAAATTAATAATGGTAACAAAAATGTAAACACCTTAATAATGTCAACTAAAATGTAAACAACTTAATAATGTTAACAAAAACGTGTAAACAACTTGATAATGTAAACATTAACATGTAAACAACTTGATAATCTTAACAAAAAATGTAAACAACTTTATACTGTGAACAAAAAATGTAAACAACTTAATAATGTTAACTAAAAATGTAGACAACTTAATGTTTAATAAAAGAACTTAATAATCTTAACTAAAAAATGCAAAAAATTAATAATGTTAACTAAAAATGTAAACAACTTGAAAATGTTAACTAAAAATGTGAACAACTAAAGAATCTTAACAAAAATGTAAACAACTTAATACTGTTAACTACAAAAGTAAACAACTTAGTAATGTTAACAAAAAATATAAACAAAATAATAATGGTAACAAAAATGTAAACAACGTCTTTATGTTAACAGAAATGTAAACAACTCTATAATGTTAACTAAAAATGTAGGCACCGCCAAAACTGGGGGGGGGGGGCAGGTCAGTACTTTTTGACGGACCGTCTTTTTAAAAATCTACCAAAAATCAGGTAATTATCCGATCAATACGAAATTTTCAGCGATTATTAGGAGAAGAATGAACTTTATAACAGTGTACTTATTTTTCATAAACGATATATATATATATATTTATATATATATATATATATATATATATATATATTTGCTTACAACCCCCCCTTGTTTTGAAGTGGGAACAAATATGCTTAAAATAATCATCTGAAACTGAACACAAGATATTGTGTTGTTGTAAGGGACAGAATTATAGATTAAAAAAAAATTGTTTGCATACCTTATTTTGACGTCTGAATATCAGAACTTCGATTGTGTTTAATTATCCCGCTTTTGAGTTTTGAAGTGTGAAATTCGGTGAATATAATATAAAATAATTAATTTAAGTTAAGCAAAACAAAAAAAAAAAAATTTAATATTTATACGAAAAAAGCCATTTTAAAATTTTTGATAAATAAATTAAAAATATTTTTTAGCCGAATAATGCATGACCATTATTAAACAGGGCATGCTTTGAAGAATCGATACAAAAAAAAATTCGATAAATATTGTGCCCTTTGTGTTAAAAATAGCATCATTTTTTTCGATCCCGTTTGAAAACGTTTGCCGTCTTTCGACTATGGTGGACCAAACGCGCTGAAATAATTTTTTTTTATTCTGCTTTAAATTGCCCCCCCCCTCATTTTGGGGAGTCTGGCACCCATACATATACACATTAAAAACCAAACTCATACAAATGGTCACCCATCTGGTACTGGCCAGCCTCAGCTTAATAATACATTGAAATTTTCGTCACTGAAAAATAAGTTTTTTTTGGCCTGTTTGGTCTTCCATAGTTTTCTTCTTATCAAACGCAAACGTAAACAGTGTCGCTGTAGACTTTAAGATCGACGCGAAATATCTGGTTACCTATATGAATAAGTGGAATTATTTGAAATTCAGGTACTTATATTATAATATTTTTGCATATTCTCTTAGAAAATCAGCCTAAATCTTAGACAATAAATAAATAAATTAATTATTTCAAAAACCTTTTTTTTTAAAATATTTATGTACGTTTTTTGTGCAAGACAAAAAATGTCAATTGTTAACTTTTTGGGAAAATTTAACATTTAAAATTTAATTAAAAATAGTAGAAAAAGTTTTACATTATTCTGTTTTCTATATGATAAAATTCAGGGTTTTATCTTTCTGGAAACAAAAAGTTACTCAGAAATAATGGATTTTAATAAATGTAATTTCTTTTTAAAACACCACAACAACTTGATTTTGCGGCCATTTTTGGCGGTGCCTATAAAAATGTAAACAACTGAATAATGTTGACTAAAAATGTGAACAACATAATAATGTTAACTAAAAATGTAAGCAACTTATTAATGTTAACAAAAATGTAAACAATATAATAATCGTAGCTAAAAATGTAAACAACTTTACAATGTTAACAATAATGTAAACAATAATGTAAACAACGCACTAATGTAAACAAAAATATAAACAACTTGTAGTGTTGACTAAAAAATGTAAACAACTTGATAGTGTAAACTAAACATGTAACCAACTTATTAATGTTAACAAAAATTTCAACAACTTCATAATGTTAACTAAAAATTTAAACGACGCAATAATAGTAAAAAATGTAAACAACTTAATAATGTTAGCAAAAATTGTAAACAAATTAACAATGTTAACAGACCATGTAAAAAACTTGGTAATGTTAACTAAAAATGTAAACAACTTAATAATGCTAACAAAAACATGTAAACAATTTCATAATATAAAATAAATTATATAACAACGCAATAATGTTACCAAAAATGTAAACAACTTGATAATGTTAACTAAAATGTACAGCACTTAATAATGTTAAAAAAAATGTTAACAACTTAATAATGTTTACAAATATGTAAACAAATTAACACTGTTAACAAAATTGTAAACAAGGCACTAACGTAAACTAAAAATGTAAACAACTTTATAATGTTAACTAAAAAATGTGAACAACTTATTAATGTTAACAGAAAATGTAAACAAGTTGATAATTTTAACTAAAAATGTACAAACTTAATAATATGAAATAAAAAAGGTAAACAATTAATAATGTCAACTAAAAATGTAAACAACTTAATAATGTTAACTAAAAATGTAGACAACTTAATAATGTTAACTAAAAATGTGAACAACTTAAGAATCTTAACATAAAAAATGTAAACAACTTGATAATGTTAACAAAAATGTTAACAACTTAATAATGTTAAGAGAAAATATAAACAACTTGATAATGTAAACATTAACATGTAAACAACTTGATAATCTTAACAAAAATGTAAACAACTTTATACTGTGAACAAAAATGTAAACAACTTAATAATGTTAACTAAAAATGTAAACAACATAATAATGTTAACTAAAAATTTAAGCAACTTATTATTGTTAGCAAAAATGTAAACAATATAATAATCGTAACTAAAAATGTAAACAACATGATAGTGTGAACTTAATATGTAACCAACTTATTAATGTTAACAAAAATGTAAACAGCTTTATAATGTTAACTAAAAATTTAAACGACGCAATAATATTAAAAAATGTAAACAACTTAATAATGTTAACTAAAAAATGTAAACAACTTAATAATCTTTACTAAAAATGTAAGCAACTTGATAATGTTAACTAAAAATGTAAACAACTTGATTTAGTTAACTAAAAATGTGAACAACTTGATAGTATTAACAACAAATGTGAACAACTTATTAATGTTAACAGAAAATGTAAACAAGTTGATAATTTTAACTAAAAATGTACAAACTTAATAATATGAAATAAAAAAGGTAAACAATTAATAATGTCAACTAAAAATGTAAACAACTTAATAATGTTTTATAAAAAAAGGATAACAACTTAATAGTATTAATTAAAAATAAAATTGATAATGTAAACTAAAAAATGTAAACAACTTAATATTGTTAACTAAAGAAATGTAAAAACCTTGATAATGTTAACTATAAAACGTAACCAACTTGATAATTTTAATTTAAAAAATGTCAACAACTTGATAAACTTTACTAAAAAAATGTAAACAACTTGATAATGTAAACATAAAGATGAAAACAACTTAACAATGTTAACAAAAAATGTAAACAACTTTATGCAGTCAACCAAAAATGTTAGCAACTTAATAATGTTAACTAAAAATGTAAACAACTTAATAACGTTTAATAAAAATTGATAACAACTTAATAGTCTTAACTAAAAATAAAGTTTACTAGAAAATGTAAACAACTTAATAAAGTTAACTAAAAATGTAAACAACTTAATAAAGTTAACTAAAAATGTAAACAACTTAATAAAGTTAACTAAAAATGTAAACAACTTAATATTGTAAACTAAAGAAATGTAAATACCTTGATCATGTTAACTATAAAATGTAAACAACTTAATAATTATAACTAAACAAATGTAAAGAACTTGATAAAGTTAACTAAAAAAATTTAAACAACTTGATAATGTTAACTTAAAAATTTAAATGGTTGATAATATTAACTAAAAAAATAAAGAATTTGTTAATGTTAACTATAAATGTAAACAACTTGATAATGTTAACTAAAAATGTAAACAACTTGATAATGTTAAGTAAAAACTGTAAACAACATGATAATGTTAACTTAAAAATGTAAAAACTTCATGCTGTTAACCAAAAATGTAAAAAAAATTATGTTAACTAAAAATGTAAAAAACTTAATAATGTTTGATAAAAAGGGGATAACAACTTAATAATCTTAACAAAAAAATGCAAACTACTTAATAATGTTTACTAAATATGCAAACAACTTGATAATGTTAACTAAAAATGTGACCAACTTAAGAATCTTAACAAAAAATTCAAACAACTTAGTACTGTTAACTACAAATGTAAACAAATTAATAATGTTAACAAAAATGTAAACAACATAATAATTTTAACAAAAATGTATACAACCTAATAATTACACAAAATGTAAACAACTTAACAATGTTAACAAAAATGTAAACACTTTAATAATGTTAACAAAAATGTAAACAACTTAATAATTGTAACTAAAAATGCAAACAACTTAATAATTGAAACAAGCATATAAACACCTCAACAAAGTTAACAAAAATGTAAACAACTTGATAATTTTAACAAAAATATAAACAACTTGATAATGTTAACTGAAAAATGTAAATAACTTAAAATAACTAAAAATGTTAACCACTTAATAATGTTAAGAAAAAATGTACACAATGATATAATGTAAAAAAATGTGAACAACGTAATAATGCTAACTAAAACAATGTAAACAACTTAATAATATTTACTAAAAAATGTAAACAACTTAATAATACTAACTAAAAATGTAAACCACTTAATAATATAAACTGAAAAATTTAAACAACTTAGTAATAGTAACTACAAATATAAACCACTTAATAATGTTAACTATAAAATGTAAACAACTTGTATTGTGTTAACTGAAATATGTAAATAACTTGATAATGTTAAATAAAAATTGGAAACAAATTGATAATGTTAACTAAAAAATCCAAACAACTTGATAAAGTTAACTAAAAAATGTAAACAACTTTATAATGTAAACTAAAAAATGTAAACAACTTGATAATGTTTACTAAAATGTAAACAACTTGATTGAGTTAACTAGAACGTGTAAACAACTTAATATTGGTAACTAAAAATGTTACCAACTTAATAATGTTAACAAAAAATGTAAAAAGCTTTATTAAGCTTTTTACATCGGAACTAAAAAAATGTAAACAGCATTATTGCATTAACTTAAAAAATTTAAACACCTTGGACGTGTTAACTAAAAAATGTAAAAACTTAATAATATTAACTAAAAAAATGTGAACAATTTGATAATGTTATCTAAAAAAATGTAAACAAATTGATCAAGTTTACTAAATAAATGTAAACAACTTGAGAAAGTTAACTAAAATGTAAACGACTTAATAATGTTAACTAAAAAATGTAAATTAGTTGATAATGTTAACTAAAAAATGTAAACAACTTGATAATGTTAATTAAAAATGTAATCAACTTGATAATGTTAACTGAAAACGTAAACAACTTGATAATGTCAACTAAAAATGTAAACAACTTGATAATATTAACTAAATAATATAAACTACTTGATAATGTTAACTAAAAATGTAGACAAATTGAAATGGTTTACTAAATAAATGTAAACAACTTAATAGAGTTAATTAATAAATGTAAACAACTTGATAATGTAACTAAACCATGTAAACAAATTGGTAATGTTAACTATGAATGTAAAAAAATTGAAAATGTTTAATAAAAAAATATAAACAACTTGATTAAGTTACCTAAAAAATGTAAACAATTTCATAATTTTAACTAAAAACATGTTAATAACTTGATAATGTTAACTAAAAACTGTAAACCACTTGATAATGTAAACTAAAAAATTAAAACAACTTAGTAATTTTATCTAAAAATATAAACAACTTAATAATGTTAACTAAAATGTAAACAACTTGATAGTGTTAACTAAAAATGTAAACAACTCGATTGTGTTAACTTAAAAATGGAAACCACTTGATAATGTTAACTAAAAATGTAAACAACTTGATAATCTTAACTTAAAAATGGAAATAATTTGATAATATAACTAAAAATAATGTAAACAATTTCATAATGTTAATTAAAAAAATGTAATCAACTGGATAATGTTAACTAAAAATGTAAACAACTTCATAAAGTTAACTTAAAAACTGTAAACAACCTTATAATGTTTTCTAAAAAATGTAAGTAACTTGATAAAGTTAACTAAAATATGTAAAGCACTTGATAAAGTTAGCTAGAAAAATGTAAACAACTGGATAATGTTACTATAAAATGTAAACAATTGATAGTGTTAACTAAATATGTAAAAAACTTGATAATCATTACTAAAAATATTAATGATCACTAAAAAATGTAAACAACTTGAAAATATTAACTAAAAATATAAAAACTGGATAATGGTAACTAAAAATGTAAACAACTTGATGATGTTAACTATAAAATGTAAAAAACTTGATAATGTTAACTAAAAATGTAAACAACTTGATAATGTTACCTAAAAATGTTAAAACCTGATAATGTTAACTAAAATAATGTAAACAACTTAATAATATTAACTGAAAGAATTTAAACAACTTGAGGAAGTTAACAAAAAGAATGTAAACAACTTGATAATGTAATCTAAAACAGATAAAAACTTGATAATGTTAACTAAAAAATGTAAACAACACGTGAATATTAACAATAAATGTAAACACCTTGGTAATGTTAATTAAAAATGTAAACAATTGATAATGTGAACTAAAAAATGTAAAAAATTTAATAATGTTTACTAAAAATGTAAAGAACTTGTTATGTGAACAAAAAATATAAAGAACTTAATAATATTAACTAAAAATGAAAACACTAATGTTAACTAAAAAATTATAAACCACTTTGTAATATTAACTAAAAATATAAACAACTTAATAATGTTAACTAAAAATGTAAACTCCTTGATATTGTTAACTAAAAATATAAACAACTTGTTAATGTTTACTATAAATGTAAACAACCTGGTAATGTTAACTCAAAAATGGAAACCACTTGAAAATGTTAAATAAAAAATATAAACAACTTGATAATGTTAAATAAAAAATTTAAACAACTTGATAATGTTAGATACAAAAATGTAAACAACTTGATAATGTTAACTAAAAACTGTCAACAACTTGACAATGTTAACTAAAAAAATTTAAACAACTTGATAATGTTATCTAAAATGTAAACAACTAAATAATGTTAACTAAAAATGTTAACAACTTGATAATATTAACTAGGAATATAAATAGTTTATAATGGTAACTAAAAAAAGTTAATATTTGATAATGTTAACTAAAAAAATGTAAACAACTTGATAATGTTAACTAAAAAGTGTAAACAACTGTATAATGTTAACTAAAAGAATTTAAACAACTTGATAAAGCTAAATAGAAATATAAACAACTTAATAATGTTAACTAAAAAATGCAAAACATTTGATGATGTAAATTTAAAAATGATAACAACTTGATAATGTAAACTAAAATTGTAAACAATTTGATAATGCAAACGAAAAAATGTAAACAACTTGAAATTGTTAACTAAAAAATGTCAACAACTTTATAATGTTAAAAGAATTTAAATAACTTGATAATGTTAACTAAAAAGAATGTAATGAACTTGATAATGTTAACTAAAAAATTGTAAACAACTTCATAATGTTAACTTAAAAATGTAAACAACTTGATAATGTTAACTTAAAAATGTAAATAACTTGATAAGTTAACTAAAAAATTGTAAACAACTTGATAATGTTAACTAAAAATGTAAACAACTTGATAATGTTGATTTAAAAATGTAAACTCGTTGATAATGCTAA
This sequence comes from Euprymna scolopes, assembly GCF_053919585.1. Lineage (NCBI taxonomy): Eukaryota > Metazoa > Mollusca > Cephalopoda > Sepiida > Sepiolidae > Euprymna > Euprymna scolopes. The sequence goes on from NC_136522.1 coordinate 34,689,435, forward strand.
CTAAACAATGTTAACAACTTTATAATGTTAACTAAAATATAAATAGTTGATAATGGTAACTAAAAATGTACATATTTTATAATGTTTACTAAAAAATATAAATAACTTGATAATGTGTACTAACAAATGTAAACACCTGTATAATGTTAACTACAAGAATTTAATGATCAAGTTAATTAAAAAGAATGTAAACAACTTGATAATGTTATCTAAAAATGTAAACAACTTTATAATGTTAACTAAAAAATGTAAAAAATTAGATAATGCTAACTAAAAAATGTAAACAACTTGATAATGTGAACTAAAAAATGTAAATAGTTTATAACATTTACAAAAAAATGTAAATAACTTGATAAAGTTAACTAAAAAATGTAAACAACTTAATAATGTTAACTAAAAAATGTAAACAACTTTATAATGTTAACTAAAAATGTAAATAATTGATAATGGTAACCAAAAAATGTAAACAACTGTATAATGATAACTAAAATATGTAAACAACTTGATAATATTAACTAAAAATGTAAATAATTGATAATTTTAACAAAAAGGTGTAAACAACTTTATGTTTGATAAGAAATGTAAACAACTTGATAATGTTAAAAAATGTAAACAACTTAATAATGTTACTTTATAACTGTAAACAACTTGATAATGTTAACTAAAAATGTCAACAACTTGATAATGTTACCTAAAAAATGTAAACAACTTAATAATGTTAACTAAAAATGTAAACAAGTTTATAATGTTTACTAAAAATGTAAACAACTTGATAATGTTATCTAAATATGTAAACAACTTCATAATATTAACTAAAAATTGTAAACAACTTGATAATGTTAACTAAAAAATGTAAACAACTTGATAATGTTAACTAAAAAATGTAAACAACATGATAATGTTAACTAAAAATTGAAACAACTTGATAATGTTAACTAAAAATTGAAACAACTTGATAATGTTAACTAAAAAATGTAAACAACTTGATAATATTAACAAAACATATGTAAATAACTTGATAATGGTAACTAAAAATTGAAACAACTTGATAATGTTAACTAAAAATGTAAACAACTTGATAATGTTAACTAAAAAATGTAAACAACTTGATAATGTTAACTAAAAATGTAAAAAACTTGAAAATATTAACTAAAAATGTAAACAACTTGATAATATTAACTAAAAATTGTAAACAACTTGATAATGTTTACTAAAAATGTAAACAACTTGATAATATTTACTAAAAAATGTAAACAACTTGATAATTTTTACTAAAAAATGTAAACAACTTGATAATGTTAACTAAAAAAATGTAAACAACTTGATAATATTAACTAAAAAATGTAAACAACTTGATAATGTTAACAAAAAATGCAAACAACTTGATAATATTAACTAAAAATTGTAAACAACTCGATAATGTTTACTAAAAATTGTAAACAACTCGATAATGTTAACTAAAAAATGTAAAAAACTTGATAATGTTAACTAAAAAATGTAAACAACTTGATAATATTAACTGAAAATGTAAATAATTGATAATGTTAACAAAAACGTGTAAACAACTTTATGTTTGATAAGAAATGTAAACAACTTGATAAAGTTAACTGAAAAATGTCAACATCTTGATAATGTTAACTAAAAAATGTAAAGAACTTGATAATGTTAACTAAAAAAATGTAAACGACTTGATAATGTTTACTGAAAATGTAAACAACTTTATAATGTTAACTAAAAAATGTCAAAAACTTTATAATGTTAACAAAAAATGTCAACAACTTGATAATGTTAACAAAAAAATGTAAACAACTTGATAATGTTAACTAAAAATGTAAACAACTTGATAATATTAACTGAAAAATGTAAACAACTTGATAATATTTACTGAAAATTCAAACAACTTGATAATGTTAACTAAAAATTTTTTAAAAACTTGACAAGTATAATAAAAAGAATGTAAACAACTTGATAATTTTATCTTAAAAATGTCAACAACTTAATAATGTTAACTAAAAAATGTAAACAACTTTATAATATTACTTTAAAAATGTAAACAACTTCATAATGTTAACAAAAAATGTCAACAACTTGATAATGTTAACTAAAATATGTAAACAACTTGATAATGTTTACTAAAAATGTAAACAACTTGATAATGTTAACTAAAAATGTAAACAGCTTGATAATGTTAACTAAAAAATGTAAACAACTTGATAATGTTAACTAAAAAATGTAAACAACTTGATAATATTTACTGAAAATTCAAACAACTTGATAATGTTAACAAAAAATGCAAACAACTTGATAATGTTAACTAAAAAATTAAAAAAACTTGACAAGTTAAATAAAAAGAATGTAAACAACTTGATAATTTTATCTTAAAAATGTCAACAACTTTATAATGTTAACTAAAAAATGTAAACAACTTTATAATGTTACTTTAAAAATGTAACCAACTTCATAATGTTAACAAAAAATGTCAACAACTTGATAATTTTTAGTAAAAAATGTAAACAAGTTAATAAATTAATTAGAAAATTTAAACAACTTTATAATGTTAACTAAAAAAATGTAAACAACTTAATAATGTAAACTAAAAAATGTAAACTACTGGATAATGTAAACTAAAAAATGTAAACAACTAGATAATGTTAACTAAAATATGTAAACAACTAGATAATGTTAACTAAAATATGTAAACAACTTGATAATGTTAACTAAAAAATGTAAAAAACTTGATAATGTTAACTAAATAAATGTAAAAAAACTTTATAATGTTAACTAAAAAAATCGATTATCGTTTATCGTGTTATGCATTCGAAGCTTTCAAATCATTGTAATTTTACAGTCGAAATTTTGTCTGTTTTCAACACATGTCGCTTTTTTATTAGACGTAATGATATAGGTGGAAGATTTTGAAGAAAAACGGAACACAAAATCGATTTAAAAAAAATGACAACAGGCGTTTTTTTTCTTTTCCCGGTACTAAAATCAACATCTGAAATGGCCCTTTCACTGTTGATTGCGGTATGTTGTTGATCCTGTGCAGATCTAAGTAACCCTAACCCGCACAGGCTTACCTTCTCTCTTTGAAAAGGGGTTAGTTTATTACTAATCGCCTGAAGAATGCTGACGGAGCTGCTCAGTCATTTTTCGGCGCTGGCTCTTCAATCTTTCCAACTCTAATGTCATCTGATGTCGACGTGACATAGAGATAAATACCCAGAGGTGAGTTGCAACGAATTATCTTGCTTATAAATCGTCCTTGTAAAACAAAAGTTCTCAAAAAAAATCAGTAAACAATAAAATTCAAGTCTGGTGCAAAACAAGATGTGCAAACAATTCCGTTTTGTAGATTTCCTATTGTAAATCAAATTGAAAAAAAAAAACGCCAAAGTAAATTAGTTAAAGAATTTCATTGCTTCCCCCTTCTACATCGAAATCTGGCAAATAAAGTTTCTACGCTTATGTAATGGAATATGCTAAACAAAATGACGAAATGTTCGAATTTCGAAAAGTACATCAAAATAACTTATCGTATACAGAAGTTCCATATGACATTTTCAAATCATAATTCACACAATTAAGTTAGTTTTTGATTCTTATATAATATAAAATAATTTATATACTAAAATACATATTCAAAATTACAGGGTGGTCACTCCTAAAGCGGGAAATTTATCAAACGCTAATTTATTTTACAAAGACTAATTTATATCTATATAAAGTTGAGTTTTTCTTCTATTGGTATTAAAAGCATACTTTTACTCTTTAAAATTATTAAAACGAAGTTCTTGATATACTCAATCATGGATATGCGAGCTACAAAATAAAGGTTAATTAATTTGCATATTCCTTTGAAAAACGAATTTCATTAATTAATTATTCATTTTTTTATGAATGATTAGGTTCATTTAAGGTTTCGTCGTATTTATACATATTTTCTACATTGTGTATAATTGCATAGCATTTAGGATAAAAAGTTCTTGCAAACATACATGTATTTATATATAAGTGACCTTGTCTGTATGTATTTATATATAAGTGACCTTGTCTGTATGTATTTATATATAAGTGACCTTGTCTGTATGTATTTATATATAAGTGACCTTGTCTGCATGTATTTATATATAAGTGACCTTGTCTGTATGTATTTATATATAAGTGACCTTGTCTGTATGTATTTATATATAAGTGACCTTGTCTGTATGTATTTATATATAAGTGACCTTGTCTGTATGTATTTATATATAAGTGACCTTGTCTGTATGTATTTATATATAAGTGACCTTGTCTGTATGTATTTATATATAAGTGACCTTGTCTGTATGTATTTATATATAAGTGACCTTGTCTGTATGTATTTATATATAAGTGACCTTGTCTGTATGTATTTATATATAAGTGACCTTGTCTGTATGTATTTATATATAAGTGACCTTGTCTGCATGTATTTATATATAAGTGACCTTGTCTGTATGTATTTATATATAAGTGACCTTGTCTGTATGTATTTATATATAAGTGACCTTGTCTGTATGTATTTATATATAAGTGACCTTGTCTGTATGTATTTATATATAAGTGACCTTGTCTGCATGTATTTATATATAAGTGACCTTTTCTGTATGTATTTATATATAAGTGACCTTGTCTGTATGTATTTATATATAAGTGGCCTTGTCTGCATGTATTTATATATAAGTGACCTTGTCTGTATGTATTTATATATAAGTGATCTTGTTTGTATGTATGCGGAAAATCTATACCAAAATCTCTCTGAATTTTTGGCTTCAAGACATGAAACTTGATTTTGACCTGTGGAACAATTTCGATTTTGTTTTTAGCTGGTAAAAATAGTTGCTAAGGAACCAAGATTGCAAAAAAAAAAAAAAAAAAAAAAAAAAAACAGCAAGAGTAAATCGAATAAAGCTGTTACTCCTACTGTTACTTTTGCCCATGCACAAAATGAAACATTCATAGCTTAAAATCGTTAAATTTTATTTTCTCATATCCATTTGTCGATAGTCCAGGCGATAAATAACAACTAAGGCTGGATGTTTTCGTTTCGATTCTAGCGGATGGGACCCAAGTCATATTTTAAACAACTTTTGAAATCATTACTGTATATTGGATAGAGAATTGGATCTATAATAATAAATACGAAGTTTGCACGAAATGAAATATAATGTTTATACATATTTTATGAACGGGGACACCGGACGGCCTGTTAGTATTATAAAACGTTCACAGATGCCCAAAATTTCATGAAGTGAATGAACCAAATACGATGAAATTTAAACAATAAAATTTAAAAACTCAAATTTCCCGTTTTTCTAATAACCACCCTGTATAACGCCAAGATTTTGCAAACATTTTATGCCTTTTGGACACAAAATGGCGAATAATATATGTGACGTATTTTTATTATTATTTTTTTTTATTATTAAACGGTTACTTATTAAAATCATGTATGTTAAATAATAAAATAAAAAAAACAATTGATCAAAATCCTTCGTAATTCTTCAAATCGACCTCAATTGATCTCGAGATAATTATGCTAGTTAACATATCATAACATAGTAATCCAATATAAAACGTTAGGAAATACTTGTGATGGTAAAATTATACTCTACACTAAAAATTACGGAAATAATCCAGTAGCTTTTTTCTTATTTGAGAAATTGAATGTTTAAATTTATGCGACAGTCGCCGCGGTTTCAGCTAAGGGAGAAAAAGACAAGAAAAGAAAACTTAGGGTTAAGTTAGGATTAGGGTTAGTATTTTGTTTTTTCTTTTCTGAAATACAAACAAAACACAGTAAGAGAATACAATAAAAACAACTTCGCAGGCAGCTGTAGTTAAAAAAAAAAATCCTTTAAATTTAAGTCATTAATGTCCATTTCGGAGGAAAAGCAAAAGCAATTTCTTTGAAAAATATTACATAATGGCAAGGGTTGTCTCCCCTGACAGAACGTTTTTAAAATAGAGAAAAAATGGCGTCAAAATAACTTAATATCACACATATTACCGACATTTTGGTTTTTATTAATTATACTCTTACTACATTATTTTCCGAGTTTTTTCTTACATTGCAAGTAAGTATATATTAACGTTTTGATATGATTTTATTTTTATCGGATATATTTTACTCAGATCTTGTCCTGTAGTTGTACCAAATCCCATTTAACTAAAAATTATTTAAGACTAGCTGGCGTTGTTATATTTGAATATTCCGTCCTCATCGATAATTAATTTTTTCTCAATGAAATTCAGCAAATTTAATTCTCGTTTAATGCATGACTAAAAGATAGAATTATTGAATTTTAATTAAAGTTTCGAAATTCGAATAAAATAATAAAATAACTTTAACTAAAAGAGACTCCGATAAACGCTGTGTATGGACATCTGATATATATATATATATATATATATATATATATATATATATATATATATATATATATGCACACACACACACACACACACACACACACACACACACACATATATTGTCCGGTCGTAAAATACGCTTAAATATATATGGGTTGATTAACGCAGATTTCGTAGTTATTATTATATTATATAGGATCCAATATATAGTAATTATTTAAAAAGTAAAAAACAAATGATTCGTGCGCCACCACCGAGAATCGAAATCAAAACGATTAGTTTACGATTTACATTTTCCTTTGACGTTAATGCCTAAACTATGAAGACATGTTTGCTGCAAGGGTAAAAATTAAAACATGAACCAATAGCTATTACGTTATGCATGCATATTCGTAATGCCGTCGTTCGACTTTCACCTGTCACATTCCATTTTTTCAATTTTTACACTTTTGCACCGATTTTCCTCGGCTAAAACCCATGTATAAAGTTTCGCATGGGCTTGAATAACCTATATATTAAGTTTCATGTGTGTAGATCAAAACTGACACAGGAGTTTGGTAAGCAACATTTTTAAACACACACACACACACACATATATATATATATATATATTTATATATATATACATATATATATAAAGAAAGAGATTTGTGTTTACTATAACCTTTTTACGCAAATATTACGCAAGTATAAATCATGTAGAATATCTGCATGTATATAATTACACGTAATAGTTAACTAAAGATGATCATCCCATAAGAAAACCGAAAAAAAAAACTAATAGGGAATTAATCAAAATGAATGTTTAAAAGAATATGCAAATTAGCTAAATCTTTCGCAGAAGAATATATATATATATATATATATATATATATATATATATATATATATATATATATATAACAAAGTTGTATTTTCTTTTTAAATAACTAGAAAAAAGGGTTTAATATGAATATCATATCAATACATACAAAAAGAAAATTATGGTAAACAACTGATGATCCCTTCAAAAATAAATTATTGGTATTATAGTAAATTCGAGAGAAAGAGAGTTGATGCAGTGATTACAGGCGATTAAATGACTTATTGACTGGATGGCTTTCTAACGAATGATAAAAAATATTTTTTTGTATAGTTTTAAAGGTTAAAAACTTCAAAGACTATATATATATTTTATATATATATATATATATATATATATATATATATGAGCAAAAAGTTAATAAAATATGTTAAAAAACGTTGAAATGAGTTAAAAACATATTTAATCTGAAAAGGAAACACTAGATAAATGGATAGTCCTTAATCCGCGGAGTTTCGAAGAAATACTTTCCTTCTAATCAGAGGGTAGGAATTAGCAAAATGCAGGATCGGATTTGCATGTAGAAGTATTTGATGAAACAACAAGTAAGTCAAAGATCTTACTTGAAAACAAAAAAAGTGAAGCAGAGGGAATATGGTGAAGAAAAAGAATGAATGGATAGTCTGGTGGAAAATAAAAAATCCAGTGACAGTAAAATCCAAATGTAAAACTTCAAGAAAGTTAAAAGAATTTCCATTTGTACAAGTAAAATCCAAGGAAATCCCGTAATTGGAAGAAGATAGTCCATAATAATCCAAAGGCAGAAATCCATGGAATAATTCACAAAAATGTGTACAAGGAAAAAAGAAAAGATTCCAATAATATTGATAAAAGAAAAATAAGATGTGCTTTTCACTCTACTTCCAAGATATAAATATAAATAAAAAAGATCAGGGAAGAGAAAGAGGAAAATAATGATGATAAAGTTAAACATAAAATATAAAATAAAGGGAAACAAAAGTCAAAATGACCCAGACAGGAAATGTTAAAGGTGCGAAAAAATATATTTTCGTCAATTCGTGGCTGTGAAATGAATCGAACCAGAAGTTCAGTTTTATCAACAAAGCAGGTTTGCACTAACGGTTAAAAAATATATTTATTTTATTTAATATTTTAATAATTCGCGAGGTAAATGTATTTTAATAACATAAAAACATACCTCGACTCTAAAGATGGGTTGTCTGAAAATTTCAAATAAATTGGTAACGTAGAAATATGTTTTTATTCACTTATGAGCAAAAAGTTAATAAAATATGTTAAAAAACACTTTGAAATGAGTTAAAAACATATTTAACCTGAAAAGGAAACACTAGATAAATGGATAGTCCTTAATCCGCGGAGTTTCGAAGAAATACTCTCCTTCTCATCAGAGGGTAGGAATTAGCAAAATGCAGGATCGGATTTTAAATGCAGAAGTATTTGATGATACAACAAGTAAGTCAAAGATCTTACTTGAATACAAAATAAGTTAAGCAGAGGGAATATGGTAAAGAAAAAGGTGATTACACATGAATGGATAGTCTGGTGGAAGATAAAAAATCCAGTGACGGTAAAATCCAAATGTAAAACTTCAAGAAAGTTAAAAGAATTTCCATTTGTACAAGTAAAATCCAAAGATCTCCCGTAATTGGAAGAAGATGGTCCATAATAATCAAAAGGCAGAAATCCATGGAATAATTCACAAAAATGTGTACAAGGAAAAAAATAATATTAATAAAAGAAAAATAAGATGTGCTTTTCACTCTACTTCCGAGACATAACTATAAATAAAAAAGATCTGGGAAGAGAAAGGAGAGAAAAAAAATGATAAAGTTAAATATAAAATAAAGGGAAACAAAAGTCAAAATGACCCAGACAGGAAATGTTAAAGGCGCGAAAATATATATATAGGGCAAAATAATATAGGTCAACTGAAATGTACAGGTCATCACTTAAAAAAAATGCCAGCAAGAGTTGTTAAACGACACTGAAAGAAAAATAAAAAAGGAAAATAAAAATAAATAAATAAATATATAATAAATAAATAGAAAATAAAGAATAAAAAAATAAAAAAATAAAATATAATAAAAATAAAATATAAAATATAATATATAATATAAAATAAAATAAGAATAAAAATAAAACAATAAAAATTATTTAAGGGAAGAAGATGGCCGGTATCTGCAAATTCAGGAAAAAAAATCAAAGTAAATTCATATAGTAAAATTTAATTAAATATACATACAAGATATGAAAGTGTGGGTAGATTGATATATTAGATAGATAGAAAAGTTTAAAGAATAAAACAGAAAATGCAGATAAAAAACCGGCCATGCAAAGAAGAGATAAAGAATTAAAATAAAGGATTATTAAATTATAAAGTATTTAGAAGTATGTCGAAAAACGATAAAGTTAAAGAAAAAAATATTTTATCTCTATCTTCTCTATATAAATAAAATGAACTCATTTTTTCCCGTCTGACTTTTGACATTAATAGGATTAAAAATCAAGATATTTCATGCAAATATAATATGCACAAACGGCAGAACAATATCTGAGGTGTGTTATAGGCTTATTATTTCTCAAATTCCTCGATAATCTTAGATTTCTATACTTTTTCTGCTGAGAAGTCACGGCCAAAATCGGTTAAGATCAATGGAAGTGGTAAAATATTTTCTCTCTAATAAATTCCTCCTCCCCCTGCCACCACTTAACACCGTTTGGGGATCGTTCACAAGGAACAGTTGAGAAGAGAACACTGGTTTGGCTTCGTAGTTCTTTCATGTGAAGTTATTTAAAATCACTAAACTAAGCTGCAGTGTTCTGTGGCGTAGTGGTTAGCGTGCTGGACAATTCACATTATATTTTCACGTTCGCGCCGACCTACCGTAGTCGTTTTTTTTCTAAACAACTGGAATGGACTTTTCTTGGTGACGAACTGTTAACGTTGCAGATGTTTTTGTTTTTTTCACACTTTATTTTCCTACTTTTACTCATGACTCTGGGTTTGATCCTTCCTACTTACCTACCATAACATTTTTTAAAACTCCCCCCCCGTCCCGGAAACAAACACTCGGGCAATGCCGGGTACCCCCGCTAGTATCTATATAAAGGGTAAAAGTAATAACTATGTAATTTCAAAATTGCCATAATTAAATTTGGACTTATGTTTACAGAAAGAGATCAGTTCATTTTTAGAATTTATTATATTGTTACTTTGAGGGGAAGTAATTATAGTTATAGCTTCGGTTGTGCAGAGGCGACATGACTTAGAGCCTAGAGTATAAGACTTAACTTTTTTTATAATAGTCCATTTGATTGAGAAGGGAGTATTGTTAGAGTTAAGTTTTTTAATTAAAGTGGTTAGAGAAGTTCCTTGGTTATTATTAGAATTATGGTTGTTAAAAAAAATGTGGTTTGATATTCTTTTCTTAATTAATGTTGAAGTAGCGCCGATATATGTATGTACTTTATTAAAAGCTCGAGGTCTGGTATTAATATTAATTTGCTGATTTGTATTAGTTAAATAGTTTGAATTTTGTTCATAGTGTTCAACAAATGGTGGGACAATGTCTGTATGAGGACTATTTTGAAGGGGATAATAAGTGTTGTTAGTGTTAGGATGGCTGTTAGGAGAAATATTATTATTCTCATTAATATTATTATTATTATTATTATTATTATTATTATCATCATTATTACTAGTTGTACGATTGTAGATGGAAGGGCTGCTCGAATGGTGTATTGGATTAGTAACTATATCAGATGGAGGATGGGAAGAAGAATAACTTGAAGACGAAATATTAGTGTCTGTTATGGGAGGATTGCGTGGGAGCTCAGTAATAGTGCAAGAATATATAACATCTTTATGGATACAATCATTATTGAGTGGGCAAAGATGTTTGTTATTACAATTACAGTTAGTTTTGGGTTTAATTGGGAAAGGGATTTTTGGGGCTGATTTAAGTTATTTGTTATTAGATGTCAAGATTCTTTGTGCTAAATTAGGCATTGTTGAATAAAAAATCCGGATTGAATTTTTATTGAAAATAGAACTATATCTGTGTGGGTATTTGAAAGAGTTTTGTACAATGTTGAAGAATTCCTTTGGTATATTAGTTTTGACATTTAGGCTAAATGGAGGATTAAACCAAATATTTTTCTTTCTCCTGATGCGACTAGGTGGGTTAGAGGCATTGCGATTAGTATTTTGGTTTAGATTATAAATGTAGACTGGTTTATTGTTATTGATAGCGGCAGATCTTGTTATTTGAACTGGTTTCTTATGAGTCATATTGTGTGTGATTACAGATTTAAGGCGGCCTGCAGGGGGGGGCATAATTGTTGTATTTAATCTTTTCCTTGTGTCTTGAGTTCCATAAAGCATTATTGAAAAAAGAAGCATTTTGATTAAAAGTTTTTTTTATCAGCAGAAAGAGCAGAAATTCTTCCAGAGACAGATGGTACTATAGATTTTATAATTGAGTTGGGGTGGTTTGAAGATTTATGGACGTATAAAAGCGTAAGATTAGGTTTATGATAGGGGCTATGAGTTTCAGTGTTAAGATTAAGTGTAACATCTAGAAAATTTGAAGTTTTTTGTTTGGTTCGATAATTATAGAAAGGCCAAAGTTATTGAAGAAGTTATGTAATTTTTTAATAGTTTTGTTGTACTCTTTTGGCCTGGCTGTTGTAGTAAAAAGGGCATCGTCTCTATAAAGACCCCCTTGGATATGTTTAAAGTGATATTTAAGTTCTTTCAGTAAGAAGAGTACCACTAAATCTGTAACTTCTGCAGAGCCAGAAGCACCCATCAAGATGTCAAAATTATCAGGGGTATCCTTTCTAGTCCAAAGCTTATTGTTAAATTATATAAGGGACTTTCTCGCTAGGAGAATTAATTTTATTTCTAAATTAGTTAAGTCAGAATTTCTTTTAGCAAAGATAAGAGCCTTATTTAAAAGGATCGGAGAAATTGATTGATAATAATTTTGGATGTCAAATGTTATGAAGTTAAGGAGGTGTTTATTTTTAAGGGAAACAAACCAATTAATTACGGAATCTGAATTCAGCCAAAGAGGGAAACCTACTTTTTCTTTAATAGAAGGGATGATTCTATCTAAGATATTTTTGCTTACAGCTCCTAAGAGTTAGATGGGCAGATCAATCTGATGGAGGGGTTGTCATAGAAATTAGGTTTATGATCTTTGAGGGTGAATCTAGGAGTACTCGGAGAAATTATTTCAGTGAAGTTATGAATGTTCATAGAAGTCAGTAAAAGTTTAGCTTCAGAATTAATGGAATCTAAAGTCTTAGGATGGACTATTTTATAAGATTAATTAAGTTCTTTATACAAAAGTTTTTATATGTTGGATAGTCAAGTTTATAATAATTTTTTGTCTTATCAGCAGGGACGAATATATGTTTATTCTTTTTAACTTTTTCGGCAAAATTATTTATTTTTCGAGTAACAGGATTTTAATGGTGTTTTTGTTTCTTAAATTTAATTTTTTTTGACTAAATTTAACATGGAATTCTCAAACTCTTTAAGGTAAGGGTTGTATTTGGGGTGGGCAATAATTTTTAATCCATAAAATTTGGCAGCAATTCTTTCGAATTTCTTTTGTTTTCTATGAGAGTTGATAGGAAGTTCATTTAAGATTTCTGGGTAAAGTTGGTCTTCAGAGGTAATAGGCGCTTTAAGTTTATTTTTAATGCTTAAGTCATGGTGATAAGCCTTCCACCTTATATTTTTTAGGAAAGTGTCCAAAGCGAGAACATATTTGTGGATATATTCTTGTTGGGTAGGAATAGGGATATTTTTGGCAGACAGAGGAATGTGTTCCTTTTCAAACATATCTGGAGAGATTAAAAAGCTCAACTAAATGGGAGCTTATAATAAAATGAAAATTACAATTGAAATTACCAAAATTATCCAAGATGGTAAAATTAAAGTAAATTATAAATATTAAAGAATTAATATTTATAAAATTATCTCAGCCAGATATAAAAGCTCGATAAAACCAAATAGGAAATAGAGCTTATAATATGAGCAAACAGTTAATAAAATATGTTAAAAAACACTTTGAAATGAGTTAAAAACATATTTAACCTGAAAAGGAAACACTAGATAAATGGATAGTCCTTAATCCGCGGAGTTTCGAAGAAATACTCTCCTTCTCATCAGAGGGTAGGAATTAGCAAAATGCGGGATCGGATTTTGCATGCAGAAGTATTTGATGAAACAACAAGTAAGTCAAAGATCTTACTTGAAAACAAAATAAGTTAAGCAGAGGGAATATGGTAAAGAAAAAGGTGATTACACATGAATGGATAATCTGGTGGAAGATAAAAAAATCCAGTGACGGTAAAAAATCCAGTGACGGAAGTAGAGTGAAAAGCACATCTTATTTTTCTTTTATTGATATTATTTTTTTCCTTGTACACATTTTTGTGAATTATTCCATGGATTTCTGCCTTTAGACTATTATGGACTATCTTCTTCCAATTACGGGATTTCCTTGGATTTTACTTGTACAAATAGAAATTCTTTTAACTTTCTTGAAGTTTTACATTTGAATTTTACCGTCACTGGATTTTTATCTTCCACCAGACTATCCATTCATGTGTAATCACCTTTTTCTTTACCATATTCCCTCTGCTTAACTTATTTTGTTTTCAAGTAAGATCTTTGACTTACTTGTTGTTTCATCAAATATGATCTGATTGTGGTACGTTTTTAGTATTCAATGTGTTAGATAAGATTTAAGCATCGAGTTGAAATTTACTTCCCTCTTACAAGATCCATTTACTGGAAAAGTGCCCACAAATCGCGTACCTAAGTGTGCAGTAAAGTCCCGTGCGATGTGCGGGTATCTTTGCTAGTATATATATATATATATATATATATATATATATATATATATATATATATTGTCGTTGTAAAAGAGCAGATAGTTGCTGTAGGAAATCTGAAGTGTGAGAGTTCAAAACTTAACTTCAGACCTGATTTGCTCGTCTCGTTTGATGAGACTCGAAATCAATTCATAATGAGATTGCGTTAAATTCGTGTTGGATTTTTAAAAAACTTTTTTAAAAACAAATCTTCTACTCTGCCATACTTTTATTCTCATCGAAATCGAAGAAATCGCCTTTTTTTTTTATTAAGTCGATTGATTGCTTTCTCTACTAAGGACTCCACCCCCTCAGTGTATGAGGAGGAGGCCTCACATGTCCCCCTGCAGTGATTTAGTCCACAATGCAGTGAAGTCTACGTTGCGCTGTATAGAATCTATGACTGATGTTACAAAATTAACTGTAAATAGTGTTAAATTACAAAATTAACTGTAAATAGTGTTAAATTACAAAATTAACTGTAAATAGTGTTAAATTACAAAATTAACTGTAAATAGTGTTAAATTACAAAATTCAAGTATCATGGTTCAATTGTACTCTTAAAGGAAACATTCGTTTAGAATGCGCTCCTGTCTTATAAAAATCATACGTTAGGCTTTTGTGCTTGTGCGGTGATAAAACACTTGTGGTGTTAGATTGTATGAAAGTGTTGACTTTGGTTAAAATTCGACTTTTTTAATCGGATGTTTTCTAATTATGAGTTTTTGATATCAAATGCATTCTGATACAAAATGTAAGAAGACATCAAGTACATTCGTATGAAATTTAAAAAAATGCACATGAAACTCTCTTACTCGCTCTCACACACACACGTACAGACCGAGGAAGTTCCTTTTATAATATATATATATATATATATATATATATATATATATATATATATATATATATATATATATATATATATATAAAGCTGAACGTCTGCGTGTGTGGGGGGGTCACAAATAGGCTCCTATATGATTGACTATTTTAAAAAACTGATTACATATAATAATAGAAGATGTATCGAGGATCAGGAATGGATATGTTTGATCTGGCAGAACGGCGGTTCAGTAAAATTGTGGGGTCTGCGTTCACGCCTGGCCCCCAAAGTATGGAAATAAAAAATGAAAAAAAGTACGTTTACAAGTGTTTTGGATACAGATGTATATAAGAATACTTTGATAAGTATGTTTCAACTTAAATAGGGATGGTATAATAAAATTGTTGAGTCTGCGTTCGCGCCTGTACTCCATGAAAATATGATACAAACGTAAACAAAGACTTTTCATATCTATTTGCGTAAGTATACTTTGATAATTATGTTTCAGTTTGAAGAAATATGGTATAATAAAATTATTGCGTGTTCGTTCGCGCCTGACCTCCATAGAATGTAAATATGTCACAAAATTTAACAAGGCTTTTTAAAAGGGGTGAGGGTCCACAATAACACCTTAACTTTAATCTTAATTCACGTTAGCGTTTATTTATTTGTTTGAGTTGAATCATATTGTGTCGAATAAATTCACCTCATAAATTCACGTTCTTATTAAAGTGAAAGCAAAAAAAAAGTCGGAACTTTAGACAATTCTCGACACAAATTTTGCTAAACTCATTTTTTTTCCTTCTCCACTTGCATGTGGCATTCTTTCGAAAATAGATAAATATATCAAATAATAAAAAACTAAGAACGTTACTTGTTATCGTGTCAAAAGAAGGAAAAAATCCTGCTCACGTGATAACGTGTCTTTTTAAAAACATTTGCATAACCTTTTTATTTTTATTTATATATCTGTTTAAGTTTTTTTTGTCAGTGTACTAGAATGAATTCAGTTGATTACAACCCTTTCTGCATGTTCTTTATATTACAATAGTACAATCCTGAATCCAATGGCGCAATACTACACCGTTTAATACTGTAAAACTGAAACAAAGCTGTTCTGCTTGAAAAGGGCGCCATTTTCTTCTTATTCATATTTATATCGATTCTTTGCTTTAAAAAACTAAAGTAATTACGTGTTTACTTTTTTAATATCCCATTTTGCTTTCTCGGATTATTTTACTAAAGTAAGTAAAGCTTTATTTTTTTTCAAGACTGTTTTTGTTTCTTTGTTTTTCGATATTTCGTCGATATTATTTAATAAGAGTGTTTAGCAGAAAAGCCAACAAACGACTACCCGAAAAAATAAATATACAAGAAATAAATGTTCCCATAGTCAATAAAAGTTCAGTTCATGTTTTTTTTTGTTTTGAAATAGTTTTTAATGCTCTTTATTTGAAATAATTTCAGCGAACCGAAATTAAAACGAAATTTGAGGCGATAACTACTTAAATAAATTGTTATTTAAACTACACATGCCATAATCGAATATTCCTCAACCACAAAATAACGGAAAACATTAAAATATATTTATAAATATTCCTTACGTTGACGGAATTCTCTTCAATTGTTAACACAGAATGCTCAGGTGCCCCTCCTTCAAATTGAAAACGGGCTCTCCATTTCAAAGTCGCTGCCAGTTTGATTTTTTAAAAACTGATTCGTGAATTAAAAAAAAAAAATCTTTTTTACAACCTACTTAAAAATGCAAACCAATTAACTTTTCTACCATAAAAGTAACTTTTATTGACTATGATAACATTTATTTCTTGTATATTTATATTATTATATATATAACATTTTCTCTTTGTAAGGAGACATCATTTTGTTGGTCACTCTTGGCTACGAATGGAAACAAAGTTGATATAAAAAAAATATATTTTCACGAAAATTATCTTTACTTTCATCATATTTTGCTTAGGGTAAAATTTTTGAGTATCAAAACGTATCTCTTTACAACCCCCTCCTTTTCATAACTTATCATGATTTCATCAATCACAGTCCATTTTCTGTACGCTGTTTTTGGACCCAGTCAACGACGGGTACTTCTGCTAGTATATATATATATATATATATATATATAGTCGTCATTAGAAAAAGAAAATATCGAAAACGGTTTAAATTGTACGTATTCGTTTTGGACTGAAGATCTCCGAAAAAAGAATTCATTTAATTTGATCGAGTATTTGTTTTTACAGCGGAAAAAGACGTGTTTATGAGAGCGCGTTGAAGTCAGCCATTATGGAATTTTTTGAACACGCCACGGGGAGATAACTCAATGCGCCGCCACTCCCTCCCCATCTTTAATACTAGCTTTTCTTCCTAAAACTCGAACCTTTTGCTCGGTATCATAATAAATTGTTTTTTCTCTGTAAAATAAAAAAAACTATTTGATGAAATTATGTGAAAGTTTTTTCGGGGGGCTTCGTTCCATATGGGATACGTGCAACATAACGTTTTTTTCGATATTTTCATTTTTTAAACTCTTGATTAAACTGTACAAGTACCGAGATAGTTGCTTGTTATTTTGTCACCGTGCAAACTGGATTACGCCACAAAAGACAACTTTATTAAATAAAGGTGAAAGTAGTGGGAAGAGGCAAATGACGAGGATAACTGAAAGTGGGAGAGTAAAAAGGACTGGGGGTGGGGAGAGAGAATGATGGAAATAATGTCTGACATAAAATGTGAATTAATGAAAAAAAAGATGGCGGAATTTGAGTCATTTGTTGAATTCATTGCTGAGGAATGCGGTCCATTTTGTTGGCTGCATTACTGAATAAAAGGGCGGGAAAATAATAGGTAAGACGTGAAAGGAAGGGGAGAAGGGGACGGGTGAAGATTAAGGGAGGAATTGCAAGACGAAGAAGAAGAAGAAGGGTGGGGTAAGCGAAGGGAAGAGGGAGAACCGACAATGAATGTCGATAGACGGAAGGTCACACCAGGAAAAAATGAAACTGAATCAATATTACACAATAATGGATATTCATCTTATCCATCAATTGAATCATCTAGGTTATCGATATCGTAAAAAGCTAAACAAATAAAAACGAAAATGTATTTAAAAGCGATATATATATATATATATATATATATATATATATATATATATTATATCTATAAAAGTGAAAGTGTGTGTGTGTGTGTGTGTGTGTGTGTACATTTCCCTACGCAATAACTCTGACAATTTTAGTCTACAGACTCGAAATTTGATATACAGGTTACTGAGATTTAGGAAAATCTATGTGATCGGTTTTTGGCCAGAAATTTGGCGATTAAGGGGTCAAAGTTTAACGATTTGACCTTTGAGAACTCTACCAAACTCCTCCGACAATTTTTGGTCTAAACACTTGACATTTTAGATATAGGTTCCTTGGACATGGATCTAACTTAATACCTTGATTTGAGCCCAACACAATAAATTTAAGGGGTCAAATAGGGGTCAAAGTTTTAAAAAAATTGACCGCTTTTTTTTGCTCAACATACACCTCCAAATACCCGGGCAACACCGGACACCCATGGTAGTATCTATAAAAATGAACGTGTCTGTCTGTCTGTGTGTTTGTGTACATTTCCCTACGCAACAACTCTGTCAATTTTTAGTCTACAGACTCGAAATTTGATATACAGAGTACTGAGATTTGGAAAAATCTATGTGCTCGGTTTTCGGCCAGAAATTTGGCTGTTAAGGAGTCAAAGTTACACGATTTTACCTATGAGAACTCTACCAAACTCCTCCGACACTTTTGCGTCTAAACACTTGAAATTTAAGATATAGGTACCTTAGACATGGATCTAACTTAATAACTTGATTTCATCCCAAAACAATAAATATTAAGGGGGTCACAATAGTAGTCAAAGTTAAAAAAATTGACCGTTTATTTAATTTTTGTTTTGCTCAGCATACACCTCCAAACACCCGGGCAACGCCGGGCCGAAATGCTAGTATATCTTTACTCCTCTAAATTCGTTTCTTTTTTGTGTATATTGGTATTCATATTAAAAACACTCTTTTCTATTTATTTAAGAAGAAAATACAATGTTCTTATATATGGGCCGTAGAATTGCATTCACTAGCAAAAGATCTAGCTAATTTGCATATTCTTTTAAAAATTCATTTTAAATAATTCCCTATTAGTTTTTTCGGTTTTCTTATCTTTAGTTAACTATTACGTGTAATTATATTCATGCAGATATTCTACATGATTTATAATTGCATAATAGCGTAAAAAGTGTGCAGTAAACACAAAATTGTTTCCATATATATTTATCTATACGTATATATTTTTGTTTTTCCTATCTATCTATCTATCTATCTATCTATCTATAAAAGTTAACGTGTCTGTGTGTCTGTGTACATTTTCCTTTGCAATAACTCTGTTAATTTTTAGTCTACAGACTCGAAATTTGATATAAAGGGTACTGAGATTTGGAAAAATCTATGTGATCGTTTGTTGGTCAGAATTTTAGTTGTTAAGGGGTCAAAATTCAACGATTTGACCTTTGAGAAGTCTACCAAACTCCTCCGACAATTTTGGATCTAAAAACTTGAAATTTTAGATATAGGTTCCTTGGACATGGATCTATCTTAATAACTCAATTTGAGCCCAAAACAATAAATGTTAAGGGGTCATAATAGGGGTAAAAGTTAAAAAAATTGACCATCTTTTTCTCAGCGTACACATCCAAACACCCGGGAAACGCCGGGCCGAAATGCTAGTATCTATAAAAGTGAAAGTGTTTGTGTGTGTCTGTGTGAGTATCTGTATGCTGTGTACATTTCCCTACGCAATAACTCTGTCAATTTTCAGTCTACAGACTTGAAATTTGATATACAGGGTACTGAGATTTGGGAAAATCTTTGTAATCCATTTTCGACCAGAAATTTGGCTGTTATGGGGTCAAAGTTCAACGATTTGACCTTTGAGAACTCTACCAAACTCCTTCGCCAATTTTGGGTATAAACAATTGAAATTTTACTTATAGGTTCCTTGGACATGGATCTAACTTAATAACTTGATTTGAGCCCCAAACAATAAATGTTAATGGGTCATAATAGGGGTCAAAGTTAAAAAATTGACCTTTTTTTTTTTTGCTCAACATACACCTCGCCGGGCTGAAATGCTAGTATATATACAATATACTAATAACATGGTAAAGTGAGCTTTCACGATCGGTAGTGACTGATGCCGGCGATTCGAATCTGGATGTGAATGAGCTCGCTCTATCTAGCTATTCTTATGAGTTTAGAAAAACACAACAGCCTGCGGTTTACTACATTCTCAATATTGTGTTCTGATGGTGGACATTATGGTTTCCAATTAAGCATTAATCGAAATTCTACAAAAAAAAAAATATCTTTTAAAGAAAGCGATATAAACTCTCAGCAGATTTTGGTAGCTAAAATTGTGGCAATCAGTCATGGTAAATGCTATGGTTTGAATTTAGCTATTACTGTGCCTACTGTTTCTAGTCACACTTTAAGAGAACTATACATGGTGTAGGTTTTATAATTAATAGCATGCACCCGGCGTTGCCTGGTCGTAAAATAAGCTTAAATATGATGTATTGATTTATGCAGATTTCTAATTTATGGCAGTTCTCTATTGATATTGTACCCAATATATAATAATTGTCGCCCAGCACGGTTCGGTCGTAAAATATGCTTAAATATAATATGCACAATTCATGTTTATTATGGTTTCAAAAGGTTGTCATAGCCGAGAGTAGCTCTGCGGACAAGTTCCCACTGCTTATAAAGTGCTCCCAAAAGGTGTGCGTCTCCATAACCTCCGACAACAAGTCCAACATCTGCCCTGCATATAGCGAAACTGCTATTACTGAGAAAGAGCAAAAGGCGGGTCTCTTGCGCCTAAAAACTCCAGTTGCTTCGGCTCATTAACATGGGAAGGTAGCTTGTCTAGGAGAAGGAAAACCTTGATTTCAACCCTCCACTGCCTCAACACATGGGGAAGGCTAAGGAATTAAATCCCAACTGAAACATCCGGAGTGGACCCCGAAGGCGGTCAATCCTTGCAAAGACCTTCCAGCTGGCGCCAACTGTATTGGCTCGCCTTTCTGTTGGATCCTGCAAGCAAGGTTAGAGAGGGGATCCTGACAAATTGGGCATCCCAGATCCTCCATAGCTTTTCCCACAGACCTGCGTCCTGGAGAGGTCACTCTATTGGCATATTGCAACAGCACAATATGGGAGTTACCAGTTAAAAGTTCAAAGCTTATTGGCGTCAGCTTGGTGTCAACTTCTGTTGGTGAGAAGGATCAAAGATTCCATCTGGCTACCTACGTCCACCTCAAAACTGGGCAGCCCTCAGCCAATAAGGTGCTGGCCTGCCACATTCTGCCGACTCCAGAGGGTGTCTGGAGTATAGGCCAAACCCGAAAAGCGGTCTGTAACCCAACACCATTCAAAAAAAAAAAAAAAGCCACCAGTGCTGAAACTGGCAACTGGGACGTTAGAACAATGTGTCCTGACGACCTACAAAAGATTGACGACATCAGGAAAACTGCTATCATCGACTGTGAATAAAAGAAACTAAACATTGACATAGTGGGGCTCATGGAGACATGACTCCCCAGCGACAGCAATCTCAGGGAGAGAGACTACACCTTCGGGCAGGGGCAGGAAACACATAAGCACTGACTCTACGGTGTCGGTTTTGCCATCTGCAACTCCCTCCTACAAGCCATTGAAGTACCTTCCTTTGGCACATCAAGAGTCCTCTCCCTTCGATTCTCCACTTTCCCTGGACCAGCCTCAATTCTTAGTGTCTATGCCTCCCACTCTGCTCTTCAACTGAGGCTAATGACCTATTCTATGAGAAACTGGAGGCAAAGATACAGCAGACCCCTGTAGAGGAGCATCTATTTCTAGTTAGTGATTTTAATTCCCGGATGTAAGCAGACTATACCTCCTGGCCCCGATGCATGGGTCATTTTGGTTTTGGCAAGCTAAATGAAAGCAGCAAGCGTCTCCTTGAACTCTCCTCATTCTGCAACCTCTGCCTCACCAACATCTTCTTCCTCACAAAGCCCCACCACAGAGTCTCCTAGAGACATCCCAGATCCCGCCATTGGCATCAGCTGCATCTTGTCATCACTCACAGATCTCTCCTAAACCAAGTGTTGGTCCCTTGTACTTTCCACAGCACTGATTGTGATACAGATCACTCTCCGGTCGCCAGCAAATTGCGCTTCCTCCTAAAACATTTCGACCAATCCAAACAGAAGCCCCGACCATGCATCAATATAGTTGGAACAGCTATGCCTGAGCAAAGAAAGTGCTTTGCCAGAGCAATCGACAAAGCCCTTGTGGATTTTCCAATATTCAATGCCACATGGAGAAGGAACCATATCTGAGAGGCAAAGATGCTCGCAGTGCTCGACGCTGCTTGACGCGATGCACAGAGGATTGCGAGGCACTGTGAAAACGACAACTGGTTCGACCTCATTCTTTCTTATGTCTTTCTTATGTCTTTCTCATGTCTTTCTCATGTCTTTCTCATGTCTTTCTTATGTCTTTCTTATAACTTTCTCATGTCTTTCTCATGTCCATCTTATGTTTTTCTTATGTCTTTCTCATGTCTTTCTCATGTGTTTCTCATGTCTTTCTTATGTGTTTCTCATGTCTTTCTTATGTCTTTCTCATGTCTTTCTCATGTCTTTCTTATAACTTTCTCATGTCTTTCTCATGTCCATCTTATGTTTTTCTTATGTCTTTCTCATGTCTTTCTTATGTGTTTCTCATGCCTTCTCATGTCTTTCTCGTGTCTTTCTTATGTCTTTCTCATGTCTTTCTCATGTCTTTCTCATGTCTTTCTTATAACTTTCTCATGTCTTTCTCATGTTTTTCTTATGTCTTTCTCATGTCCATCTTATGTTTTTCTCATGTCTTTCTCATGTCTTTCTTGTGTCTTTCTTATGTTTTTCTTATGTCTTTCTAATGTCTTTCTTATGTCTTTCTTATGTCTTTCTCATGTCTTTCTTATGTCTTTCTAATGTCTTTCTAATGTCTTTCTTATGTCTTTCTCATGTCTTTCTAATGTCTTTCTTATGTCTTTCTAATGTCTTTCTTATGTCTTTCTTATGTCTTTCTTATGTCTTTCTCATGTCTTTCTCATGTTTTTCTTATGTCTTTCTAATGTCTTTCTAATGTCTTTCTCATGTCTTTCTTATGTCTTTCTCATGTCTTTCTTATGTCTTTCTCATGTCTTTCTCATGTCTTTCTTATATCTTTCTCATGTCTTTCTAATGTCTTTCTAATGTCTTTCTGATGTCTTTCTTATATCTCTGATGTCTTTCTGATGTCTTTCTTATGTCTTTCTCATGTCTTTCTCATGTCTTTCTTATATCTTTCTCATGTCTTTCTAATGTCTTTCTAATGTCTTTCTGATGTCTTTCTTATGTCTTTCTTATGTCTTTCTTATGTCTTTCTTATGTCTTTCTTATGTCTTTCTTATGTCTTTCTAATGTCTTTCTAATGTCTTTCTCATGTCTTTCTAATGTCTTTCTAATGTCTTTCTAATGTCTTTCTAATGTCTTTCTAATGTCTTTCTCATGTCTTTCTAATGTCTTTCTCATGTCTTTCTCATGTCTTTCTTATGTCTTTCTAATGTCTTTCTAATGTCTTTCTTATGTCTTTCTTATGTCTATCTCATGTCTTTCTCATGTCTTTCTCATGTCTTTCTAATGTCTTTCTTATGTCTTTCTAATGTCTTTCTAATGTCTTTCTCATGTCTTTTTAATGTCTTTCTAATGTCTTTCTTATGTCTTTCTCATGTCTTTCTCATGTCTTTCTTATGTCTTTCTAATGTCTTTCTAATGTCTTTCTTATGTCTTTATTATGTCTTTCTCATGTCTTTCTTATGTCTTTCTTATGTCTTTCTCATGTCTTTCTTATCTCTTTCTTATGTCTGTCTTATGTCTTTCTTATGTTTTTCTAATGTCTTTCTCATGTCTTTCTCATGTCTTTCTTATGTCTTTCTCATGTCTTTCTCATGTCTTTCTTATGTATTTCTAATGTCATTCTTGTGTCTTTCTTATGTCTTTCTTATGTCTTCCTCATGTGTTTCTTTTGTCTTTCTTATGTCTTTCTTATGTCAATCTTATGTCTTTCTCATGTCTTTCTTATGTCTGTCTAATGTCTTTCTCATGTCTTTCTCATGTCTTTCTCATGTCTTTCTCATGTCTTTCTTATATATTTCTCATGTCTTTCTAATGTCTTTCTAATGTCTTTCTCATGTTTTTCTTATGTCTTTCTAATGTCTTTCTAATGTCTTTCTCATGTCTTTCTTATGTCTTTCTCATGTCTTTCTTATGTCTTTCTCATGTCTTTCTCATGTCTTTCTTATATCTTTCTCATGTCTTTCTAATGTCTTTCTAATGTCTTTCTGATGTCTTTCTTATATCTCTGATGTCTTTCTGATGTCTTTCTTATGTCTTTCTCATGTCTTTCTCATGTCTTTCTTATATCTTTCTCATGTCTTTCTAATGTCTTTCTAATGTCTTTCTGATGTCTTTCTTATGTCTTTCTTATGTCTTTCTTATGTCTTTCTAATGTCTTTCTAATGTCTTTCTCATGTCTTTCTAATGTCTTTCTCATGTCTTTCTAATGTCTTTCTAATGTCTTTCTAATGTCTTTCTCATGTCTTTCTCATGTCTTTCTTATGTCTTTCTAATGTCTTTCTAATGTCTTTCTTATGTCTTTCTTATGTCTATCTCATGTCTTTCTCATGTCTTTCTCATGTCTTTCTAATGTCTTTCTTATGTCTTTCTAATATCTTTCTTATGTCTTTCTCATGTCTTTCTCATGTCTTTCTCATGTCTTTCTTATGTCTTTCTTATAACTTTCTCATGTCTTTCTCATGTCCATCTTATGTTTTTCTTATGTCTTTCTCATGTCTTTCTCATGTGTTTCTCATGTCTTTCTTATGTGTTTCTCATGTCTTTCTTATGTCTTTCTCATGTCTTTCTCATGTCTTTCTTATAACTTTCTCATGTCTTTCTCATGTCCATCTTATGTTTTTCTTATGTCTTTCTCATGTCTTTCTTATGTGTTTCTCATGCCTTCTCATGTCTTTCTCGTGTCTTTCTTATGTCTTTCTCATGTCTTTCTCATGTCTTTCTCATGTCTTTCTTATAACTTTCTCATGTCTTTCTCATGTTTTTCTTATGTCTTTCTCATGTCCATCTTATGTTTTTCTCATGTCTTTCTCATGTCTTTCTTGTGTCTTTCTTATGTTTTTCTTATGTCTTTCTAATGTCTTTCTTATGTCTTTCTTATGTCTTTCTCATGTCTTTCTTATGTCTTTCTAATGTCTTTCTAATGTCTTTCTTATGTCTTTCTCATGTCTTTCTAATGTCTTTCTTATGTCTTTCTAATGTCTTTCTTATGTCTTTCTTATGTCTTTCTTATGTCTTTCTCATGTCTTTCTCATGTTTTTCTTATGTCTTTCTAATGTCTTTCTAATGTCTTTCTCATGTCTTTCTTATGTCTTTCTCATGTCTTTCTTATGTCTTTCTCATGTCTTTCTCATGTCTTTCTTATATCTTTCTCATGTCTTTCTAATGTCTTTCTAATGTCTTTCTGATGTCTTTCTTATATCTCTGATGTCTTTCTGATGTCTTTCTTTTGTCTTTCTCATGTCTTTCTCATGTCTTTCTTATATCTTTCTCATGTCTTTCTAATGTCTTTCTAATGTCTTTCTTATGTCTTTCTTATGTCTTTCTTATGTCTTTCTTATGTCTTTCTTATGTCTTTCTTATGTCTTTCTAATGTCTTTCTCATGTCTTTCTAATGTCTTTCTCATGTCTTTCTAATGTCTTTCTAATGTCTTTCTAATGTCTTTCTAATGTCTTTCTAATGTCTTTCTCATGTCTTTCTCATGTCTTTCTTATGTCTTTCTAATGTCTTTCTAATGTCTTTCTTATGTCTTTCTTATGTCTATCTCATGTCTTTCTCATGTCTTTCTCATGTCTTTCTAATGTCTTTCTTATGTCTTTCTAATGTCTTTCTAATGTCTTTCTAATGTCTTTTTAATGTCTTTCTAATGTCTTTCTTATGTCTTTCTCATGTCTTTCTCATGTCTTTCTTATGTCTTTCTAATGTCTTTCTAATGTCTTTCTTATGTCTTTATTATGTCTTTCTCATGTCTTTCTTATGTCTTTCTCATGTCTTTCTTATCTCTTTCTTATGTCTGTCTTATGTCTTTCTTATGTTTTTCTAATGTCTTTCTCATGTCTTTCTCATGTCTTTCTTATATCTTTCTCATGTCTTTCTAATGTCTTTCTAATGTCTTTCTGATGTCTTTCTTATGTCTTTCTTATGTCTTTCTTATGTCTTTCTTATGTCTTTCTTATGTCTTTCTCATGTCTTTCTCATGTTTTTCTTATGTCTTTCTAATGTCTTTCTAATGTCTTTCTCATGTCTTTCTTATGTCTTTCTCATGTCTTTCTTATGTCTTTCTCATGTCTTTCTCATGTCTTTCTTATATCTTTCTCATGTCTTTCTAATGTCTTTCTAATGTCTTTCTGATGTCTTTCTTATATCTCTGATGTCTTTCTGATGTCTTTCTTTTGTCTTTCTCATGTCTTTCTCATGTCTTTCTTATATCTTTCTCATGTCTTTCTAATGTCTTTCTAATGTCTTTCTGATGTCTTTCTTATGTCTTTCTTATGTCTTTCTTATGTCTTTCTTATGTCTTTCTTATGTCTTTCTTATGTCTTTCTAATGTCTTTCTAATGTCTTTCTCATGTCTTTCTAATGTCTTTCTAATGTCTTTCTAATGTCTTTCTAATGTCTTTCTAATGTCTTTCTAATGTCTTTCTCATGTCTTTCTCATGTCTTTCTTATGTCTTTCTAATGTCTTTCTAATGTCTTTCTTATGTCTTTCTTATGTCTATCTCATGTCTTTCTCATGTCTTTCTCATGTCTTTCTAATGTCTTTCTTATGTCTTTCTAATGTCTTTCTAATGTCTTTCTAATGTCTTTTTAATGTCTTTCTAATGTCTTTCTTATGTCTTTCTCATGTCTTTCTCATGTCTTTCTTATGTCTTTCTAATGTCTTTCTAATGTCTTTCTTATGTCTTTATTATGTCTTTCTCATGTCTTTCTTATGTCTTTCTCATGTCTTTCTTATCTCTTTCTTATGTCTGTCTTATGTCTTTCTTATGTTTTTCTAATGTCTTTCTCATGTCTTTCTCATGTCTTTCTTATGTCTTTCTCATGTCTTTCTCATGTCTTTCTTATGTATTTCTAATGTCATTCTTGTGTCTTTCTTATGTCTTTCTTATGTCTTCCTCATGTGTTTCTTTTGTCTTTCTTATGTCTTTCTTATGTCAATCTTATGTCTTTCTTATCTCTTTCTTATGTCTGTCTAATGTCTTTCTAATGTCTTTTTCATGTCTTTCTCATGTCTTTCTCATGTCTTTCTTATATATTTCTCATGTCTTTCTAATGTCTTTCTAATGTCTTTCTCATGTTTTTCTTATGTCTTTCTAATGTCTTTCTAATGTCTTTCTCATGTCTTTCTTATGTCTTTCTCATGTCTTTCTTATGTCTTTCTCATGTCTTTCTCATGTCTTTCTTATATCTTTCTCATGTCTTTCTAATGTCTTTCTGATGTCTTTCTTATATCTCTGATGTCTTTCTGATGTCTTTCTTATGTCTTTCTCATGTCTTTCTCATGTCTTTCTTATATCTTTCTCATGTCTTTCTAATGTCTTTCTAATGTCTTTCTAATGTCTTTCTGATGTCTTTCTTATGTCTTTCTTATGTCTTTCTTATGTCTTTCTTATGTCTTTCTAATGTCTTTCTAATGTCTTTCTCATGTCTTTCTAATGTCTTTCTAATGTCTTTCTAATGTCTTTCTCATGTCTTTCTCATGTCTTTCTTATGTCTTTCTAATGTCTTTCTAATGTCTTTCTTATGTCTATCTCATGTCTTTCTCATGTCTTTCTCATGTCTTTCTAATGTCTTTCTTATATCTTTCTAATGTCTTTCTTATGTCTTTCTCATGTCTTTCTCATGTCTTTCTTATGTCTTTCTAATGTCTTTCTAATGTCTTTCTTATGTCTTAATTATGTCTTTCTCATGTCTTTCTTATGTCTTTCTTATGTCTTTCTCATGTCTTTCTTATCTCTTTCTTATGTCTGTCTTATGTCTTTCTTATGTTTTTCTAATGTCTTTCTCATGTCTTTCTCATGTCTTTCTTATGTCTTTCTCATGTCTTTCTCATGTCTTTCTTATGTATTTCTAATGTCATTCTTGTGTCTTTCTTATGTCTTTCTTATGTCTTCCTCATGTGTTTCTTTTGTCTTTCTTATGTCTTTCTTATGTCAATCTTATGTCTTTCTCATGTCTTTCTTATGTCTGTCTAATGTCTTTCTAATGTCTTTTTCATGTCTTTCTCATGTCTTTCTCATGTCTTTCTTATATATTTCTCATGTCTTTCTAATGTCTTTCTAATGTATTTCTGATGTCTTTCTTATGTCTTTCTGATGTCTTTCTGATGTCTTTCTTATGTCTTTCTTATGTCTTTCTTATGTCTTACTTATGTCTTTCTCATGTCTTTCTTATGTCTTTCTTATGTCTTTCTCATGTTTTTCCTATGTCTTTCTCATGTCTTTCTCATGTCTTTCTCATGTCTTTCTAATGTTTTTCTTATGTCTTTCTTATGTCTTTCTCATGTCTTTCTAATGTCTTTCTTATGTCTTTCTCATGTCTTTCTCATGTCTTTCTCATGTCTTTCTAATGTCTTTCTCATGTCTTTCTAATGTCTTTCTCATGTCTTTCTAATGTCTTTCTCATGTCTTTCTAATGTCTTTCTTATGTCTTTCTTATGTCTTTCTTATGTCTTTCTTTTGTCTTTCTTATGTCTATCTCATGTCTTTCTCATGTCTTTCTCATGTCTTTCTAATGTCTTTCTCATGTCTTTCTAATGTCTTTCTTATGTCTTTCTTATGTCTTTCTCATGTCTTTCACATGTCTTTCTCATGTCTTTCTTATGTCTTTCTTATGTCTTTCTAATGTCTTTCTCATGTCTTTCTAATGTCTTTCTAATGTTTTTCTTATGTCTTTCTTATGTCTTTCTTATGTCTTTCTTATGTCTATCTCATGTCTTTCTCATGTCTTTCTCATGTCTTTCTAATGTCTTTCTAATGTCTTTCTCATGTCTTTCTAATGTCTTTCTTATGTCTTTCTTATGTCTTTCTTATGTCTTTCTAATGTCTTTCTAATGTCTTTCTAATGTCTTTCTCATGTCTTTCTAATGTCTTTCTTATGTCTTTCTCATGTCTTTCTCATGTCTTTCTTATGTCTTTCTAATGTCTTTCTAATGTCTTTCTTATGTCTTTCTTATGTCTTTCTCATGTCTTTCTTATGTCTTTCTTATGTCTTTCTCATGTCTTTCTTATGTCTTTCTCATGTCTTTCTCATGTCTTTCTTATATATTTCTCATGTCTTTCTAATGTCTTTCTAATGTCTTTCTGATGTCTTTCTTATGTCTTTCTGATGTCTTTCTGATGTCTTTCTTATGTCTTTCTGATGTCTTTCTTATGTCTTTCTTATGTCTTTCTTATGTCTTTCTTATGTCTTTCTCATGTCTTTCTTATGTCTTTCTAATGTCTTTCTAATGTCTTTCTAATGTCTTTTTAATGTCTTTCTAATGTCTTTCTTATGTCTTTCTCATGTCTTTCTCATGTCTTTCTTATGTCTTTCTAATGTCTTTCTAATGTCTTTCTTATGTCTTTATTATGTCTTTCTCATGTCTTTCTTATGTCTTTCTCATGTCTTTCTTATCTCTTTCTTATGTCTGTCTTATGTCTTTCTTATGTTTTTCTAATGTCTTTCTCATGTCTTTCTCATGTCTTTCTTATGTCTTTCTCATGTCTTTCTCATGTCTTTCTTATGTATTTCTTATGTCATTCTTGTGTCTTTCTTATGTCTTTCTTATGTCTTCCTCATGTGTTTCTTTTGTCTTTCTTATGTCTTTCTTATGTCAATCTTATGTCTTTCTCATGTCTTTCTTATGTCTGTCTAATGTCTTTCTAATGTCTTTTTCATGTCTTTCTCATGTCTTTCTCATGTCTTTCTTATATATTTCTCATGTCTTTCTAATGTCTTTCTAATGTCTTTCTCATGTTTTTCTTATGTCTTTCTAATGTCTTTCTAATGTCTTTCTCATGTCTTTCTTATGTCTTTCTCATGTCTTTCTTATGTCTTTCTCATGTCTTTCTCATGTCTTTCTTATATCTTTCTCATGTCTTTCTAATGTCTTTCTGATGTCTTTCTTATATCTCTGATGTCTTTCTGATGTCTTTCTTATGTCTTTCTCATGTCTTTCTCATGTCTTTCTTATATCTTTCTCATGTCTTTCTAATGTCTTTCTAATGTCTTTCTAATGTCTTTCTGATGTCTTTCTTATGTCTTTCTTATGTCTTTCTTATGTCTTTCTTATGTCTTTCTAATGTCTTTCTAATGTCTTTCTCATGTCTTTCTAATGTCTTTCTAATGTCTTTCTAATGTCTTTCTCATGTCTTTCTCATGTCTTTCTTATGTCTTTCTAATGTCTTTCTAATGTCTTTCTTATGTCTATCTCATGTCTTTCTCATGTCTTTCTCATGTCTTTCTAATGTCTTTCTTATATCTTTCTAATGTCTTTCTTATGTCTTTCTCATGTCTTTCTCATGTCTTTCTTATGTCTTTCTAATGTCTTTCTAATGTCTTTCTTATGTCTTAATTATGTCTTTCTCATGTCTTTCTTATGTCTTTCTTATGTCTTTCTCATGTCTTTCTTATCTCTTTCTTATGTCTGTCTTATGTCTTTCTTATGTTTTTCTAATGTCTTTCTCATGTCTTTCTCATGTCTTTCTTATGTCTTTCTCATGTCTTTCTCATGTCTTTCTTATGTATTTCTAATGTCATTCTTGTGTCTTTCTTATGTCTTTCTTATGTCTTCCTCATGTGTTTCTTTTGTCTTTCTTATGTCTTTCTTATGTCAATCTTATGTCTTTCTCATGTCTTTCTTATGTCTGTCTAATGTCTTTCTAATGTCTTTTTCATGTCTTTCTCATGTCTTTCTCATGTCTTTCTTATATATTTCTCATGTCTTTCTAATGTCTTTCTAATGTATTTCTGATGTCTTTCTTATGTCTTTCTGATGTCTTTCTGATGTCTTTCTTATGTCTTTCTTATGTCTTTCTTATGTCTTTCTTATGTCTTTCTCATGTCTTTCTTATGTCTTTCTTATGTCTTTCTCATGTTTTTCCTATGTCTTTCTCATGTCTTTCTCATGTCTTTCTCATGTCTTTCTAATGTTTTTCTTATGTCTTTCTTATGTCTTTCTCATGTCTTTCTAATGTCTTTCTTATGTCTTTCTCATGTCTTTCTCATGTCTTTCTCATGTCTTTCTAATGTCTTTCTCATGTCTTTCTAATGTCTTTCTCATGTCTTTCTAATGTCTTTCTCATGTCTTTCTAATGTCTTTCTTATGTCTTTCTTATGTCTTTCTTATGTCTTTCTTTTGTCTTTCTTATGTCTATCTCATGTCTTTCTCATGTCTTTCTCATGTCTTTCTAATGTCTTTCTCATGTCTTTCTAATGTCTTTCTTATGTCTTTCTTATGTCTTTCTCATGTCTTTCACATGTCTTTCTCATGTCTTTCTTATGTCTTTCTTATGTCTTTCTAATGTCTTTCTCATGTCTTTCTAATGTCTTTCTAATGTTTTTCTTATGTCTTTCTTATGTCTTTCTTATGTCTTTCTTATGTCTATCTCATGTCTTTCTCATGTCTTTCTCATGTCTTTCTAATGTCTTTCTAATGTCTTTCTCATGTCTTTCTAATGTCTTTCTTATGTCTTTCTTATGTCTTTCTTATGTCTTTCTAATGTCTTTCTAATGTCTTTCTAATGTCTTTCTCATGTCTTTCTAATGTCTTTCTTATGTCTTTCTCATGTCTTTCTCATGTCTTTCTTATGTCTTTCTAATGTCTTTCTAATGTCTTTCTTATGTCTTTCTTATGTCTTTCTCATGTCTTTCTTATGTCTTTCTTATGTCTTTCTCATGTCTTTCTTATGTCTTTCTCATGTCTTTCTCATGTCTTTCTTATATATTTCTCATGTCTTTCTAATGTCTTTCTAATGTCTTTCTGATGTCTTTCTTATGTCTTTCTGATGTCTTTCTGATGTCTTTCTTATGTCTTTCTGATGTCTTTCTTATGTCTTTCTTATGTCTTTCTCATGTCTTTCTTATGTCTTTCTCATGTCTTTCTCATGTCTTTCTTATATCTTTCTCATGTTTTTCCTATGTCTTTCTCATGTCTTTCTCATGTCTTTCTCATGTCTTTCTAATGTCTTTCTTATGTCTTTCTTATGTCTTTCTTATGTCTTTCTCATGTCTGTCTAATGTCTTTCTCATGTCTTTCTAATGTCTTTCTCATGTCTTTCTAATGTCTTTCTTATGTCTTTCTAATGTCTTTCTCATGTCTTGCTCATGTCTTTCTAATGTCTTTCTCATGTCTTTCTAATGTCTTTCTTATGTCTTTCTTATGTCTTTCTTTTGTCTTTCTTATGTCTTTCTCATGTCTTTCTAATGTCTTTCTCATGTCTTTCTAATGTCTTTCTCATGTCTTTCTAATGTCTTTCTCATGTCTTTCTAATGTCTTTCTAATGTCTTTCTGATGTCTTTCTTATGTCTTTCTGATGTCTTTCTGATGTCTTTCTTATGTCTTTCTGATGTCTTTCTTATGTCTTTCTTATGTCTTTCTTATGTCTTTCTCATGTCTTTCTTATGTCTTTCTCATGTCTTTCTCATGTCTTTCTTATATCTTTCTCATGTTTTTCCTATGTCTTTCTCATGTCTTTCTCATGTCTTTCTCATGTCTTTCTAATGTCTTTCTTATGTCTTTCTTATGTCTTTCTCATGTCTTTCTAATGTTTTTCTTATGTCTTTCTTATGTCTTTCTCATGTCTTTCTAATGTCTTTCTCATGTCTTTCTAATGTCTTTCTCATGTCTTTCTAATGTCTTTCTCATGTCTTTCTCATGTCTTTCTAATGTCTTTCTTATGTCTTTCTTATGTCTTTCTCATGTCTTTCTAATGTCTTTCTCATGTCTTTCTAATGTCTTTCTCATGTCTTTCTAATGTCTTTTTCATGTCTTTCTAATGTCTTTCTTATGTCTTTCTTATGTCTTTCTTATGTCTTTCTTTTGTCTTTCTTATGTCTATCTCATGTCTTTCTCATGTCTTTCTCATGTCTTTCTAATGTCTTTCTCATGTCTTTCTAATGTCTTTCTTATGTCTTTCTAATGTCTTTCTTATGTCTTTCTTATGTCTTTCTTATGTCTTTCTCATGTCTTTCTCATGTCTTTCTAATGTCTTTCTTATGTCTTTCTTATGTCTTTCTCATGTCTTTCTCATGTCTTTCTAATGTCTTTCTTATGTCTTTCTTATGTCTTTCTTATGTCTTTCTCATGTCTGTCTAATGTCTTTCTCATGTCTTTCTAATGTCTTTCTCATGTCTTTCTAATGTCTTTCTTATGTCTTTCTCATGTCTTTCTAATGTCTTTCTTATGTCTTTCCTATGTCTTTCTCATGTCTTTCTAATGTCTTTCTCATGTCTTTCTAATGTCTTTCTCATGTCTTTCTAATGTCTTTCTCATGTCTTGCTCATGTCTTTCTAATGTCTTTCTCATGTCTTTCTAATGTCTTTCTTATGTCTTTCTTATGTCTTTCTTATGTCTTTCTTTTGTCTTTCTCATGTCTTTCTAATGTCTTTCTCATGTCTTGCTCATGTCTTTCTAATGTCTTTCTCATGTCTATCTCATGTCTTTCTCATGTCTTTCTCATGTCTTTCTCATGTCTTTCTGATGTCCTTCTTATGTCTTTCTTATGTCTTTCTTATGTCTTTCTTATGTCTTTCTCATGTCTTTCTCATGTCTTTCTCATGTCTTTCTAATGTCTTTCTTATGTCTTTCTAATGTTTTTCTTATGTCTTTCTTATGTCTTTCTTATGTCTTTCTTATGTCTTTCTTATGTCTATCTCATGTCTTTCTCATGTCTTTCTCATGTCTTTCTAATGTCTTTCTCATGTCTTTCTAATGTCTTTCTTATGTCTTTCTTATGTCTTTCTAATGTCTTTCTAATGTCTTTCTAATGTCTTTCTCATGTCTTTCTAATGTCTTTCTAATGTCCTTCTTATGTCTTTCTCATGTCTTTCTCATGTCTTTCTTATGTCTTTCTAATGTCTTTCTAATGTCTTTCTTATGTCTTTCTTATGTCTTTCTCATGTCTTTCTTATGTCTTTCTTATGTCTTTCTCATGTCTTTCTTATCTCTTTCTTATGTCTGTCTTATGTCTTTCTTATGTTTTTCTAATGTCTTTCTCATGTCTTTCTTATGTCTTTCTCATGTCTTTCTCATGTCTTTCTTATGTATTTCTAATGTCATTCTTATGTAATTCTTATGTCTTTCTTATGTCTTCCTCATGTGTTTCTTTTGTCTTTCTTATGTCTTTCTTATGTCAATCTTATGTCTTTCTTATGTCTTTCTTATGTCTTTCCTGTGTCTGTCTAATGTCTTTCTAATGTCTTTTTCATGTCTTTCTCATGTCTTTCTCATGTCTTTCTTATGTCTTTCTTATATCTTTCTCATGTCTTTCTTATGTCTTTCTAATGTCTTTCTTTTGTCTTTCTAATGTCTTTCTAATGTCTTTCTTATGTCTTTCTGATGTCTTTCTCATGTCTTTCTTATGTCTTTCTCATGTCTTTCTCATGTTTTTCCTATGTCTTTCTCATGTCTTTCTCATGTCTTTCTAATGTCTTTCTTATGTCTTTCTTATGTCTTTCTCATGTCTTTCTAATGTCTTTCTCATGTCTTTCTAATGTCTTTCTCATGTCTTTCTCATGTCTTTCTAATGTCTTTCTTATGTCTTTCTCATGTCTTTCTAATGTCTTTCTTATGTCTTTCTAATGTCTTTCTCATGTCTTTCTCATGTCTTTCTCATGTCTTTCTCATGTCTTTCTCATGTCTTTCTTATGTCTTTCTTATGTCTTTCTTATGTCTTTCTAATGTCTTTCTCATGTCATTCTAATGTCTTTCTTATGTCTTTCTAATGTTTTTCTTATGTCTTTCTTATGTCTTTCTTATGTCTATCTCATGTCTTTCTCATGTCTTTCTCATGTCTTTCTAATGTCTTTCTCATGTCTTTCTAATGTCTTTCTTATGTCTTTCTTATGTCTTTCTTATGTCTTTCTAATGTCTTTCTTATGTCTTTCTAATGTCTTTCTCATGTCTTTCTAATGTCTTTCTTATGTCTTTCTCATGTCTTTCTCATGTCTTTCTTATGTCTTTCTAATGTCTTTCTAATGTCTTTCTTATGTCTTTCTTATGTCTTTCTCATGTCTTTCTTATGTCTTTCTTATGTCTTTCTCATGTCTTTCTTATCTCTTTCTTATGTCTGTCTTATGTCTTTCTTATGTTTTTCTAATGTCTTTCTCATGTCTTTCTTATGTCTTTCTCATGTCTTTCTCATGTCTTTCTTATGTATTTCTAATGTCATTCTTATGTAATTCTTATGTCTTTCTTATGTCTTCCTCATGTGTTTCTTTTGTCTTTCTTATGTCTTTCTTATGTCTTTCCTGTGTCTGTCTAATGTCTTTCTAATGTCTTTTTCATGTCTTTCTCATGTCTTTCTCATGTCTTTCTTATGTCTTTCTTATATCTTTCTCATGTCTTTCTTATGTCTTTCTAATGTCTTTCTCATGTCTTTCTAATGTCTTTCTAATGTCTTTCTTATGTCTTTCTGATGTCTTTCTCATGTCTTTCTTGTGTCTTTCTCATGTCTTTCTCATGTCTTTCTTATGTCTTTCTCATGTTTTTCCTATGTCTTTCTCATGTCTTTCTCATGTCTTTCTAATGTCTTTCTTATGTCTTTCTTATGTCTTTCTCATGTCTTTCTAATGTCTTTCTAATGTCTTTCTCATGTCTTTCTAATGTCTTTCTTATGTCTTTCTCATGTCTTTCTAATGTCTTTCTTATGTCTTTCTCATGTCTTTCTAATGTCTTTCTTATGTCTTTCTTATGTATTTCTTATGTCTTTCTAATGTCTTTCTAATGTCTTTCTAATGTCTTTCTCATGTCTTTCTAATGTCTTTCTTATGTCTTTCTCATGTCTTTCTCATGTCTTTCTTATGTCTTTCTAATGTCTTTCTAATGTCTTTCTTATGTCTTTCTTATGTCTTTCTCATGTCTTTCTTATGTCTTTCTTATGTCTTTCTCATGTCTTTCTTATGTCTTTCTCATGTCTTTCTCATGTCTTTCTTATATATTTCTCATGTCTTTCTAATGTCTTTCTAATGTCTTTCTGATGTCTTTCTTATGTCTTTCTGATGTCTTTCTGATGTCTTTCTTATGTCTTTCTGATGTCTTTCTTATGTCTTTCTTATGTCTTTCTCATGTCTTTCTTATGTCTTTCTCATGTCTTTCTCATGTCTTTCTTATATCTTTCTCATGTTTTTCCTATGTCTTTCTCATGTCTTTCTCATGTCTTTCTCATGTCTTTCTAATGTCTTTCTTATGTCTTTCTTATGTCTTTCTTATGTCTTTCTCATGTCTGTCTAATGTCTTTCTCATGTCTTTCTAATGTCTTTCTCATGTCTTTCTAATGTCTTTCTTATGTCTTTCTCATGTCTTTCTAATGTCTTTCTTATGTCTTTCTTATGTCTTTCTCATGTCTTTCTAATGTCTTTCTCATGTCTTTCTAATGTCTTTCTCATGTCTTTCTAATGTCTTTCTCATGTCTTGCTCATGTCTTTCTAATGTCTTTCTCATGTCTTTCTAATGTCTTTCTTATGTCTTTCTTATGTCTTTCTTTTGTCTTTCTTATGTCTTTCTCATGTCTTTCTAATGTCTTTCTCATGTCTTTCTAATGTCTTTCTCATGTCTTTCTAATGTCTTTCTCATGTCTTTCTAATGTCTTTCTAATGTCTTTCTGATGTCTTTCTTATGTCTTTCTGATGTCTTTCTGATGTCTTTCTTATGTCTTTCTGATGTCTTTCTTATGTCTTTCTTATGTCTTTCTTATGTCTTTCTCATGTCTTTCTTATGTCTTTCTCATGTCTTTCTCATGTCTTTCTTATATCTTTCTCATGTTTTTCCTATGTCTTTCTCATGTCTTTCTCATGTCTTTCTCATGTCTTTCTAATGTCTTTCTTATGTCTTTCTTATGTCTTTCTCATGTCTTTCTAATGTTTTTCTTATGTCTTTCTTATGTCTTTCTCATGTCTTTCTAATGTCTTTCTCATGTCTTTCTAATGTCTTTCTCATGTCTTTCTAATGTCTTTCTCATGTCTTTCTCATGTCTTTCTAATGTCTTTCTTATGTCTTTCTTATGTCTTTCTCATGTCTTTCTAATGTCTTTCTCATGTCTTTCTAATGTCTTTCTCATGTCTTTCTAATGTCTTTCTCATGTCTTTCTAATGTCTTTCTTATGTCTTTCTTATGTCTTTCTTATGTCTTTCTTTTGTCTTTCTTATGTCTATCTCATGTCTTTCTCATGTCTTTCTCATGTCTTTCTAATGTCTTTCTCATGTCTTTCTAATGTCTTTCTTATGTCTTTCTAATGTCTTTCTTATGTCTTTCTTATGTCTTTCTTATGTCTTTCTCATGTCTTTCTCATGTCTTTCTAATGTCTTTCTTATGTCTTTCTTATGTCTTTCTCATGTCTTTCTCATGTCTTTCTAATGTCTTTCTTATGTCTTTCTTATGTCTTTCTTATGTCTTTCTCATGTCTGTCTAATGTCTTTCTCATGTCTTTCTAATGTCTTTCTCATGTCTTTCTAATGTCTTTCTTATGTCTTTCTCATGTCTTTCTAATGTCTTTCTTATGTCTTTCCTATGTCTTTCTCATGTCTTTCTAATGTCTTTCTCATGTCTTTCTAATGTCTTTCTCATGTCTTTCTAATGTCTTTCTCATGTCTTGCTCATGTCTTTCTAATGTCTTTCTCATGTCTTTCTAATGTCTTTCTTATGTCTTTCTTATGTCTTTCTTATGTCTTTCTTTTGTCTTTCTTATGTCTATCTCATGTCTTTCTCATGTCTTTCTCATGTCTTTCTCATGTCTTTCTGATGTCCTTCTTATGTCTTTCTTATGTCTTTCTTATGTCTTTCTTATGTCTTTCTCATGTCTTTCTCATGTCTTTCTCATGTCTTTCTAATGTCTTTCTTATGTCTTTCTAATGTTTTTCTTATGTCTTTCTTATGTCTTTCTTATGTCTTTCTTATGTCTTTCTTATGTCTATCTCATGTCTTTCTCATGTCTTTCTCATGTCTTTCTAATGTCTTTCTCATGTCTTTCTAATGTCTTTCTTATGTCTTTCTTATGTCTTTCTTATGTCTTTCTAATGTCTTTCTAATGTCTTTCTCATGTCTTTCTAATGTCTTTCTAATGTCCTTCTTATGTCTTTCTCATGTCTTTCTCATGTCTTTCTTATGTCTTTCTAATGTCTTTCTAATGTCTTTCTTATGTCTTTCTT
This sequence comes from Euprymna scolopes, assembly GCF_053919585.1. Lineage (NCBI taxonomy): Eukaryota > Metazoa > Mollusca > Cephalopoda > Sepiida > Sepiolidae > Euprymna > Euprymna scolopes. The sequence continues at coordinate 34,727,988 of NC_136522.1, forward strand.
ATGTCTTTCTCATGTCTTTCTTATGTCTTTCTTATGTCTTTCTCATGTCTTTCTTATCTCTTTCTTATGTCTGTCTTATGTCTTTCTTATGTTTTTCTAATGTCTTTCTCATGTCTTTCTTATGTCTTTCTCATGTCTTTCTCATGTCTTTCTTATGTATTTCTAATGTCATTCTTATGTAATTCTTATGTCTTTCTTATGTCTTCCTCATGTGTTTCTTTTGTCTTTCTTATGTCTTTCTTATGTCAATCTTATGTCTTTCTTATGTCTTTCCTGTGTCTGTCTAATGTCTTTCTAATGTCTTTTTCATGTCTTTCTCATGTCTTTCTCATGTCTTTCTTATGTCTTTCTTATATCTTTCTCATGTCTTTCTTATGTCTTTCTAATGTCTTTCTTTTGTCTTTCTAATGTCTTTCTAATGTCTTTCTTATGTCTTTCTGATGTCTTTCTCATGTCTTTCTTATGTCTTTCTCATGTCTTTCTCATGTTTTTCCTATGTCTTTCTCATGTCTTTCTCATGTCTTTCTAATGTCTTTCTTATGTCTTTCTTATGTCTTTCTCATGTCTTTCTCATGTCTTTCTCATGTCTTTCTAATGTCTTTCTCATGTCTTTCTCATGTCTTTCTAATGTCTTTCTTATGTCTTTCTCATGTCTTTCTAATGTCTTTCTTATGTCTTTCTAATGTCTTTCTCATGTCTTTCTCATGTCTTTCTCATGTCTTTCTCATGTCTTTCTCATGTCTTTCTTATGTCTTTCTTATGTCTTTCTTATGTCTTTCTAATGTCTTTCTCATGTCATTCTAATGTCTTTCTTATGTCTTTCTAATGTTTTTCTTATGTCTTTCTTATGTCTTTCTTATGTCTATCTCATGTCTTTCTCATGTCTTTCTCATGTCTTTCTAATGTCTTTCTCATGTCTTTCTAATGTCTTTCTTATGTCTTTCTTATGTCTTTCTTATGTCTTTCTAATGTCTTTCTTATGTCTTTCTAATGTCTTTCTCATGTCTTTCTAATGTCTTTCTTATGTCTTTCTCATGTCTTTCTCATGTCTTTCTTATGTCTTTCTAATGTCTTTCTAATGTCTTTCTTATGTCTTTCTTATGTCTTTCTCATGTCTTTCTTATGTCTTTCTTATGTCTTTCTCATGTCTTTCTTATCTCTTTCTTATGTCTGTCTTATGTCTTTCTTATGTTTTTCTAATGTCTTTCTCATGTCTTTCTTATGTCTTTCTCATGTCTTTCTCATGTCTTTCTTATGTATTTCTAATGTCATTCTTATGTAATTCTTATGTCTTTCTTATGTCTTCCTCATGTGTTTCTTTTGTCTTTCTTATGTCTTTCTTATGTCTTTCCTGTGTCTGTCTAATGTCTTTCTAATGTCTTTTTCATGTCTTTCTCATGTCTTTCTCATGTCTTTCTTATGTCTTTCTTATATCTTTCTCATGTCTTTCTTATGTCTTTCTAATGTCTTTCTCATGTCTTTCTAATGTCTTTCTAATGTCTTTCTTATGTCTTTCTGATGTCTTTCTCATGTCTTTCTTGTGTCTTTCTCATGTCTTTCTCATGTCTTTCTTATGTCTTTCTCATGTTTTTCCTATGTCTTTCTCATGTCTTTCTCATGTCTTTCTAATGTCTTTCTTATGTCTTTCTTATGTCTTTCTCATGTCTTTCTAATGTCTTTCTAATGTCTTTCTCATGTCTTTCTAATGTCTTTCTTATGTCTTTCTCATGTCTTTCTAATGTCTTTCTTATGTCTTTCTCATGTCTTTCTAATGTCTTTCTTATGTCTTTCTAATGTCTTTCTCATGTCTTTCTCATGTCTTTCTCATGTCTTTCTCATGTCTTTCTCATGTCTTTCTCATGTCTTTCTTATGTCTTTCTTATGTCTTTCTAATGTCTTTCTCATGTCATTCTAATGTCTTTCTTATGTCTTTCTAATGTTTTTCTTATGTCTTTCTTATGTCTTTCTTATGTCTATCTCATGTCTTTCTCATGTCTTTCTCATGTCTTTCTAATGTCTTTCTCATGTCTTTCTAATGTCTTTCTTATGTCTTTCTTATGTCTTTCTAATGTCTTTCTAATGTCTTTCTAATGTCTTTCTCATGTCTTTCTAATGTCTTTCTAATGTCTTTCTTATGTCTTTCTCATGTCTTTCTCATGTCTTTCTTATGTCTTTCTAATGTCTTTCTAATGTCTTTCTTATGTCTTTCTTATGTCTTTTTCATGTCTTTCTCATGTCTTTCTTATGTCTTTCTCATGTCTTTCTTATCTCTTTCTTATGTCTGTCTTATGTCTTTCTTATGTATTTCTAATGTCTTTCTCATGTCTTTCTTATGTCTTTCTCATGTCTTTCTCATGTCTTTCTTATGTATTTCTAATGTCATTCTTATGTAATTCTTATGTCTTTCTTATGTCTTCCTCATGTGTTTCTTTTGTCTTTCTTATGTCTTTCTTATGTCAATCTTATGTCTTTCTTATGTCTTTCTTATGTCTTTCTTATGTCTTTCTCATGTCTTTCTCATGTCTTTCTAATGTCTTTCTTATGTCTTTCTTATGTCTTTCTAATGTCTTTCTCATGTATTTCTAATGTCTTTCTCATGTCTTTCTAATGTTTTTCTTATGTCTTTCTTATGTCTTTCTTATGTCTTTCTTATGTCTTTCTTATGTCTATCTCATGTCTTTCTCATGTCTTTCTCATGTCTTTCTAATGTCTTTCTCATGTCTTTCTAATGTCTTTCTTATGTCTTTCTTATGTCTTTCTCATGTCTTTCTAATGTCTTTCTCATGTCTTTCTCATGTCTTTCTAATGTCTTTCTTATGTCTTTCTCATGTCTTTCTAATGTCTTTCTTATGTCTTTCTTATGTCTTTCTCATGTCTTTCTAATGTCTTTCTCATGTCTTTCTCATGTCTTTCTCATGTCTTTCTCATGTCTTTCTAATGTCTTTCTCATGTCTTTCTCATGTCTTTCTAATGTCTTTCTCATGTCTTTCTCATGTCTTTCTCATGTCTTTCTTATGTCTTTCTTATGTCTTTCTTATGTCTTTCTTATGTCTTTCTCATGTCTTTCTAATGTCTTTCTTATGTCTTTCTAATGTTTTTCTTATGTCTTTCTTATGTCTTTCTTATGTCTTTCTTATGTCTATCTCATGTCTTTCTCATGTCTTTCTCATGTCTTTCTAATGTCTTTCTCATTTCTTTCTAATGTCTTTCTTATGTCTTTCTAATGTCTTTCTAATGTCTTTCTAATGTCTTTCTAATGTCTTTCTAATGTCTTTCTTATGTCTTTCTCATGTCTTTCTCATGTCTTTCTTATGTCTTTCTAATGTCTTTCTAATGTCTTTCTTATGTCTTTCTTATGTCTTTCTCATGTCTTTCTTATGTCTTTCTTATGTCTTTCTCATGTCTTTCTTATCTCTTTCTTATGTCTGTCTTATGTCTTTCTTATGTTTTTCTAATGTCTTTCTCATGTCTTTCTTATGTCTTTCTCATGTCTTTCTCATGTCTTTCTTATGTATTTCTAATGTCATTCTTATGTAATTCTTATGTCTTTCTTATGTCTTCCTCATGTGTTTCTTTTGTCTTTCTTATGTCTTTCTTATGTCAATCTTATGTCTTTCTTATGTCTTTCTTATGTCTTTCCTGTGTCTGTCTAATGTCTTTCTAATGTCTTTTTCATGTCTTTCTCATGTCTTTCTCATGTCTTTCTTATGTCTTTCTGATATCTTTCTTATGTCTTTCTTATGTCTTTCTAATGTCTTTCTTATGTCTTTCTCATGTCTTTCTAATGTCTTTCTAATGTCTTTCTTATGTCTTTCTGATGTCTTTCTTATGTCTTTCTCATGTCTCTCTTATGTCTTTCTTATGTCTTTCTAATGTCTTTCTAATGTCTTTCTTATGTCTTTCTAATGTCTTTCTTATGTCTTTCTGATGTCTTTCTAATGTCTTTCTCATGTCTTTCTTATGTCTTTCTAATGTCTTTCTAATGTCTTTCTCATGTCTTTCTAATGTCTTTCTAATGTATTTCTCATGTCTTTCTCATGTCTTTCTCATGTCTTTCTTATGTCTTTCTTATGTCTTTCTTATGTCTTTCTTATGTCTTTCTTATGTGTTGCTCATGTCTTTCTAATGTCTTTCTTATGTCTTCCTTATGTCTTTCTTATGTCTTTCTCATGTCTTTATTATGTCTTTCTTATGTGTTGCTCATGTATTCCTTATGTCTTTCTTATGTCTTTCTTATGTCCTTCTCATGTCTTTCTCATGTCTTTATTATGTCTTTCTTATGTGTTGCTCATGTATTCCTTATGTCTTTCTTATGTCTTTCTTATGTCCCTCTCATGTCTTTCTTATGTCCTTCTCATGTGTTGCTCATGTCTTCCTTATGTCTTTCTTATGTCTTTCTCATGTCTTTCTAATGTCTTTCTTATGTCTTTCTCATGTCTTTCTCATGTCTGTCTTATGTCTTTCTTATGTCTTTCTTATGTCTTTCTTATGTCAATCTTATGTCTTTCTTATGTGTTGCTCATGTCTTCCTTATGTCTTATGTCTTTCTCATGTCTTTCTCATGTCTTTCTTATGTCTTTCTTATGTCTTTCTTATATCTTTCTTGTGTCTTTCTTATGTCTTTCTTATATCTTTCTTATATCTTTCTTATGTCTTTCTGATGTATTTCTTATGTCTTTCTTATATCTTTTTTATGTCTTTCTTTTGTTTTTCTTATGTCTTTCTTAAGTCTTTCTTATATCTTTCTCATGTCTTTCTTTTGTTTTTCTTATGTCTTTCTTATGTCTTTCTTATGTCTTTCTTATGTCTTTCTTATATCTTTCTTATGTCTTTCTTTTGTTTTTCTTATGTCTTTCTTATGTCTTTCTTATGTATTTCTTATGTCTTTCTTATGTATTTCTTATGTCTTTCTTAATGTATTTCTTATGTCTTTCTTATGTCTTTCTTATGTGTTGTTCATGTCTTTCTTATGTCTTTCTTATGTCAGTCTCATGTCTTTCTTATGTCTTTCTCATGTCTTTCTCATGTCTTTCTTATGTCAGTCTCATGTCTTTCTTATGTCTTTCTCATTTCTTTCTTATGTCTTTCTCATGTCTTTCCTATGTCTTTCTTATGTCAGTCTCATGTCTTTCTCATGTCTTTCTCATGTCTTTCTTATGTCGGTCTCATGTCTTTCTTATGTCTTTCTCATGTCTTTCTTATGTATTTCTTATGTATTTCTTATGTCTTTCTCATGTCTTTCTCATGTCTTTCTCATGTCTTTCTTATGTCAGTCTTATGTCTTTCTCATGTCTTTCTTATGTCTTTCTCATGTCTTTCTTATGTCTTTCCTCAGCGGAAATAATGTTTGCCAGAAAAGTTCGCTCTGTGTTCGACCGAGTAAAAAAGTAAAAAAAAGTGTAAAAGATAATGGACGATACAAGATATACAAGGACGGAGATAAAGTTTTTTTCAACAATTATCGGGCAGGAAAGAGTTTTTGGGAAGAAGGCATAATCTCAAAAAGAATTGGAAGCATGGTCTACATTATAAAAGGTCAGACATTTTCCCACAAAGAACATATAAACCAACTCAGACCCCGATATATTGAAATAGTTAAAAACAATGAAGTACCGATGGAAGTACTGTGTGACATTTTTCACATAGAGCCTCCAAAAAAGGAAGCACCAGTAACTGAAAATACAAGTCACTCTCCAAAATCCAAAAATTCGCAAACGCAAATTTTAAGGAGAAGTGAAAGAAAAAGAAAAAGAACTGAATTTTTTGGACAAAGTCAAATAAGAAAAAAATGGTGAAGCGAAATTCTAGGGAAGAATTTAGCTTGGGAGGAAGGTGATATAATGGACTGATCCAACACCCCTCAAATGAATGGACTGTTACGTCTATAAAAAGACCAGCAAACACTCCCCACGTGGGAGACAGAATTTAGTACTAAGCTGTCAATGAACGCTTAGAAATGTGTGTACCTTTTTACCTAAATAAACCCTTTCTGTAAAACCCCAGTAATGACTTCTTATTCATATAATCTACGATATAACATATTTATTATTGGATTAATATATATATATTATTTGATTAATATTTATTATTGGATTAATATTTATTATTGGATTAATATTTATTATTTTATTAATATTTATTATTTGATTAATATTTATTATTTTATTAATATTTATTATTTGATTAATATTTATTATTTTATTAATATTTATTATTTGATTAATATTTATTATTTGATTAATATTTATTATTGGATTAATATTTATTATTTGATTAATATTTATTATTGGATTAATATTTATTATTTGATTAATATTTATTATTGGATTAATATTTATTATTTGATTAATATTTATTATTTTATTAATATTTATTATTTGATTAATATTTATTATTAGATTAATATTTATTATTTGATTAATATTTATTATTTGATTAATATTTATTATTTTATTAATATTTATTATTTGATTAATATTTATTAATGGATTAATATTTATTATTTGATTAATATTTATTATTAGATTAATATTTATTATTAAATTAATATTTATTATTTGATTAATATTTATTATTTGATTAATATTTATTATTGGATTAATATTTATTATTTGATTAATATTTATTATTTGATTAATATTTATTATTTGATTAATATTTATTATTGGATTAATATTTATTATTTGATTAATATTTATTATTGGATTAATATGTATAATTAGATAATTATTTGTTATTAGATTAATATTTATTATTTTATTAATATTTATTATTTTATTAATATTTATTATTTGATTAATATTTATTATTAGATTAATATTTATTATTTGATTAATATTTATTATTTGATTAATATTTATTATTTTATAATTATTTATTATTAGATTAATATTTGTTATTGGATTAATATTTATTATTTAATTAATATTTATTATTTGATAATTATTTGTTATTTGATTAATATTTATTATTGGATTAATATTTATTATTTGATTAATATTTATTATTTGATTAATATTTATTATTTGATTAATATTTATTATTGGATTAATATTTATTATTAGATTAATATTTGTTATTTGATTAATATTTATTATTTGATTAATATTTATTATTGGATTAATATTAATTATTGGATTAATATTTATTATTTAATTAATATTTATTATTGGATTAATATTTATTATTTGATTCATATTTATTATTTGATTCATATTTATTATTTGATTCATATTTATTATGTGATTAATATATATTATTAGATTAATATTTATTATTTGATTAATATATATTATTTGATTAATATATATTATTTGATTAATATTTATTATTGGATTAATATTTTTTATTCCATTAATATTTATTATTGGATTAATATTTATTATTGGATTAATATTTATTATTTGATTAATATTTATTATTTTATTAATATTTATTATTTGATTAATATTTATTATTAGATTAATATTTATTATTTGATAATTTATTTATTATTTGATTAATATTTATTATTTGATCAATATTAATTATTGGATTAATATTTATTATTGGATTAATATTTATTATTTGATTAATATTTATTATTTGATTAATATTTATTATTTGATAAATATTTATTATTGGATTAATATTTATTATTTGATTAATATTTAATATTGGATTAATATTTATTATTTGATTAATATTTATTATTTGATTAATATTTATTATTGGATTAATATTTATTATTTGATTAATATTTATTATTTGATTAATATTTATTATTGGATTAATATTTATTATTGGATAAATATTAATTATTGGATTAATATTTATTATTGGATTAATATTTATTATTTGATTAATATTTATTATTTGATTAATATTTAAAGTTGGATTAATATTTGTTATTGGATTAATATTTATTATTTGATTAATATTTATTATTTGATTAATATTTATTATTTGATGAATATTTATTATTTGATTAATATTTAATGTTTGATTAATATTTATTATTTGATTAATGTTTATTATTTGATTAATATTTATTATGTTATTAATATTTATTATTTGATTAATATTTATTATTTGATTAATATTTATTATGTGATTAATATTTATTATTAGATTAATATTTATTATTTGATTAATATTTATTATTGGATTAATATTTATTATTTGATTAATATTTATTATTTGATTAATATTTATTATTTGATTAATATGTTTTATTTGATTTATATTTATTATGTGATTAATATTTTTTATTGGATTAATATTTATTATTTGATTAATATTTATTATTTGATTAATATTTATTATTGGATTAATATTTATTATTTGATTAATATTTATTATTTGATTAATATTTATTATTTGATTAATATTTATTATTTGATTAATATTTATTATTTGATTAATATTTTTTATTGGATTAATATTTATTATTTGATTAATATTTATTATTGGATTGATATTTATTATTTGATTAATATTTATTATTTGATTAATATTTATTATTTGATTAATGTTTATTATTTGATTAATATTTATTATTTGATTAATATTTATTATTTGATTAATATTTATTATTTGATTAATATTTATTATTTGATTAATATTTATTATTTGATTAATATTTTTTATTTGATTAATATTTTGTATTGCATTAATATTTTTTGTTTGATTAATATTTATTATTTGATTAATATTTTTTATTGGATTAATATTTATTATTTGATTAATATTTATTATTTGATTAATATTTATTATTTGATTAATATTTATTATTTGATTAATATTTATTATTTGATTAATATTTATTATTTGATTAATATTTATTATTGGATTAATATTTATTATTTGATAAATATTTATTATTTGATTAATTTTTATTATTTGATTAATATTTTTTATTGGATTAATATTTATTATTTGATTAATATTTATTATTTGATTAATATTTATTATTTTATTAATATTTCTTATTTGATTAATATTTATTATTGGATTAATATTTATTATTTGATTAATATTTATTATTTGATTAATATTTATTATTTGATTAATATTTATTATTTGATTAATATTTATTATTTGATTAATATTTAATGTTTGATTAATATTTATTATTTGATTAATGTTTATTATTTGATTAATATTTATTATGTTATTAATATTTATTATTTGATTAATATTTATTATTTGAGTAATATTTATTATTTGATTAATATGTATTTTTTGAGTAATATTTATTATTTGATTAAAATTGAAACTTTGGATTAATATTTATTATTTGATTAATATTTATTATTTGATTAATATGTATTATTTGATTAATATTTATTATTTGATTAATATTTATTATTTGATTAATATTTATTATTTGAGTAATATTTTTATATATTGATATTTATTATTTGAGTAATATTTATTATTTCATTAATATTTATTATTGGATTAATATTTATTATTGGATTAATATTTATTATTTGATTAATATTTATTATTTGTATAATATTTATTATTTGATTAATATTTATTATTTGATTAATATTTATTATTTGATTAATATTTATTATTTGATTAATATTTATTATTTGATTTATATTTATTATTTGATTAATATTTATTATTTGATTAATATTTATTATTTGAGTAATTTTTATTTATTGGATTAATATTTATTATTGGATTAATATTTATTATTGGATTAATATTTATTATTTGATTAATATTTATTATTGGATTAATATTTATTATTGGATTAATATTTATTATTGGATTAATATTTATTATTGGATTAATATTTATTATTGGATTAATATTTATTATTGGATTAATATTTATTATCGGATTAATATTTATTATTTGATTAATATTTATTATTTGATTAATATTTATTATTTGATTAATATTTATTATTTGATTAATATTTATTATTGGATTAATATTTATTATTTGATTAATATTTATTATTGGATTATTTTTATTATTGGATTAATATTTGTTATTGGATTAATATTTATTATTTGATTAATATTTATTATTGGATTAATATTTATTATTTGATTAATATTTATTATTGGATTAATATTTATTATTGGATTAATATTTATTATCGGATTAATATTTATTATTTGATTAATATTTATTATTTGATTAATATTTATTATTTGATTAATATTTATTATTTGAATAATATTTAAAGTTGGATGAATATTTGTTATTGGATTAATATTTATTATTTGATTAATATTTATTATTTGATTAATATTTATTATTTGATGAATATTTATTATTTGATTAATATTTAATGTTTGATTAATATTTATTATTTGATTAATGTTTATTATTTGATTAATATTTATTATGTTATTAATATTTATTATTTGATTAATATTTATTATTTTATTAATATTTATTATGTGAATAATATTTATTATTTGATAATTATTTATTATTTGATTAATATTTATTATTTGATTAATATTTATTTTTTGATTAATATTTATTATTTGATTAATATTTATTATTTGATTAATATTTATTATTTGATTAATATTTATTATTTGATTAATATTTCTTATTTGATTAATATTTATTATTTGATTAATAGTTCTTATTTGATGAATAGTTATTATTGGATTAATGTTTATTATTTGATTAATATTTATTATTTGATTAATATGTATTTTTTGATTAATATTTGTTATTTGATTAATATTTATTATTTGATTAATATTTAAAGTTGGATTAATATTTGTTATTGGATTAATAGTTATTATTGGATTAATATTTATTTTTTGATTTATATTTATTATTTGATTAATATTTATTATTTGATTAATATTTATTTTTTGATTAATATTTATGATTTGATTAATATTTATTATTTGATTAATATTTATTATTTGATTAATATTTATTATTTTATTAATATTTCTTATTTGATTAATATTTATTATTGGATTAATATTTATTATTTGATTAATATTTATTATTTGATTAATATTTATTATTTGATTAATATTTATTATTTGATTAATATTTATTATTTGATTAATATTTAAAGTTGGATTAATATTTGTTATTGGATTAATATTTATTATTTGATTAATATTTATTATTTGATTAATATTTATTATTTGATGAATATTTATTATTTGATTAATATTTAATGTTTGATTAATATTTATTATTTGATTAATGTTTATTATTTGATTAATATTTATTATGTTATTAATATTTATTATTTGATTAATATTTATTATTTGAGTAATATTTATTATTTGATTAATATGTATTTTTTGAGTAATATTTATTATTTGATTAAAATTGAAACTTTGGATTAATATTTATTATTTGATTAATATTTATTATTTGATTAATATGTATTATTTGATTAATATTTATTATTTGATTAATATTTATTATTTGATTACTATTTATTATTTGAGTAATATTTTTATTTGATTGATATTTATTATTTGAGTAATATTTATTATTTCATTAATATTTATTATTGGATTAATATTTATTATTGGATTAATATTTATTATTTGATTAATATTTATTATTTGTATAATATTTATTATTTGATTAATATTTATTATTTGATTAATATTTATTATTTGATTAATATTTATTATTTGATTAATATTTATTATTTGATTTATATTTATTATTTGATTTATATTTATTATTTGATTAATATTTATTATTTGAGTAATTTTTATTTATTGGATTAATATTTATTATTGGATTAATATTTATTATTGGATTAATATTTATTATTTGATTAATATTTATTATTGGATTAATATTTATTAGTGGATTAATATTGATTATTGGATTAATATTTATTATTGGATTAATATTTATTATTGGATTAATATTTATTATTGGATTAATATTTATTATCGGATTAATATTTATTATTTGATTAATATTTATTATTTGATTAATATTTATTATTTGATTAATATTTATTATTGGATTAATATTTATTATTTGATTAATATTTATTATTGGATTATTTTTATTATTGGATTAATATTTGTTATTGGATTAATATTTATTATTTGATTAATATTTATTATTGGATTAATATTTATTATTTGATTAATATTTATTATTTGATTAATATTTATTATTTGATTAATATTTATTATTGGATTAATAATTATTATTGGATTAATATTTATTATTTGATTAATATTTATTATTTGAATTATATTTAAAGTTGGATGAATATTTGTTATTGGATTAATATTTATTATTTGATTAATATTTATTTTTTGATTAATATTTATTATTTGATGAATATTTATTATTTGATTAATATTTAATGTTTGATTAATATTTATTATTTGATTAATGTTTATTATTTGATTAATATTTATTATGTTATTAATATTTATTATTTGATTAATATTTATTATTTTATTACTATTTATTATGTGATTAATATTTATTATTTGATAATTATTTATTATTTGATTAATATTTATTATTTGATTAATATTTATTGTTTGATTAATATTTATTATTTGATTAATATTTATTATTTGATTAATATTTATTATTTGATTAATATTTATTATTTGATTAATATTTCTTATTTGATTAATATTTATTATTTGATTAATAGTTCTTATTTGATGAATAGTTATTATTGGATTAATATTTATTATTTGATTAATATTTATTATTTGATTAATATGTATTTTTTGATTAATATTTGTTATTTGATTAATATTTATTATTTGATTAATATTTAAAGTTGGATTAATATTTGTTATTGGATTAATAGTTATTATTGGATTAATATTTTTTTTTTGATTTATATTTATTATTTGATTAATATTTATTATTTGATTAATATTTATTATTTGATTAATATTTATGATTTGATTAATATTTATTATTTGATTAATATTTATTATTTGATTAATATTTATTATTTGATTAATATTTATTATTGGATTAATATTTATTTTTTGATTAATATTTATTATTTGATTAATATTTATTATTTGATTAATATTTATTATTTGATTAATATTTATTATTGGATTAATATTTATTATTTGATTAATATTTATTATTGGATTAATATTTATTATTAGATTAATATTTATTTTTTTATTAATATTTATTATTTGATTAATATTTATTATTGGATTAATATTTATTATTGGATTAATATTTATTATTAGATTAATATTTATTATTGGATTAATATTTATTATTGGATTAATATTTATTATTGGATTAATATTTATTATTGGATTAATATTTATTATTTGAATAATATTTAAAGTTGGATGAATATTTGTTATTGGATTAATATTTATTATTTGATTAATATTTATTTTTTGATTAATATTTATTATTTTATGAATATTTATTATTTGATTAATATTTAATGTTTGATTAATATTTATTATTTGATGATTGTTTATTATTTGATTAATATTTATTATGTTATTAATATTTATTATTTGATTAATATTTATTATTTTATTAATATTTATTATGTGATTAATATTTATTATTTTATAATTATTTATTATTTGATTAATATTTATTATTTGATTAATATTTATTATTTGATTAATATTTATTGTTTGATTAATATTTATTATTTGATTAATATTTATTATTTGATTAATATTTAATTTTTGATTAATATTTATTATTTGATTAATATTTCTTATTTGATTAATATTTATTATTTGATTAATAGTTCTTATTTGATGAATAGTTATTATTGGATTAATATTTATTATTTGATTAATATTTATTATTTGATTAATATGTATTTTTTGATTAATATTTGTTATTTGATTAATATTTATTATTTGATTAATATTTAAAGTTGGATTAATATTTGTTATTGGATTAATAGTTATTATTGGATTAATATTTATTTTTTGATTTATATTTATTATTTGATTAATATTTATTATTTGATTAATATTTATTTTTTGATTAATATTTATCATTTGATTAATATTTATTATTTGATTAATATTTATTATTTGATTAATATTTATTATTTGATTAATATTTATTATTGGATTAATATTTATTTTTTGATTAATATTTATTATTTGATTAATATTTATTATTTGATTAATATTTATTATTTGATTAATATTTATTATTGGATTAATATTTATTATTTGATTAATATTTATTATTGGATTAATATTTATTATTGGATTAATATTTATTTTTTGATTAATATTTATTATTTGATTAATATTTATTATTGGATTAATATTTATTATTTGATTAATATTTATTATTAGATTAATATTTATTATTGGATTAATATTTATTATTGGATTAATATTTATTATTGGATTAATATTTATTATTGGATTAATATTTATTATTGGATTAATATTTATTATTTGATTAATATTTATTATTTGATTAATATTTATTATTTGATTAATATTTATTATTTGATTAATATTTATTATTGGATTAATATTTATTATTTGATTAATATTTATTATTGGATTATTTTTATTATTGGATTAATATTTGTTATTGGATTAATATTTATTATTTGATTAATATTTATTATTGGATTAATATTTATTATTTGATTAATATTTATTGTTTGATTAATATTTATTATTTGATTAATATTTATTATTGGATTAATATTTATTATTGGATTAATATTTATTATTTGATTAATATTTATTATTTGATTAATATTTAAAGTTGGATTAATATTTGTTATTGGATTAATATTTATTATTTGATTAATATTTATTATTTGATTAATATTTATTATTTGATGAATATTTATTATTTGATTAATATTTAATGTTTGATTAATATTTATTATTTGATTAATGTTTATTATTTGATTAATATTTATTATGTTATTAATATTTATTATTTGATTAATATTTATTATTTGTTTAATATTTATTATGTGATTAATATTTATTTTTTGATTAATATTTATTATTTGATTAATATTTATTATTGGATTAATATTTATTATTTGATTAATATTTATTATTGGATTAATATTTATTATTTGATTAATATGTTTTATTTGATTTATATTTATTATGTGATTAATATTTTTTATTGGATTAATATTTATTATTTGATTAATATTTATTATTTGATTAATATTTATTATTGGATTAATATTTATTATTTGATTAATATTTATTATTTGATTAATATTTATTATTTGATTAATATTTATTATTTGATTAATATTTTTTATTGGATTAATATTTATTATTTGATTAATATTTATTATTGGATTGATATTAATTATTTGATTAATATTTATTATTTGATTAATATTTATTATTTGATTAATGTTTATTATTTGATTAATATTTATTATTTGATTAATATTTATTATTTGATTAATATTTAATATTTGATTAATATTTATTATTTGATTAATATTTATTATTTTATTAATATTTTGTATTGCATTAATATTTTTTGTTTGATTAATATTTATTATTTGATAAATATTTTTTATTGGATTAATATTTATTATTTGATTAATATTTGTTATTTGATTAATATTTATTATTTGATTAATATTTATTATTTGATTAATATTTATTATTTGATTAATATTTATTATTTGATAAATATTTATTATTTGATTAATTTTTAATTATTTGATTAATATTTTTTATTGGATTAATATTTATTATTTGATTAATATTTATTATTTGATTAATATTTATTATTTGATTAATATTTCTTATTTGATTAATATTTATTATTGGATTAATATTTATTATTTGATTAATATTTATTATTGGATTAATAATTATTATTGGATTAATATTTATTATTTGATTAATATTTATTATTTGAATAATATTTAAAGTTGGATGAATATTTGTTATTGGATTAATATTTATTATTTGATTAATATTTATTTTTTGATTAATATTTATTATTTGATGAATATTTATTATTTGATTAATATTTAATGTTTGATTAATATTTATTATTTGATTAATGTTTATTATTTGATTAATATTTATTATGTTATTAATATTTATTATTTGATTAATATTTATTATTTTATTAATATTTATTATGTGATTAATATTTATTATTTGATAATTATTTATTATTTGATTAATATTTATTATTTGATTAATATTTATTGTTTGATTAATATTTATTATTTGATTAATATTTATTATTTGATTAATATTTATTATTTGATTAATATTTATTATTTGATTAATATTTCTTATTTGATTAATATTTATTATTTGATTAATAGTTCTTATTTGATGAATAGTTATTATTGGATTAATATTTATTATTTGATTAATATTTATTATTTGATTAATATGTATTTTTTGATTAATATTTGTTATTTGATTAATATTTATTATTTGATTAATATTTAAAGTTGGATTAATATTTGTTATTGGATTAATAGTTATTATTGGATTAATATTTATTTTTTGATTAATATTTATTATTTGATTAATATTTATTATTTGATTAATATTTATGATTTGATTAATATTTATTATTTGATTAATATTTATTATTTGATTAATATTTATTATTTGATTAATATTTATTATTTGATTAATATTTATTATTTGATTAATATTTATTATTGGATTAATATTTATTATTTGATTAATATTTATTATTGGATTAATATTTATTATTGGATTAATATTTATTTTTTGATTAATATTTATTATTTGATTAATATTTATTATTGGATTAATATTTATTATTTGATTAATATTTATTATTAGATTAATATTTATTATTGGATTAATATTTATTATTGGATTAATATTTATTATTGGATTAATATTTATTATTGGATTAATATTTATTATTTGATTAATATTTATTATTTGATTAATATTTATTATTTGATTAATATTTATTATTTGATTAATATTTATTATTGGATTAATATTTATTATTTGATTAATATTTATTATTGGATTATTTTTATTATTGGATTAATATTTGTTATTGGATTAATATTTATTATTTGATTAATATTTATTATTGGATTAATATTTATTATTTGATTAATATTTATTGTTTGATTAATATTTATTATTTGATTAATATTTATTATTGGATTAATATTTATTATTGGATTAATATTTATTATTTGATTAATATTTATTATTTGATTAATATTTAAAGTTGGATTAATATTTGTTATTGGATTAATATTTATTATTTGATTAATATTTATTATTTGATTAATATTTATTATTTGATGAATATTTATTATTTGATTAATATTTAATGTTTGATTAATATTTATTATTTGATTAATGTTTATTATTTGATTAATATTTATTATGTTATTAATATTTATTATTTGATTAATATTTATTATTTGTTTAATATTTATTATGTGATTAATATTTATTATTTGATTAATATTTATTATTTGATTAATATTTATTATTGGATTAATATTTATTATTTGATTAATATTTATTATTGGATTAATATTTATTATTTGATTAATATGTTTTATTTGATTTATATTTATTATGTGATTAATATTTTTTATTGGATTAATATTTATTATTTGATTAATATTTATTATTTGATTAATATTTATTATTGGATTAATATTTATTATTTGATTAATATTTATTATTTGATTAATATTTATTATTTGATTAATATTTATTATTTGATTAATATTTTTTATTGGATTAATATTTATTATTTGATTAATATTTATTATTGGATTGATATTAATTATTTGATTAATATTTATTATTTGATTAATATTTATTATTTGATTAATGTTTATTATTTGATTAATATTTATTATTTGATTAATATTTATTATTTGATTAATATTTAATATTTGATTAATATTTATTATTTGATTAATATTTATTATTTTATTAATATTTTGTATTGCATTAATATTTTTTGTTTGATTAATATTTATTATTTGATTAATATTTTTTATTGGATTAATATTTATTATT
Source organism: Euprymna scolopes (assembly GCF_053919585.1). Taxonomy (NCBI): domain Eukaryota; kingdom Metazoa; phylum Mollusca; class Cephalopoda; order Sepiida; family Sepiolidae; genus Euprymna; species Euprymna scolopes. The sequence continues at coordinate 34,745,993 of NC_136522.1, forward strand.
TGATTAATATTTGTTATTTGATTAATATTTATTATTTGATTAATATTTATTATTTGATTAATATTTATTATTTGATTAATATTTATTATTTGATAAATATTTATTATTTGATTAATTTTTAATTATTTGATTAATATTTTTTATTGGATTAATATTTATTATTTGATTAATATTTATTATTTGATTAATATTTATTATTTGATTAATATTTCTTATTTGATTAATATTTATTATTGGATTAATATTTATTATTTGATTAATATTTATTATTGGATTAATAATTATTATTGGATTAATATTTATTATTTGATTAATATTTATTATTTGAATAATATTAAAAGTTGGATGAATATTTGTTATTGGATTAATATTTATTATTTGATTAATATTTATTTTTTGATTAATATTTATTATTTGATGAATATTTATTATTTGATTAATATTTAATGTTTGATTAATATTTATTATTTGATTAATGTTTATTATTTGATTAATATTTATTATGTTATTAATATTTATTATTTGATTAATATTTATTATTTTATTAATATTTATTATGTGATTAATATTTATTATTTGATAATTATTTATTATTTGATTAATATTTATTATTTGATTAATATTTATTGTTTGATTAATATTTATTATTTGATTAATATTTATTATTTGATTAATATTTATTATTTGATTAATATTTATTATTTGATTAATATTTCTTATTTGATTAATATTTATTATTTGATTAATAGTTCTTATTTGATGAATAGTTATTATTGGATTAATATTTATTATTTGATTAATATTTATTATTTGATTAATATGTATTTTTTGATTAATATTTGTTATTTGATTAATATTTATTATTTGATTAATATTTAAAGTTGGATTAATATTTGTTATTGGATTAATAGTTATTATTGGATTAATATTTATTTTTTGATTAATATTTATTATTTGATTAATATTTATTATTTGATTAATATTTATGATTTGATTAATATTTATTATTTGATTAGTATTTATTATTTGATTAATATTTATTATTTGATTAATATTTATTATTTGATTAATATTTATTATTTGATTAATATTTATTATTTGATTAATATTTATTATTTGATTAATATTTATTATTGGATTAATATTTATTTTTTGATTAATATTTATTATTTGATTAATATTTATTATTTGATTAATATTTATTATTTGATTAATATTTATTATTGGATTAATATTTATTATTTGATTAATATTTATTATTGGATTAATATTTATTATTGGATTAATATTTATTTTTTGATTAATATTTATTATTTGATTAATATTTATTATTGGATTAATATTTATTATTGGATTAATATTTATTATTAGATTAATATTTATAATTGGATTAATATTTATTATTGGATTAATATTTATTATTGGATTAATATTTATTATTGGATTAATATTTATTATTTGATTAATATTTATTATTTGATTAATATTTATTATTTGATTAATATTTATTATTTGATTAATATTTATTATTGGATTAATATTTATTATTTGATTAATATTTATTATTGGATTATTTTTATTATTGGATTAATATTTGTTATTGGATTAATATTTATTATTTGATTAATATTTATTATTGGATTAATATTTATTATTTGATTAATATTTATTGTTTGATTAATATTTATTATTTGATTAATATTTATTATTGGATTAATATTTATTATTGGATTAATATTTATTATTTGATTAATATTTATTATTTGAATAATATTTAAAGTTGGATTAATATTTGTTATTGGATTAATATTTATTATTTGATTAATATTTATTATTTGATTAATATTTATTATTTGATGAATATTTATTATTTGATTAATATTTAATGTTTGATTAATATTTATTATTTGATTAATGTTTATTATTTGATTAATATTTATTATGTTATTAATATTTATTATTTGATTAATATTTATTATTTGTTTAATATGTATTATGTGATTAATATTTATTATTTGATTAATATTTATTATTTGATTAATATTTATTATTGGATTAATATTTATTATTTGATTAATATTTATTATTGGATTAATATTTATTATTTGATTAATATGTTTTATTTGATTTATATTTATTATGTGATTAATATTTTTTATTGGATTAATATTTATTATTTGATTAATATTTATTATTTGATTAATATTTATTATTGGATTAATATTTATTATTTGATTAATATTTATTATTTGATTAATATTTATTATTTGATTAATATTTATTATTTGATTAATATTTTTTATTGGATTAATATTTATTATTTGATTAATATTTATTATTGGATTGATATTAATTATTTGATTAATATTTATTATTTGATTAATATTTATTATTTGATTAATGTTTATTATTTGATTAATATTTATTATTTGATTAATATTTATTATTTGATTAATATTTAATATTTGATTAATATTTATTATTTGATTAATATTTATTATTTTATTAATATTTTGTATTGCATTAATATTTTTTGTTTGATTAATATTTATTATTTGATTAATATTTTTTATTGGATTAATATTTATTATTTGATTAATATTTGTTATTTGATCAATATTTATTATTTGATTAATATTTATTATTTGATTAATATTTATTATTTGATTAATATTTATTATTTGATAAATATTTATTATTTGATTAATTTTTAATTATTTGATTAATATTTTTTATTGGATTAATATTTATTATTTGATTAATATTTATTATTTGATTAATATTTATTATTTGATTAATATTTCTTATTTGATTAATATTTATTATTGGATTAATATTTATTATTTGATTAATATTTATTATTGGATTAATAATGTTTATTGGATTAATATTTATTATTTGATTAATATTTATTATTTGAATAATATTTAAAGTTGGATGAATATTTGTTATTGGATTAATATTTATTATTTGATTAATATTTATTTTTTGATTAATATTTATTATTTGATGAATATTTATTATTTGATTAATATTTAATGTTTGATTAATATTTATTATTTGATTAATGTTTATTATTTGATTAATATTTATTATGTTATTAATATTTATTATTTGATTAATATTTATTATTTTATTAATATTTATTATGTGATTAATATTTATTATTTGATAATTATTTATTATTTGATTAATATTTATTATTTGATTAATATTTATTGTTTGATTAATATTTATTATTTGATTAATATTTATTATTTGATTAATATTTATTATTTGATTAATATTTATTATTTGATTAATATTTCTTATTTGATTAATATTTATTATTTGATTAATAGTTCTTATTTGATGAATAGTTATTATTGGATTAATATTTATTATTTGATTAATATTTATTATTTGATTAATATGTATTTTTTGATTAATATTTGTTATTTGATTAATATTTATTATTTGATTAATATTTAAAGTTGGATTAATATTTGTTATTGGATTAATAGTTATTATTGGATTAATATTTATTTTTTGATTAATATTTATTATTTGATTAATATTTATTATTTGATTAATATTTATGATTTGATTAATATTTATTATTTGATTAATATTTATTATTTGATTAATATTTATTATTTGATTAATATTTATTATTTGATTAATATTTATTATTTGATTAATATTTATTATTGGATTAATATTTATTATTTGATTAATATTTATTATTGGATTAATATTTATTATTGGATTAATATTTATTTTTTGATTAATATTTATTATTTGATTAATATTTATTATTGGATTAATATTTATTATTTGATTAATATTTATTATTAGATTAATATTTATTATTGGATTAATATTTATTATTGGATTAATATTTATTATTGGATTAATATTTATTATTGGATTAATATTTATTATTTGATTAATATTTATTATTTGATTAATATTTATTATTTGATTAATATTTATTATTTGATTAATATTTATTATTGGATTAATATTTATTATTTGATTAATATTTATTATTGGATTATTTTTATTATTGGATTAATATTTGTTATTGGATTAATATTTATTATTTGATTAATATTTATTATTGGATTAATATTTATTATTTGATTAATATTTATTGTTTGATTAATATTTATTATTTGATTAATATTTATTATTGGATTAATATTTATTATTGGATTAATATTTATTATTTGATTAATATTTATTATTTGATTAATATTTAAAGTTGGATTAATATTTGTTATTGGATTAATATTTATTATTTGATTAATATTTATTATTTGATTAATATTTATTATTTGATGAATATTTATTATTTGATTAATATTTAATGTTTGATTAATATTTATTATTTGATTAATGTTTATTATTTGATTAATATTTATTATGTTATTAATATTTATTATTTGATTAATATTTATTATTTGTTTAATATTTATTATGTGATTAATATTTATTATTTGATTAATATTTATTATTTGATTAATATTTATTATTGGATTAATATTTATTATTTGATTAATATTTATTATTGGATTAATATTTATTATTTGATTAATATGTTTTATTTGATTTATATTTATTATGTGATTAATATTTTTTATTGGATTAATATTTATTATTTGATTAATATTTATTATTTGATTAATATTTATTATTGGATTAATATTTATTATTTGATTAATATTTATTATTTGATTAATATTTATTATTTGATTAATATTTATTATTTGATTAATATTTTTTATTGGATTAATATTTATTATTTGATTAATATTTATTATTGGATTGATATTAATTATTTGATTAATATTTATTATTTGATTAATATTTATTATTTGATTAATGTTTATTATTTGATTAATATTTATTATTTGATTAATATTTATTATTTGATTAATATTTAATATTTGATTAATATTTATTATTTGATTAATATTTATTATTTTATTAATATTTTGTATTGCATTAATATTTTTTGTTTGATTAATATTTATTATTTGATTAATATTTTTTATTGGATTAATATTTATTATTTGATTAATATTTGTTATTTGATTAATATTTATTATTTGATTAATATTTATTATTTGATTAATATTTATTATTTGATTAATATTTATTATTTGATAAATATTTATTATTTGATTAATTTTTAATTATTTGATTAATATTTTTTATTGGATTAATATTTATTATTTGATTAATATTTATTATTTGATTAATATTTATTATTTGATTAATATTTCTTATTTGATTAATATTTATTATTGGATTAATATTTATTATTTGATTAATATTTATTATTGGATTAATAATTATTATTGGATTAATATTTATTATTTGATTAATATTTATTATTTGAATAATATTAAAAGTTGGATGAATATTTGTTATTGGATTAATATTTATTATTTGATTAATATTTATTTTTTGATTAATATTTATTATTTGATGAATATTTATTATTTGATTAATATTTAATGTTTGATTAATATTTATTATTTGATTAATGTTTATTATTTGATTAATATTTATTATGTTATTAATATTTATTATTTGATTAATATTTATTATTTTATTAATATTTATTATGTGATTAATATTTATTATTTGATAATTATTTATTATTTGATTAATATTTATTATTTGATTAATATTTATTGTTTGATTAATATTTATTATTTGATTAATATTTATTATTTGATTAATATTTATTATTTGATTAATATTTATTATTTGATTAATATTTCTTATTTGATTAATATTTATTATTTGATTAATAGTTCTTATTTGATGAATAGTTATTATTGGATTAATATTTATTATTTGATTAATATTTATTATTTGATTAATATGTATTTTTTGATTAATATTTGTTATTTGATTAATATTTATTATTTGATTAATATTTAAAGTTGGATTAATATTTGTTATTGGATTAATAGTTATTATTGGATTAATATTTATTTTTTGATTAATATTTATTATTTGATTAATATTTATTATTTGATTAATATTTATGATTTGATTAATATTTATTATTTGATTAGTATTTATTATTTGATTAATATTTATTATTTGATTAATATTTATTATTTGATTAATATTTATTATTTGATTAATATTTATTATTTGATTAATATTTATTATTTGATTAATATTTATTATTGGATTAATATTTATTTTTTGATTAATATTTATTATTTGATTAATATTTATTATTTGATTAGTATTTATTATTTGATTAATATTTATTATTGGATTAATATTTATTATTTGATTAATATTTATTATTGGATTAATATTTATTATTGGATTAATATTTATTTTTTGATTAATATTTATTATTTGATTAATATTTATTATTGGATTAATATTTATTATTGGATTAATATTTATTATTAGATTAATATTTATAATTGGATTAATATTTATTATTGGATTAATATTTATTATTGGATTAATATTTATTATTGGATTAATATTTATTATTTGATTAATATTTATTATTTGATTAATATTTATTATTTGATTCATATTTATTATTTGATTAATATTTATTATTGGATTAATATTTATTATTTGATTAATATTTATTATTGGATTATTTTTATTATTGGATTAATATTTGTTATTGGATTAATATTTATTATTTGATTAATATTTATTATTGGATTAATATTTATTATTTGATTAATATTTATTGTTTGATTAATATTTATTATTTGATTAATATTTATTATTGGATTAATATTTATTATTGGATTAATATTTATTATTTGATTAATATTTATTATTTGAATAATATTTAAAGTTGGATTAATATTTGTTATTGGATTAATATTTATTATTTGATTAATATTTATTATTTGATTAATATTTATTATTTGATGAATATTTATTATTTGATTAATATTTAATGTTTGATTAATATTTATTATTTGATTAATGTTTATTATTTGATTAATATTTATTATGTTATTAATATTTATTATTTGATTAATATTTATTATTTGTTTAATATTTATTATGTGATTAATATTTATTATTTGATTAATATTTATTATTTGATTAATATTTATTATTGGATTAATATTTATTATTTGATTAATATTTATTATTGGATTAATATTTATTATTTGATTAATATGTTTTATTTGATTTATATTTATTATGTGATTAATATTTTTTATTGGATTAATATTTATTATTTGATTAATATTTATTATTTGATTAATATTTATTATTGGATTAATATTTATTATTTGATTAATATTTATTATTTGATTAATATTTATTATTTGATTAATATTTATTATTTGATTAATATTTTTTATTGGATTAATATTTATTATTTGATTAATATTTATTATTGGATTGATATTAATTATTTGATTAATATTTATTATTTGATTAATATTTATTATTTGATTAATGTTTATTATTTGATTAATATTTATTATTTGATTAATATTTATTATTTGATTAATATTTAATATTTGATTAATATTTATTATTTGATTAATATTTATTATTTTATTAATATTTTGTATTGCATTAATATTTTTTGTTTGATTAATATTTATTATTTGATTAATATTTTTTATTGGATTAATATTTATTATTTGATTAATATTTGTTATTTGATTAATATTTATTATTTGATTAATATTTATTATTTGATTAATATTTATTATTTGATTAATATTTATTATTTGATAAATATTTATTATTTGATTAATTTTTAATTATTTGATTAATATTTTTTATTGGATTAATATTTATTATTTGATTAATATTTATTATTTGATTAATATTTATTATTTGATTAATATTTCTTATTTGATTAATATTTATTATTGGATTAATATTTATTATTTGATTAATATTTATTATTGGATTAATAATTATTATTGGATTAATATTTATTATTTGATTAATATTTATTATTTGAATAATATTTAAAGTTGGATGAATATTTGTTATTGGATTAATATTTATTATTTGATTAATATTTATTTTTTGATTAATATTTATTATTTGATGAATATTTATTATTTGATTAATATTTAATGTTTGATTAATATTTATTATTTGATTAATGTTTATTATTTGATTAATATTTATTATGTTATTAATATTTATTATTTGATTAATATTTATTATTTTATTAATATTTATTATGTGATTAATATTTATTATTTGATAATTATTTATTATTTGATTAATATTTATTATTTGATTAATATTTATTGTTTGATTAATATTTATTATTTGATTAATATTTATTATTTGATTAATATTTATTATTTGATTAATATTTATTATTTGATTAATATTTCTTATTTGATTAATATTTATTATTTGATTAATAGTTCTTATTTGATGAATAGTTATTATTGGATTAATATTTATTATTTGATTAATATTTATTATTTGATTAATATGTATTTTTTGATTAATATTTGTTATTTGATTAATATTTATTATTTGATTAATATTTAAAGTTGGATTAATATTTGTTATTGGATTAATAGTTATTATTGGATTAATATTTATTTTTTGATTAATATTTATTATTTGATTAATATTTATTATTTGATTAATATTTATGATTTGATTAATATTTATTATTTGATTAATATTTATTATTTGATTAATATTTATTATTTGATTAATATTTATTATTTGATTAATATTTATTATTTGATTAATATTTATTATTGGATTAATATTTATTATTTGATTAATATTTATTATTGGATTAATATTTATTATTGGATTAATATTTATTTTTTGATTAATATTTATTATTTGATTAATATTTATTATTGGATTAATATTTATTATTTGATTAATATTTATTATTAGATTAATATTTATTATTGGATTAATATTTATTATTGGATTAATATTTATTATTGGATTAATATTTATTATTGGATTAATATTTATTATTTGATTAATATTTATTATTTGATTAATATTTATTATTTGATTAATATTTATTATTTGATTAATATTTATTATTGGATTAATATTTATTATTTGATTAATATTTATTATTGGATTATTTTTATTATTGGATTAATATTTGTTATTGGATTAATATTTATTATTTGATTAATATTTATTATTGGATTAATATTTATTATTTGATTAATATTTATTGTTTGATTAATATTTATTATTTGATTAATATTTATTATTGGATTAATATTTATTATTGGATTAATATTTATTATTTGATTAATATTTATTATTTGATTAATATTTAAAGTTGGATTAATATTTGTTATTGGATTAATATTTATTATTTGATTAATATTTATTATTTGATTAATATTTATTATTTGATGAATATTTATTATTTGATTAATATTTAATGTTTGATTAATATTTATTATTTGATTAATGTTTATTATTTGATTAATATTTATTATGTTATTAATATTTATTATTTGATTAATATTTATTATTTGTTTAATATTTATTATGTGATTAATATTTATTATTTGATTAATATTTATTATTTGATTAATATTTATTATTGGATTAATATTTATTATTTGATTAATATTTATTATTGGATTAATATTTATTATTTGATTAATATGTTTTATTTGATTTATATTTATTATGTGATTAATATTTTTTATTGGATTAATATTTATTATTTGATTAATATTTATTATTTGATTAATATTTATTATTGGATTAATATTTATTATTTGATTAATATTTATTATTTGATTAATATTTATTATTTGATTAATATTTATTATTTGATTAATATTTTTTATTGGATTAATATTTATTATTTGATTAATATTTATTATTGGATTGATATTAATTATTTGATTAATATTTATTATTTGATTAATATTTATTATTTGATTAATGTTTATTATTTGATTAATATTTATTATTTGATTAATATTTATTATTTGATTAATATTTAATATTTGATTAATATTTATTATTTGATTAATATTTATTATTTTATTAATATTTTGTATTGCATTAATATTTTTTGTTTGATTAATATTTATTATTTGATTAATATTTTTTATTGGATTAATATTTATTATTTGATTAATATTTGTTATTTGATTAATATTTATTATTTGATTAATATTTATTATTTGATTAATATTTATTATTTGATTAATATTTATTATTTGATAAATATTTATTATTTGATTAATTTTTAATTATTTGATTAATATTTTTTATTGGATTAATATTTATTATTTGATTAATATTTATTATTTGATTAATATTTATTATTTGATTAATATTTCTTATTTGATTAATATTTATTATTGGATTAATATTTATTATTTGATTAATATTTATTATTGGATTAATAATTATTATTGGATTAATATTTATTATTTGATTAATATTTATTATTTGAATAATATTAAAAGTTGGATGAATATTTGTTATTGGATTAATATTTATTATTTGATTAATATTTATTTTTTGATTAATATTTATTATTTGATGAATATTTATTATTTGATTAATATTTAATGTTTGATTAATATTTATTATTTGATTAATGTTTATTATTTGATTAATATTTATTATGTTATTAATATTTATTATTTGATTAATATTTATTATTTTATTAATATTTATTATGTGATTAATATTTATTATTTGATAATTATTTATTATTTGATTAATATTTATTATTTGATTAATATTTATTGTTTGATTAATATTTATTATTTGATTAATATTTATTATTTGATTAATATTTATTATTTGATTAATATTTATTATTTGATTAATATTTCTTATTTGATTAATATTTATTATTTGATTAATAGTTCTTATTTGATGAATAGTTATTATTGGATTAATATTTATTATTTGATTAATATTTATTATTTGATTAATATGTATTTTTTGATTAATATTTGTTATTTGATTAATATTTATTATTTGATTAATATTTAAAGTTGGATTAATATTTGTTATTGGATTAATAGTTATTATTGGATTAATATTTATTTTTTGATTAATATTTATTATTTGATTAATATTTATTATTTGATTAATATTTATGATTTGATTAATATTTATTATTTGATTAGTATTTATTATTTGATTAATATTTATTATTTGATTAATATTTATTATTTGATTAATATTTATTATTTGATTAATATTTATTATTTGATTAATATTTATTATTTGATTAATATTTATTATTGGATTAATATTTATTTTTTGATTAATATTTATTATTTGATTAATATTTATTATTTGATTAATATTTATTATTTGATTAATATTTATTATTGGATTAATATTTATTATTTGATTAATATTTATTATTGGATTAATATTTATTATTGGATTAATATTTATTTTTTGATTAATATTTATTATTTGATTAATATTTATTATTGGATTAATATTTATTATTGGATTAATATTTATTATTAGATTAATATTTATAATTGGATTAATATTTATTATTGGATTAATATTTATTATTGGATTAATATTTATTATTGGATTAATATTTATTATTTGATTAATATTTATTATTTGATTAATATTTATTATTTGATTAATATTTATTATTTGATTAATATTTATTATTGGATTAATATTTATTATTTGATTAATATTTATTATTGGATTATTTTTATTATTGGATTAATATTTGTTATTGGATTAATATTTATTATTTGATTAATATTTATTATTGGATTAATATTTATTATTTGATTAATATTTATTGTTTGATTAATATTTATTATTTGATTAATATTTATTATTGGATTAATATTTATTATTGGATTAATATTTATTATTTGATTAATATTTATTATTTGAATAATATTTAAAGTTGGATGAATATTTGTTATTGGATTAATATTTATTATTTGATTAATATTTATTATTTGATTAATATTTATTATTTGATGAATATTTATTATTTGATTAATATTTAATGTTTGAATAATATTTATTATTTGATTAATGTTTATTATTTGATTAATATTTATTATGTTATTAATATTTATTATTTGATTAATATTTATTATTTGTTTAATATTTATTATGTGATTAATATTTATTATTTGATTAATATTTATTATTTGATTAATATTTATTATTGGATTAATATTTATTATTTGATTAATATTTATTATTGGATTAATATTTATTATTTGATTAATATGTTTTATTTGATTTATATTTATTATGTGATTAATATTTTTTATTGGATTAATATTTATTATTTGATTAATATTTATTATTTGATTAATATTTATTATTGGATTAATATTTATTATTTGATTAATATTTATTATTTGATTAATATTTATTATTTGATTAATATTTATTATTTGATTAATATTTTTTATTGGATTAATATTTATTATTTGATTAATATTTATTATTGGATTGATATTAATTATTTGATTAATATTTATTATTTGATTAATATTTATTATTTGATTAATGTTTATTATTTTATTAATATTTATTATTTGATTAATATTTATTATTTGATTAATATTTAATATTTGATTAATATTTATTATTTGATTAATATTTATTATTTTATTAATATTTTGTATTGCATTAATATTTTTTGTTTGATTAATATTTATTATTTGATTAATATTTTTTATTGGATTAATATTTATTATTTGATTAATATTTGTTATTTGATTAATATTTATTATTTGATTAATATTTATTATTTGATTAATATTTATTATTTGATTAATATTTATTATTTGATAAATATTTATTATTTGATTAATTTTTAATTATTTGATTAATATTTTTTATTGGATTAATATTTATTATTTGATTAATATTTATTATTTGATTAATATTTATTATTTGATTAATATTTCTTATTTGATTAATATTTATTATTGGATTAATATTTATTATTTGATTAATATTTATTATTGGATTAATAATTATTATTGGATTAATATTTATTATTTGATTAATATTTATTATTTGAATAATATTTAAAGTTGGATGAATATTTGTTATTGGATTAATATTTATTATTTGATTAATATTTATTTTTTGATTAATATTTATTATTTGATGAATATTTATTATTTGATTAATATTTAATGTTTGATTAATATTTATTATTTGATTAATGTTTATTATTTGATTAATATTTATTATGTTATTAATATTTATTATTTGATTAATATTTATTATTTTATTAATATTTATTATGTGATTAATATTTATTATTTGATAATTATTTATTATTTGATTAATATTTATTATTTGATTAATATTTATTGTTTGATTAATATTTATTATTTGATTAATATTTATTATTTGATTAATATTTATTATTTGATTAATATTTATTATTTGATTAATATTTCTTATTTGATTAATATTTATTATTTGATTAATAGTTCTTATTTGATCAATAGTTATTATTGGATTAATATTTATTATTTGATTAATATTTATTATTTGATTAATATGTATTTTTTGATTAATATTTGTTATTTGATTAATATTTATTATTTGATTAATATTTAAAGTTGGATTAATATTTGTTATTGGATTAATAGTTATTATTGGATTAATATTTATTTTTTGATTAATATTTATTATTTGATTAATATTTATTATTTGATTAATATTTATGATTTGATTAATATTTATTATTTGATTAATATTTATTATTTGATTAATATTTATTATTTGATTAATATTTATTATTTGATTAATATTTATTATTTGATTAATATTTATTATTTGATTAATATTTATTATTTGATTAATATTTATTATTGGATTAATATTTATTTTTTGATTAATATTTATTATTTGATTAATATTTATTATTTGATTAATATTTATTATTTGATTAATATTTATTATTGGATTAATATTTATTATTTGATTAATATTTATTATTGGATTAATATTTATTATTGGATTAATATTTATTTTTTGATTAATATTTATTATTTGATTAATATTTATTATTGGATTAATATTTATTATTGGATTAATATTTATTATTAGATTAATATTTATTATTGGATTAATATTTATTATTGGATTAATATTTATTATTGGATTAATATTTATTATTGGATTAATATTTATTATTTGATTAATATTTATTATTTGATTAATATTTATTATTTGATTAATATTTATTATTTGATTAATATTTATTATTTGATTAATATTTATTATTGGATTAATATTTATTATTTGATTAATATTTATTATTGGATTATTTTTATTATTGGATTAATATTTGTTATTGGATTAATATTTATTATTTGATTAATATTTATTATTGGATTAATATTTATTATTTGATTAATATTTATTGTTTGATTAATATTTATTATTTGATTAATATTTATTATTGGATTAATATTTATTATTGGATTAATATTTATTATTTGATTAATATTTATTATTTGAATAATATTTAAAGTTGGATGAATATTTGTTATTGGATTAATATTTATTATTTGATTAATATTTATTATTTGATTAATATTTATTATTTGATGAATATTTATTATTTGATTAATATTTAATGTTTGATTAATATTTATTATTTGATTAATGTTTATTATTTGATTAATATTTATTATGTTATTAATATTTATTATTTGATTAATATTGGTTATTTTTTTAATATTTATTATGTGATTAATATTTATTATTTGATAATTATTTATTATTTGATTAATATTTATTATTTGATTAATATTTATTATTTGATTTATATTTATTATTTGATTAATATTTATTATTTGATTAATATTTATTATTTGATTAATATTTATTATTTGAGTAATATATCTTATTTGATTAATATTTATTATTTGATTAATAGTTCTTATTTGATGAAGAGTTAATATTGGATTAATATTTATTATTTGATTAATATTTATTATTTGATTAATATGTATTTTTTGATTAATATTTGTTATTTGATTAATATTTATTATTTGATTAATATTTAAAGTTGGATTAATATTTGTTATTGGATTAATATTTATTATTTGATTAATATTTATTATTTGATTAATATTTATTATTTGATTAATATTTATTATTTGATTAATATTTATTTTTTGATTAATATTTATTATTTGATTAATATTTATTATTTGATTAATATTTATTATTTTATTAATATTTATTATTTGATTAATATTTATTATTTGATTAATATTTATTATTTGATTAATATTTATTATTTGATTAATATTTATTATTTGATTAATATTTATTATTTGATTAATATTTATTATTTGATTAATATTTATTATTTGATTAATATTTATTATTTGATTAATATTTATTATTTGATTAATATTTATTATTTGATTAATATTTATTATTTGATTAATATTTATTATTTGAGTAATTTTTATTTATTGGATTAATATTTATTATTGGATTAATATTTATTATTGGATTAATATTTATTATTTGATTAATATTTATTATTGGATTAATATTTATTATTGGATTAATATTTATTATTAGATTAATATTTATTTTTTGATTCATATTTATTATTTGATTAATATTAATTATTGGATTAATATTTATTATTGGATTAATATTTATTATTTGATTAATATTTATTATTTGATTAATATTTATTATTGGATTAATATTTATTATTGGATTAATATTTATTTTTTGATTAATATTTATTTTTTGATTAATATTTATTATTTGATTAATATTAATTATTGGATTAATATTTATTATAAGATTAATATTTATTATTTGATTAATATTTATTATTTGATTAATATTTATTATTGGATTAATATTTATTATTGGATTAATATTTATTTTTTGATTAATATTTATTATTTGATTAATATTTATTATTTAATTAATATTTATTATTGGATTAATATTTATTATTTGATTAATATTTATTATTGGATTAATATTTATTATTGGATTAATATTAATTATTGGATTAATATTTATTATTGGATTACTATTTATTATTTGATTAATATTTATTATTTGATTAATATTTATTATTTGATTAATATTTATTATTGGATTAATATTTATTATTGGATTAATATTTATTATTGGATTAATATTTATTATTGGATTATTTTTATTATTGGATCAATATTTGTTATTGGATTAATATTTATTATTTGATTAATATTTATTATTGGATTAATATTTATTATTTGATTAATATTTATTATTTGATTAATATTTATTATTTGATTAATATTTATTATTGGATTAATATTTATTATTGGATTAATATTTATTATTTGATTAATATTTATTATTTGATTAATATTTAAAGTTGGATTAATATTTGTTATTGGATTAATATTTATTATTTGATTAATATTTATTATTTGATTAATATTTATTATTTGATGAATATTTATTATTTGATTAATATTTAATGTTTGATTAATATTTATTATTTGATTAATGTTTATTATTGGATTAATATTTATTATGTTATTAATATTTATTATTTGATTAATATTTATTATTTGATTAATATTTATTATGTGATTAATATTTATTATTTGATTAATATTTATTATTTGATTAATATTTATTATTGGATTAATATTTATTATTTGATTAATATTTATTATTTGATTAATATTTTTTATTTGATTAATATGTATTATTTGATTTATATTTATTATGTGATTAATTTTTTTTATTGGATTAATATTTATTATTTGATTAATATTTATTATTTGATTAATATTTATTATTGGATTAATATTTCTTATTTGATTAATATTTATTATTTGATTAATATTTATTATTTGATTAATATTTATTATTTGATTAATATTTTTTATTGGATTAATATTTATTATTTGATTAATATTTATTATTGGATTGATGTTTATTATTTGATTAATATTTATTATTTGATTAATATTTATTATTTGATTAATGTTTATTATTTGATTAATATTTATTATTTGATTAATATTTATTATTTGATTAATATTTATTATTTGATTAATATTTATTATTTGATTAATATTTATTATTTGATTAATATTTATTATTTGATTAATATTTTGTATTGCATTAATATTTTTTGTTTGATTAATATTTATTATTTGATTAATATTTTTTATTGGATTAATATTTATTATTTGATTAATATTTATTATTTGATTAATATTTATTATTTGATTAATATTTATTATTTGATTAATATTTATTATTTGATTAATATTTATTATTTGATAAATATTTATTATTTGATTAATTTTTATTATTTGATTAATATTTTTTATTGGATTAATATTTATTATTTGATTAATATTTATTATTTGATTAATATTTCTTATTTGATTAATATTTCTTATTTGATTAATATTTTTTATTGGATTAATATTTATTATTTGATTAATATTTATTATTTGATTCATATTTATTATTTGATTAATATTTATTATTTGATTAATATTCATTATTTGATTAATATTTAAAGTTGGATTAATATTTGTTATTGGATTAATATTTATTATTTGATTAATATTTATTATTTGATTAATATTTATTATTTGATGAATATTTATTATTTGATTAATATTTAATGTTTGATTAATATTTATTATTTGATTAATGTTTATTATTTGATTAATATTTTTTATGTTATTAATATTTATTATTTGATTAATAGTTATTATTTGAGTAATATTTATTATTTGATTAATATGTATTTTTTGAGTAATATTTATTATTTGATTAAAATTGAAACTTTGGATTAATATTTATTATTTGATTAATATTTATTATTTGATTAATATGTATTATTTGATTAATATTTATTATTTGATTAATATTTATTATTTGATTAATATTTATTATTTGAGTAATATTTTTATTTGATTGATATTTATTATTTGAGTAATATTTATTATTTGATTAATATTTATTATTGGATTAATATTTATTATTGGATTAATATTTATTATTTGATTAATATTTATTATTTGATTAATATTTATTATTTGATTAATATTTATTATTTGATTAATATTTATTATTTATTAATATTTATTATTTGATTAATATTTATTATTTGATTAATATTTATTATTTGATTAATATTTATTATTTGATTAATATTTATTATTTGAGTAATTTTTATTTATTGGATTAATATTTATTATTGGATTAATATTTATTATTGGATTAATATTTATTATTTGATTAATATTTATTATTGGATTAATATTTATTATTGGATTAATATTTATTTTTTGATTAATATTTATTATTTGATTAATATTTATTATTGGATTAATATTTATTATTTGATTAATATTTATTATTTGATTAATATTTATTATGTGATTAATATTTATTATTTGATTAATATTTATTATTTGATTAATATTTATTATTGGATTAATATTTATTATTGGATTAATATTTAATTTTTGATTAATATTTATTATTTGATTAATATTTATTATTGGATTAATATTTATTATTGGATTAATATTTATTATTAGATTAATATTTATTATTGGATTAATATTTATTATTGGATTAATATTTATTATTGGATTAATATTTATTATTGGATTAATATTTATTATTTGATTAATATTTATTATTTGATTAATATTTATTATTTGATTAATATTTATTATTTGATTAATATTTATTATTGGATTAATATTTACTATTTGATTAATATTTATTATTGGATTATTTTTATTATTGGATTAATATTTGTTATTGGATTAATATTTATTATTTGATTAATATTTATTATTGGATTAATATTTATTATTTGATTAATATTTATTATTTTATTAATATTTATTATTTGATTAATATTTATTATTGGATTAATATTTATTATTGGATTAATATTTATTATTTGATTAATATTTATTATTTGAATAATATTTAAAGTTGGATGAATATTTGTTATTGGATTAATATTTATTATTTGATTAATATTTATTATTTGATTAATATTTATTATTTGTTGAATATTTATTATTTGATTAATATTTAATGTTTGATTAATATTTATTATTTGATTAATGTTTATTATTTGATTAATATTTATTATGTTATTAACATTTATTATTTGATTAATATTTATTATTTGATTAATATTTATTATGTGATTAATATTTATTATTTGATTAATATTTATTATTTGATTAATATTTATTATTGGATTAATATTTATTATTTGATTAATATTTATTATTTGATTAATATTTATTATTTGATTAATATGTTTTATTTGATTTATATTTATTATGTGATTAATATTTTTTATTGGATTAATATTTATTATTTGATTAATATTTATTATTTGATTAATATTTATTATTGGATTAATATTTATTATTTGATTAATATTTATTATTTGATTAATATTTATTATTTGATTAATATTTATTATTTGATTTATATTTTTTATTGGATTAATATTTATTATTTGATTAATATTTATTATTGGATTGATATTTATTATTTGATTAATATTTATTATTTGATTAATATTTATTATTTGATTAATGTTTATTATTTGATTAATATTTATTATTTGATTAATATTTATTATTTGATTAATATTTATTATTTGATTAATATTTATTATTTGATTAATATTTATTATTTGATTAATATTTATTATTTGATTAATATTTATTATTTGATTAATATTTTGTATTGCATTAATATTTTTTGTTCGATTAATATTTATTATTTGATTAATATTTTTTATTGGATTAATATTTATTATTTGATTAATATTTATTATTTGATTAATATTTATTATTTGATTAATATTTATTATTTGATTAATATTTATTATTTGATTAATATTTATTATTTGATTAATATTTATTATTTGATAAATATTTATTATTTGATTAATTTTTATTATTTGATTAATATTTTTTATTGGATTAATATTTATTATTTGATTAATATTTATTATTTGATTAATATTTATTATTTGATTAATATTTATTATTGGATTAATATTTATTATTGGATTAATATTTTTTATTGGATTAATATTTTTATTTGATTAATATTTATTATTTGATTAATATTTATTATTTGATTGATATTTATTATTTGATTAATATTTATTATTTGATTAATATTTTTTATTGGATTAATATTTATTATTTGATTAATATTTATTATTGGATTAATATTTTTTATTGGATTAATATTTTTATTTGATTAATATTTATTATTTGATTAATATTTATTATTTGATTGATATTTATTATTTGATTAATATTTATTATTTGATTAATATTTATTATTTGATTAATATTTATTATTTGATTAATATTTATTATTTGATTTATATTTTTTATTGGATTAATATTTATTATTTGATTAATATTTATTATTGGATTGATATTTATTATTTGATTAATATTTATTATTTGATTAATATTTATTATTTGATTAATGTTTATTATTTGATTAATATTTATTATTTGATTAATATTTATTATTTGATTAATATTTATTATTTGATTAATATTTATTATTTGATTAATATTTATTATTTGATTAATATTTATTATTTGATTAATATTTATTATTTGATTAATATTTTGTATTGCATTAATATTTTTTGTTCGATTAATATTTATTATTTGATTAATATTTTTTATTGGATTAATATTTATTATTTGATTAATATTTATTATTTGATTAATATTTATTATTTGATTAATATTTATTATTTGATTAATATTTATTATTTGATTAATATTTATTATTTGATTAATATTTATTATTTGATAAATATTTATTATTTGATTAATTTTTATTATTTGATTAATATTTTTTATTGGATTAATATTTATTATTTGATTAATATGTATTATTTGATTAATATTTATTATTTGATTAATATTTATTATTGGATTAATATTTATTATTGGATTAATATTTATTATTGGATTAATATTTATTATTTGATTAATATTTATTATTTGATTAATATTTATTATTTGATTAATATTTATTATTTGATTAATATTTAAAGTTGGATTAATATTTGTTATTGGATTAATATTTATTATTTGATTAATATTTATTATTTGATTAATATTTATTATTGGATTAATATTTATTATTTGATTAATATTTATTATTTGATTAATATGTATTATTTGATTAATATTTGTTATTTGATTAATATTTATTATTTGATTAATATTTAAAGTTGGATTAATATTTGTTATTGGATTAATAATTATTATTGGATTAATATTTATTATTTGATTTATATTTATTATTTGATTAATATTTATTATTTGATTAATATTTATTATTTGATTAATATTTATTATTTGATTAATATTTATTATTTGATTAATATTTATTATTTGATTAATATTTATTATTTGATTAATATGTATTATTTGATTAATATTTATTTTTTGATTAATATTTATTATTTGATTAATATTTATTATTTGATTAATATTTATTATTTGATTAATATTTATTATTTGATTAATATTTATTATTTGATTAATATTTATTATTTTATTAATATTTTTTATTGGATTAATATTTATTATTTGATTAATATTTATTATTTGATTAATATTTATTATTTGATTAATATTTATTATTTGATTAATATTTATTTTTTGATTAATATTTATTATTTGATTAATATTTATTATTTGATTAATATTTATTATTTGATTAATATTTATTATTTGATTAATATTTATTATTTGATTAATATTTATTATTTGATTAATATTTATTATTTGATTAATATTTTTTATTGGATTAATATTTTTTTTTGATTAATATTTATTATTTGATTAATATTTATTATTTGATTGATATTTATTATTTGATTAATATTTATTATTTGATTAATATTTATTATTTGATTAATATTTATTATTGGATTAATATTTATTATTTGATTAATATTTATTATTTGATTAATATTTATTATTTGATTAATATTTATTATTTGATTAATATATCTTATTTGATTAATATTTATTATTTGATTAATATTTATTATTTGATTAATATTTATTATTGGATTAATATTTATTATTGGATTAATATTTATTATTGGATTAATATTTATTATTTTATTAATATTTATTATTTGATTAATATTTATTATTTGATTAATATTTTGTATTGCATTAATATTTTTTGTTTGATTAATATTTATTATTTGATTAATATTTTTTATTTGATTAATATTTATTATTTGATTAATATTTATTATTTGATTAATATTTATTATTTGATTAATATTTATTATTTGATTAATATTTATTATTTGATTAATATTAATTGTTTGATTAATATTTATTATTTGATTAATATTTATTATTTGATTAATATTTATTATTTGATTAATATTTATTATTTGATTAATATATTTTATTGGATTAATATTTATTATTTGATTAATATTTATTATTTGATTAATATTTTTTATTGGATTAATATTTATTATTTGATTAATATTTATTATTTGATTGATATTTCTTATTTGATTAATATTTATTATTGGATTAATATTTATTATTTGATTAATATTTATTATTTGATTAATATGTATTATTTGATTTATATTTATTATTTGATTAATATTTATGATTTGATTAATATTTATTATTTGAGTAATATTTATTATTTGATTGATATTTATTATTTGAGTAATATTTATTATTTGATTAATATTTATTATTGGATTAATATTTATTATTGGATTAATATTTATTATTTGATTAATATTTATTATTTGATTAATATTTATTTTTGGATTAATATTTATTATTT
The DNA here is from genome assembly GCF_053919585.1 of Euprymna scolopes. NCBI lineage: Eukaryota > Metazoa > Mollusca > Cephalopoda > Sepiida > Sepiolidae > Euprymna > Euprymna scolopes. Next base: position 34,768,886 of record NC_136522.1, read on the forward strand.
GATTAATATTTATTATTTGATTCATATTTATTATTTGATTAATATTTATTATTTGAGTAATATTTATTATTGGATTAATATTTATTATTTGATTAATATTTATTATTTGAGTAATATTTATTATTTGTATTAATATTTATTATTTGATTAATATTTATTATTTGTATTAATATTTATTATTGGATTAATATTTATTATTTGAGTAATATTTATTATTTGATTAATATTTATTATTTGTATTAATATTTATTATTTGATTAATATTTATTATTTGATTAATATTTATTATTTGATTAATATTTATTATTGGATTAATATTTATTATTGGATTAATATTTATTATTGGATTAATATTTATTATTTGATTAATATTTATTATTGGATTAATATTTATTATTGGATTAATATTTATTTTTTGATTAATATTTTTTATTTGATTAAAATTTATTATTGGATTAATATTTATTATTGGATTAATATTTAATATTGGATTAATATTTATAATTGGATTAATATTTATTATTGGATTAATATTTATTTTTTGATTAATATTTATTTTTTGATTAATATTTATTATTTGATTAATATTTATTATTTGATTAATATTTATTATTTGATTAATATTTATTATTGGATTAATATATATTATTTGATTAATATTTATTTTTTGATTAATATTTATTATTTGATTAATATTTATTATTTGATTAATATTTATTATTGGATTAATATTTATTATTGGATTAATATTTATTATTGGATTAATATTTATTATTTGATTAATATTTATTATTTGATTAATATTTATTATTTGATTAATATTTATTATTTGATTAATATTTATTGTTTGATAAATATTTATTATTTGATTAATATTTATTCTTGGATTAATATTTATTATTGGATTAATATTTATTATTTGATTAATATTTATTTTTTGATTAATATTTATTATTTGATTAATATTCATTATTGGATTAATATTTATGATTGTATTTGTATTTATTATTGAATTCATCGTTAATATTGGGTTAGTATTTATTATTGGATTAATATTTATTATTTGATTAATATTTATTTTTTGATTAATATTTATTATTTGATTAATATTCATTATTGGATTAATATTTATGATTGTATTTGTATTTATTATTGAATTCATCGTTAATATTGGGTTAGTATTTATTATTGGATTAGTATTTATTATTAGATTAATATTTATTATTGGATTTGTATTTATTATTGGATTGAGATTTATTATTGGATTAGTATATATTTTTTGATTAATATTCATTAATGGATTAATATTTATTATTGGATTAGTGTGTATTATTTGATTATATTTATTATTGGATTAGGATTTAATATTGGATTAGTATGTATTATTATATTATATTTATTATTGGATTAATATTTATTATTCGATTAGTATTCATTATTTGAGTAGTATTATTATTGGATTTATATTTATTATTGGATTAATATTTATTATTGGATTAGTATTTATTATGGATTAATAGTTATTATTGTATTAGTTTTTGTTATTGGGTTAATAGTTATTATTGTGTTAGTATTTATTATTGGATAAGTATTTATTATTGGATTAATATTTAGGAGGGATAGTTAAAAATTGACGATTATTAATTTCTCCGTAAGAATTTACGATGTTGTCATTCAAATTGAGCGGTTTACGTAGAACTGTTACAGAAAAATAGACGTTCATTGTCGTCAAGCAAAAAAAAAAAGGCGTATAAGAGAATTCATCTGTGCGTTATCAAATATGAGACAGAAGGCGACGATTATCTGCTGTCGGATTAACCCTTGATTCAGACGAGATAATCCATTATAATCCCTAAATTCATCTCTATTAGCAAAATAATTACAAATATTAATTTATGCCATCGTATGTAAACGAGGTAGGATGCAAAAAGATGAAACGATGTAATAAATAAATAAATTAAAAAATAAATAAAAGCGGTGATGAGACAAAGAAAGATGAAGAATTCAATTTGTGTCACATCATTATTAGGGTTGGTTTCTGCACTCGACGATTTTCAATAGTGCTGTACATTTCAAAACTAAAGCGTCACTAAGGATAATGCGATGTCAAACTTAAAATAGGAATATTTTTAATATCAACTAAAAAATTTACATTTCTTAAGCGTTACACCTGTTATAGAGATTTGTTGTTTGAAATTGTGATTTTGCTATTCATATCTTTTCGTGATCATTTTGATTGCTTTTGATGTTCAATTCTTTTAATTGCTCTTGATGTTCAATTCTTTTAATTGCTTTTGATTTTCAATTCTTTTAATTGGTTTTGATGTTCAATTCTTTTAATTGATTTTGATGTTCAATTCTTTTAACTGCTTTTAACTTTCAATTCTTTTAATTGCTCTATATTTTCAATTCTTTTAATTGCTTTTGCTGTTCAATTCTTTTAATTGCTCTGGATTTTCAATTCTTTTAATTGCTTTTGCTGTTCAATTCTTTTAATTGCTCTGGATTTTCAATTCTTTTAATTGCTTTTGATGTTCAATTCTTTTAATTGCTTTTGATGTTCAATTCTTTTAATTGAGTTTGATGTTCAATTTTTTTAACTGCTTTTGACTTTCAATTCTTTTAATTGCTCTATATTTTCAATTCTTTTGATTGCTTTTGATTTTCAATTCTTTTAATTGATTTTGATGTTCAATTCTTTTAACTGCTTTTAACTTTCAATTCTTTTAATTGCTCTATATTTTCAATTCTTTTGATTGCTTTTGATTTTCAATTCTTTTAATTGATCTTGATTGTCAATTCTTTTAATTGCTTTTGATGTTCAATTCTTTTAATTGCTTTTGATGTTCAATTATTTTAATTGCTTTGGATGTTCAATTCTTTTAATTGCTTTTGATGTTCAATTCTTTTAATTGCTTTTGATGTCCAATTCTTTTGATTGCTTTTGATGTTTCATTCTTTTAATTGCTTTTTGCTGGTCAATTCGTTCAGTGATTTTGATGATCAATTATTTTAATTTCTTTTGATGTTAAGTTTTTGTATTGCTTTTGATGCTCAATGCGTTCCATTGCTTTTGATGGTTAATTATTTTCATTGTTTTCATGCTCGATTCTTTTGATTGCGTTTGATGCTCAATTCATTGAATCGCATTAGATTCTCAATGTTTTCGGTTGCTTTCGATGGTCAATTCTTTTGATTGATTTTCTTGCCCAATTCATTTTGTTGCTTTTGATGTTCAATTTTTTTTTATAACATTTGATTCTTTCGATTGCTTTTGACGATCAATTCTTTTGATTGCTTTTGATGGTCAATTAGATTGCTTTTGATGGTCGACGTTTTTGATTTTTTGATTTATCGATTTGAAGGTCGCCTTTTTTGATGTTCAATTTTTTGGACTGCTTTCGATGCTCATTTTTAAATTTCTTTTGATGATTACTTTTATTGCTTTTGATGGTCAATTCTTTTTATAGCTTTTAATGCTCAATTTTTATAATTACTTTTGATGGTCAATACATTTGATTGCTTTTGATGGTCAATTCTTTTGATTGCTTTTAATGATCATTCTTTTGATTGCTTTGATTGCTTTTTTGATGGTCAATTATTTGGACTGATTTTAGTGGTCAATTCTTTTGATTGCTTCTGATGGTCATGTTTTTGGAAGTTTTTATGCTCAATGAGTTCGATTGCTTTTGATAGTTAATTCTTTTATTGCTTTTCATGCCAATTTTTTTTATTGCTTGTGATGGCCAATTCGTTCGATTGCTATTGATGGTCAACTTTTTATATTGCTTTTTCCGATTAATTCTTTTTATTGATTGTGATGCTCAATTCTTTGATTGCTTTTGATGATCAATTCTTTTTATGGCTTTTATCAAAATAGCTTTTGATGCTCAGTTTTTTTTTTCGATTGTTTTGTTGGCTAATTCTTTGGATTGCTTTTGATGATCAGTTCTGTTGATACTCAATTCTTTTGATTTATTTTGATGCTCAATTCTTTCGATCGCTTTTGATCGTCATTTTTTAATTGATTTTGATGGTCAATTCTTCTGATTTCTTTTGATCGTCATTTCAGCTTAATATTCTATTGCATACTTAAGCTTAATTCGAGATGGGGGATAGTGTAATATATATTCTTGTGTTATGATCTCATGCTCCCAGGCATTACGTCCTATTTTAGGAGAAGTGGTAGTGTAGGATTTTTTCACTAGCGTGTCACCGCTTATCAAGTTCCACGGGCCACTCGTGGATAAGGGCTAATGGGTGTCAGCAGGCTGTAAAACAACATCTTAATAATCGGTAACGATGGAATAATTGGATTTGATTATTTAAAAGGACGACTCAGTAAGAACTTATTTAATTTCTACTTGAAACGACTATGTTATAGTCAGCTGGATTGTGTTCCACAGACGGACAGTTCTATGAAAGAAACTTTTATAGAATTAACGTTTAGTCTTAGGCACAGATAGAGAGTGAGGAAAAATAGTTGTTATGGATAGACGAGTGTTTGTTACGAATGTTTTCAAGGGGGAAACATAGATTGGAGCTTAGTCGAGTACTTGCCATAAAATCATGCTAGAGTCGAGATAGACTTTCAACGTCATTTCCGTGAGTAAAAAGAGGGTATCGAGAGACGGAAATGTCATTGTCAACTACATTACTGTCAAGGCAGGATGTATTTGGTCCTTATATAAATAGAGAATTAGATCGGAAGTGAGATATAGTCTGGAGCGGAAGAATGATCCAACCATTTTTCTAGCAGTTTTAGCAACCGATCTGATCTAAGTTTTTCATTTCAGGTAATGGATGAAGGACAGTCCCAGAAGTTTTTCAAAAACAGTGCGCTTTCTCCAAACGAGAGTCGTTAATTTCAAATGGGGTCCAAGTGAGGATCAGAATGCACGTGTTGAAATAAAAATCCAAGATCTTCGCCACATGATTGTAAACAAAACTTCGACTCAGTGATCGGTTGCTCTTTTTAATGTTTTTTTAATCATTTGGTTTAAGTTGAGGATGGGGTATTTTACCAGGTGCGAGATATTCACTCATTATCTCATGCATTCCAACTGAAAGATCTTTTTAACATTCTAACAGTCCTTTTAAATACAATTACTTGAATCTCTCCTGCACTTAGTTCACCGAGTATACTTTCCAGGTAGTTTTTGAAATTCTTTTTTAGGAGTTGAGTTGCTCCTGTAATTACTGTAATGATGGAAATCTTCCTAAGATTCCAGTTTCTTTTCATGTACATAAGATCTTTTATTATTTCGTTATATTTTCCCTCTCAGCTCTGTTTAATCCAGCATACTTTGAGACACTTTCTACTACTCAGGTGTGTCGACAGGTGTGTGAATTGGTAGATTACATTGAAATACTTTGTAACGGCATCTTCAGGCTGTATTTTCGCAGGAAACATTCATCATCTTCCTACATACAATACCTGGTATTCCAAAATAGTCACCCATCTGATATTTGTCGCGATTAACCTCGGTGATTTAACGGAAACCGGTGTATCAACGTGATTATGCAAAAAATATAAATTATCACAATAAATAAGTTGAAATATTAACGCAAACAATGTCTCTGCTCTCTCATGCACGGTTTAAAAAAGTCTGTTGTCCTTTGTATAAGGGTTCTTCATAAGATGCATTATAAGAGTCCTTTTTACCTTAACATGTGAGGTCCTATAGAAGTTAGATACCTACTAGACACTGTCCTCGAGTATTTAAGGTCTCTCTGTACACGGGTTTAGATAACCTGGCATGAGGACACTTTTCTCTACAAGGAAACCCTGACTAAATATTTAAAATCATATAGTATTTGCAACCTTAATAAGATCTCCTTGGTATGGCTAATCTTCATTGACTTATACGAGCAATGGTGCGTCTTCATGTGATATTGTTTATAGTCATAACACTAAGCTGGAGACTCCACCAGACTAGATGAATACTTGTCCTGGAATGCAGTAAGACCGACAGACCGCAATATACTTATTTCAATGGTCGATTGGGGAGAGTGAATTAATATTCTTAACTTTATTAATTTACTATTTGAGACGCAAAGGAAAACTTTAATGGAATATTCGAGTATCTATGTATCTCATGCGGAGATCAAATGTTAACTCCTAGGGAGGGACCGCTTGAATTCTGAGAACTTGAACGGAAATAAAATGAAACAAAATAATGTTGCTGTGAAAAGGAAAACTCTTCAAGGTGCGGTTTTCAAACCATAGGATTATCATCTGTAATCCTATATTATCTCGCCTCTTAATATGGTTACGTCAATCAAGAAAACAAAAGAGAGGAAAGAAAGCTCTTCGTTTAAAAAAAGCATTGCTTTTCTTTGAACAATAAAATATCCTTTTCAACGTATGGAGCAGATACAAAGCTTGTCATGAGCAAAACTGGGATTAAAATCTTTTTGTTAATTTTCTGTGTTCAACGAGGGTAACTGGATTAGGTGCTGACAAAAACGCCTCCAAATGACGTGTGTACGGAAATAAAAAGAAGGAAAACCCTAGATTGATAGGTGAATTGATACACGTCGTGCCCCAACAAAATTGGCAGCATTTAAAAACAATTGCCTTGAAATATGTGAAGTCTACCTCACTGAACCATTGGACACTTGGACATAGCAAGTTGATTGCGGTTCATATTTCATAAGCGTTCAATATGTTCACCGATTGTGATACATGTTAAATCAATATTGAAGTAATTCTTAAACACTGTAGACGATGATGATGTCTGTGAAATTAAGCATGTTTCTTAATGAATCAAATTCGTTTATTTATGACGAGTAATATATAGTATTCTAATCTATTATATTGACTATAATTTCTTTTCATATTGTATTTAATACTGTAACTATGTTTACATACTACTTAGGAGGTTATTGTTGTTCGACCCAAATGCTGATTATTTGCGTTGTCTTTCTCTCCACCGTTCTACTTTTTAATTCGTCCCACAAAAGGAGATGGTTTCCGTTTTCTTTTCACATGTGGTCAGCTATATCAGACTTTTTCAAATGTCCACGTGATATATAAAGTTTCAATATATTACCCTTTTTCTCTCACGTCCAATTATTTCACTTCTAATGCAGTTATTGCTTAGACATCGCATCTCTAATATGTTACCTAGCATCTTCTATCCTCCTCTGATGAGAAGCATTAGATTTCAAAATACCATGGTATAAAAAGTTTTACTCATCCTACACCCCTAATTGATGTAACATCCAGATTGAATAAACGAATAAATCTATATGCATTAGTATATATTTTTATATTGTCGTTTTTTTATTTCTCTGTTTGAGTTCACCAATGGTAATGCCAAGGGAAATGCAATATGAAAGGAAAGGATATCTATCTATACAAAAACATAAACATTTTTGACAAATTATTAAAAACGAGATAAAAACGTTTCCCAAGAACGTTCTAGCTGAAGAAAGAATTTGTCTGTACGGAGAAAATTGAGTAGGAATCTTTGTATTGCGTGAGTTTGCGTATGGCAGTGTGTGTGTGTGTGTGTGTGTGTGTGTGTGTGTGTGTGTGTGTGTGTGTGTGTGTGTGTGTGTGTGCAAATAGGGTAAGCATTTTATTAGATGTGGTTGTATATTAACTTGCATGTTTTTTTTGTGAAAGAGTGTGTATATAAACTTGTGAAAGAGTGTGTATGTAAACTTGTGAAAGAGTGTGTATATATGAACTTGTGAAAGAGTGTGTATATATGAACTTGTGAAAGAGTGTGTATATGAACTTGTGAAAGAGTGTGTATATAAACTTGTGAAAGAGTGTGTATATATGAACTTGTGAAAGAGTGTGTATATGAACTTTTGAAAGAGTGTGTATATAAACTTGTGAAAGAGTGTGTATATATGAACTTGTGAAAGAGTGTGTATATGAACTTTTGAAAGAGTGTGTATATAAACTTGTGAAAGAGTGTGTATATGAACTTGTGAAAGAGTGTGTATATAAACTTGTGAAAGAGTGTGTATATATGAACTTGTGAAAGAGTGTGTATATGAACTTTTGAAAGAGTGTGTATATAAACTTGTGAAAGAGTGTGTATATGAACTTGTGAAAGAGTGTATATATGAACTTGTGAAAGAGTGTGTATATATGAACTTGTGAAAGAGTGTGTATATAAACTTGTGAAAGAGTGTGTATATGAACTTTTGAAAGAGTGTGTATATAAACTTGTGAAAAAGTGTGTATATGAACTTTTGAAAGAGTGTGTATATATGAACTTTTGAAAGAGTGTGTATATGAACTTGTGAAAGAGTGTGTATATATGAACTTGTGAAAGAGTGTGTATATAAACTTGTGAAAGAGTGTGTATATATGAACTTGTGAAAGAGTGTGTATATAAACTTGTGAAAAAGTGTGTATATGAACTTTTGAAAGAGTGTGTATATATGAACTTGTGAAAGAGTGTGTATATGAACTTGTGAAAGAGTGTGTATATAAACTTGTGAAAAAGTGTGTATATGAACTTGTGAAAAAGTGTGTATATGAACTTTTGAAAGAGTGTGTATATATGAACTTTTGAAAGAGTGTGTATATATGAACTTTTGAAAGAGTGTGTATATAAACTTGTGAAAGAGTGTGTATATGAACTTGTTAATATATAGACATACTATTAATATATAGACATAATATTAATATATAGACATAATATTAATATATAGACATAATATTAATATATAGACATAATATTAATATATAGACATAATATTAATCTTAACACCTTTTTCATTGGATGAATCAAATACAAAACGCCAAGTGTTATCACTATTTGCAAAAGTATATGATCATCTGAACTTTACTTTGTCACCATAAGACGTAAGCTATTGATGAGGGGAGTTTGTGAATTAAATATAAATTGGGATAAAAAATGCCTAAAGTAATGAAGTGAAACCAATAACAATGAATCGTATGCTTTGCCAGCATTCTGTGACAGCTTATGGCTTTGTAATTTATGCATGTTCAAATGAAAAAGTAGGTTTTTATTTGCGAAATCGAAATTGGCTTAAGAAAAGGTAAGGAATATAGTGTATCAATTTTGGAACTAATGAGTAGGGTTATGACAACAGCATATTCTTTTCATTGTTTTGACTCTCGAGTGTGTATCTGTTGATGTCTCATATGCTTTTGTATAGAGTGATGTGGTTCTCAGTTGATTAACTATGTCGGATATATATTCGGGAGTCAAAATAATGAAAAGAATATTCTGTTGATATAGCCCTACTAATGAGAATAATATTGGCATTATAATGTTTTCCAACATTAATTGAAATCCATAAAAATATTCAATTTCAATTTATTAATATTTTCATAGATGCTCAGATTAAATTGGTTAATCATAAAGGAAACTAAAGTAAAATCGAAATTTATTAAAAACAGAATATCAAATGTAAACGTTAATGAAAGCTCTTGAGAATGGGTTCAAAATACCAATAATGTTTAAATATGTGTATACTAACCAAAACTCAGCTGACATGTTAACCAGGGGGGTATCTTATGATAAATATTTATGAAACAAATTTATAGTTAAAAGGTCCAAGTTGGATTACCCATGAATTTAAAAATTTGTCTTAATATCTTTTAATGAGTGTATTCCCTGATCGTAAGATAAAGATAAATGTTAACTTGAATCAAGTAGTTAAAGTAAATACTGGAATTTTAGATATTAAAAATATTCTATAAATAATTATTGAAAGTAACAAGTATGGAAGTTTAACCTTTTCATAAAAAAAGATGTTAATTCATTACAAAAAGTCAAAATATATTGGATTAGGAAAGTTCAGACAGACAATTCCTCAAAGGAAATTAGCTTTTTCAAATTACAAGACATCTCGACTTTAGTCTTCAAATTCAAATTTATTCCTAGACTTCAATGTAATTTTGAGATCTAAAGGAAAGATACATGTATGTTTATATTTTAATTATGATGTCGAATTTGCCTCCTTATTTATTAAGTAATGCCATGCTAAACTGCAGTATATTGAATAGCAACCACACTCGTGAGAACAAGGTGTGTGGATTCCCAAAGGTTTAACTGCAGAAAAAGCAGAATAATAATTGCACAATTTAAGAAAAGTCTAAAGTATTGGCTCATATAAAATCGTAAAGTAGTGGACGTGCTTAAGCATCAAATGAATTTAGTAAAAATCTTTGAATCATGTTGGTGTAGAATACATGGATCATTTTGGAAGTGAAGAATGAAGTGGAGGAACAGTTAAAATGTTTTGATTTTCACGTTTCACAATATAAGAACAGTTCATTTTGAACTGTTGATATGTCCACACAAAATTTTATGTTGTTTTCGGAGGTTTTTTAATATGTACTCCTTACTTCAAATATTGTAAAGCAATAAAAACTTTTAAAAAGAAGATAGTATTTTTGAAAGATCTCTACAGACAAAGGAGTTTAAGGCGCATTGGAAAGATCTGATATAAGACTCATCAGAATTCCTTTCTATTCTGCTTGGATTGGTTCAACTTAAGAAAGAGTTATTTAAAATTATTTAAGACCATAGGAAGATCTAGACAGTTATTTTGAACTTTTAACAACATTATCAAATATTTTATTCGCTATAAATTCCAGACCTTTAACTAATAGATCAAGTTCTCCTAATCTTTAATTTATAACATAAAACTCAATTTTAAGAATACATTGAAATTTCTCATTAATTTTAAAATCTGAAAATGAACCTGATCTAAACTCATTGAATAAAACCTTGAAATTGCAGAAGGAATTAATGGCTAATTTTAAAATCTTATGTCATGAAAAGTCTAAAGGAACATGGCAGGAATATTTACCAAAACAAATGGGAAAATAGAATAAAAGTATGAATCAAATCCATAAAAAAATTTAGACTCTTCTTGATGTTTTGAAAAGTATAATAGGTTTTTACACTAAAATAAAAGCCGTCAAGCTAAAACAAGGTAATGGAAAAAATGTTCAACCTATATCTAATGGAAATATCTTGTTATCCAAAATGATTCTCAAATAATAATAATCATGTCAAGAATGGTTCTAGTAAAAGGTTTGAGGATAAAGCACTTCAAATAAATAATAATGATAACAGTAGAATGGAGAAGGTTTTTATTCAACACGAAACTAACATATCAATTAAACCTAACAGCAAAGCGACAGTAAAATTTCATCAAATGATGATTTGATAATTGATTATCTTTGATAAGTTAGGAAATTCACATGTCAACTCACAGTGACTTAGTCTACAATACACTGTAATCTACATTGCACTGTAGAGAACCTATGGTTGATTAAAAATATAATGGCTTGGATTTTAAGCTTAAAATGCAAAAATCAAGTATCATGGTTCAAGTGTGTTCCAAACAGAAACATTCATTCCCTGTCAAAGAAATTACTATTGATTTTATACACTGTAATCTTCTGCTTGTGCAGTGATAAAACTTCTAAAATGCACTTGTGATGTTAGATTGTATCAGAACTTTGGTCAAAATTAGACGGATCTTTCTTTGATCGATTTTTTTGATTATTGATTTTTGATAATTATTGGGGACATTCTGATACAGAACCTATCTATGTCAGACGCATAAAGGACATTTGTGTGAAATTTCAGAAAAATCCGTGTAGCCGTTTCCAAATCCATAGAGAACTCTTTCTCTCTCTCTCTCTCACACACACACACACACACACACACACACACACACACACACACACACACACACACACACACACACACACACACACACAGAGAGTACCTTTCATTTATATATATTTATATATATAAATGTATTTTTCCAGTCAAATAGAAGTAGGAGTTGTAATTCAATAAATAAATAATTGCCGAAGTCAAATACTGAATTGCAATAAAATATACTGCACTATTTATAGGGTGTATGTTAGAAATAAGTACATTTCTACAATATAATATTTTGCAGTAAGTAAAACAATAAAAAAGCTATCTTCGTGCCTATCTTATTTTTTACAAATAATTAAGAAGCCATTTTTATTATTACAACACATTTTCAAATAGTAAAAAAGTGCTTTATTGACCTCTCATCATGTTATTACCAACGCTTCAAAAAGAAGAGGATAACCATTCTCTGAAAGGACAGAAGAACACTAAGTGTAGTTTTATTGTGTTTCTTTTTGTGTATATATATATATATATATATATATATATATATATATATATATATATATATATATATATATATATATATATATATATATATATATATATATATATATATAATTACGGGGATTGATGTACAATATTTTGGATTTGTTTGGTTGTTTTTTCTCTTACAAAAATTGTTTAAAAAAATAAGTGGCCAAGTAACTGCTTTTTTAAATTGGAATTAATTTCTAACAAAAAATATTTATAGTTAAAATGTTTAAAATGTTTATTACGTATGCTTAATTTCTTCTCACTTAATAGTAGGATTCATAACATTAGTTTAATATACACGTACAATGGTACGTTCTAGTATTGTAAATTATTCACAAATATTGACAATCTTTTTTCCAATGTCGATCTTAGAATAGATTTTCTGTGTTTTGAAATCAAACTTAATATGTTATGCATTATTTTTTTGCTATCACTTATTAGGCACGCATATTTTGGTTCTTGCTTTTTACTTATAGAGAAGCGAAGCGATGAGAATACATATTCATTGTAGTAGAAGTTGGCATATTCAAATTAGCAAATAATGGTTCTTACCAGTAAGATATCTTGGAAGGGTAACGTAGTCTTCGTTTCGAACGAGGAAACAGATCAGTTATCATAGAAATATAATGATTTTAGTATGACTATTCTGAGAGCATACCAACGAACATTTCAATGGTTTTCACTTTCATTTATACATTTATGTTTCATTCATTTTTCATTTATACATTTATTTTTCATTTATTTTTAATTTATTTTTCATTTATACATTTATTTTTAATTTATTTTTCATTTATACATTTATTTTTCATTTATACATTTATTTTTCAGTTATTTTTCAGTTTAATTTAAATTTTATTGATATTTTAGCTATTAATCAACCCCTAAACAGATTTTTGGATTAATTATTAGCTTAATCTTCTACTTGAATACTGACCGTTAAAAATATAATAATTGCCTTCTTCTTTCCAGCGTTTATCTGCAGACTTTTGTACAATTCTTCCTTCTCATAAAAAAAGTCCTCGCCTTTCTGTAAATACAAGGATGCTCTTTTGTAGATATACAATCGTATGGCAGTTTTATCGTTCATTATTAGTTCAAAATGCAATACTTACAAATCAGTTGTTGTTGTTGGAAGAAATTTGAACGTTTCGTGTATTTTTTCTTTTGTTGACATTTTACATTGCTGGTGATTTTTTAAAAAAATCAATTTTTATAGAAGAATATTTTTTCACGCTAGTATAAATAGTTATGATACTTATACAGTTTAGTGACGACATTAAAAAATGGAAATAATGAAAAAAAATTTTATTGTACGTAACTGTTATAGACTGAAGTTCTCCGAAAAAAATTTCACTTCATTTGATCAAGTAGTTTTTTTTTTTTTTTTTTACAGCGAAAAACAATGATTTATCACGGCTACGTCAACGTGGCCATTTTGGAAATGTTATTGCAGGCCCAGGAATTCCCCAAGGGCAGGTAACTGCCGTACATAGCAGAATACCTCCATTTTAGGCCAATCTAGCCCTTTTTTTTCCCCACCAGAATGAGATTTTTTTTTTTTTTCGAAGACAGATGCCATTTTGGGGGTGTTTTTTTTTTTTTTTTTTTTTTTTTTTAAATTTGTAACAGAAGTAAATAAACGAAGTTTCGAAGTTATCCATGCGTGTCCAACTGCGCATGTTTCGAAAATAATCTCGTATAAAAATTCTTCAATTCTTTGCATTCTTCAATTTCTTTGCATATTCAATAGTATTCTTATTTGAAAAAAAAAAAAAAAAAAAAAAAAAAAAAATTGCAGATTAAAAAAAAAAGAAAAAAACGTAAAAAAATTGCAGATGTGTTGTGCCGCACAACACATCTGCAATTTTTTTACGTCTTTTTCTTTTTTTTTTTTTTAAATAACTTCGAAACTTCGTTTATTTATTGCTAGGTACATTTCCAAAATGGCCACGTTGACGTCGTCGTGATAAATAATTGTTTTTCGCTGTAAAAAAAAAAAAAAAAAAAAAAAAAACTACTTGATCAAATGAAGTGAAATTTTTTTTCGGAGAACTTCAGTCTATACGTACAATAAATTTTTTTTCAATATTTCCATTTTTTAATGTCGTCACTAAACTGTATAAGTACCATAGTTATTTCTCCTATCAAAGTGTCCCACACATAATTAAGGGTCACACACACACGCATACATATATATCTATGTTACCAAATCATAACTCTTCAGTGTGGCTAAACACAACACAATTTAGCGTGAAGAAAGCACGCTCGCGTTGAGTATTGATGAAAGCCAACCAAATATTTTCGCTAATACTAAGAAATAAGTATGCTCTCGTATTTTGGGTTGAAAGCGTGCCATTTACATACGTTGTCAAACCGTAAATAGTATTAACGTTTTAACAACGTATGTAAATATATTAACTTAATACATTCTCGATACTAACTTTAAGCAGGGGACGTAATCGCGAAAATTATAAAGAAAAGTTATTTCCCTTGCACAAGGAAATAGTCGTTAGTCAAAAATTGCCTTAAAAAGTATTTACAAACTAATTTCATCCGGATATTTTGATCTCATGTAATCGTCTAAAAAGAATCGATATAATTCCTTTTTTTTGTTCGTTTCTTTTCTTTTCTTCTCTTTGTCAAATATTTTCCCTGTTGATTTACAATGTTACACCTATCTTCGACGAAAAGACATTTTTTTTTGTGATTATTGAAAGAGAGGCGACAGATCGATTTTTTAAAAAAATATGTCATTTTAAGCGACACCAATATTACTTACCTAATTGTCATGCCGAAAATAGAAATATAAAAAAGTCACCAAAATTCATCGAGTCGAACAACTGCTAGTGTATTTTTAGTTTAAAAAAAAAACAAAAACAAACAAAAAAAAAAAACATCGATCACACAAGTTGGACGCCATTAAGATTTAATCTAAAATATGTGTTGTGTTCTGTAGGTACCTCCAACGCGCGCCAGAGTTTTAACCTCCCCTGTATGCAACACTATATAACTGTAATTTAATTTAATATTACCATCCTAACTTTTTTACCATTTAAAAGAAGAAGCTTCAAACTGCTAATATTAATTTTTTTTTTTTTTACATATGCGAGACAAAAATCGTTTTACATTATCGACGCTTTAAAACAACGTTCCTATGTAGTAATGTTTTTGAAGCCGTCGTAGACATACGTTTTAAAAATCTAGCAAAAATCAAATAATCGTCATATTTTCCTGAAATTTTCGATATTTATTCATTACTAGCGGGAGGGGGGGTACCTGGCGTTGCGCGAGTGTTTGTAAGTGTGTGTGGTGGTCGGGCGGGGTGGGTAGTGTTAATGAAAACCTAAGAATAAGCGAAGTAAAATTAAAACAAAAAAGAAAACAACAAAAAAAAAACGAACGTTAAAACTTATCTGAAAAATAAAGCGGGGGGGGGGTAATCAAAACATCGAAAAAAAACACAAAAAAAAACTAACGTAAGGCAAACGAAAGATGTTAAATGGAAAAATCGAAAAAACAAAAACAAAAAAGAAAACAGAAAAATGAACTTTAAAACTACTTTAAAAAATCTGAAAAATAACGCCCCCCCCAAAAAAAAACACGTGAAAAATGGCTTAAATAAGCCGGTTTCGATATTAAAATTTAAAAAATCGGTGGGTACCCGGGTGTTTTTGGGTGTGTGTGGTCGGTCGGAGGTGGAGGTGTTAATGAAAACCTAAAAATAAGCGAAGTAAAACAAACAAACAAACAAAAAAAAAAAACTAGAAAAACGAACGTTAAGTGAAAAATGGCTTAAATAACCCTGCTTCAATATTAAAATTTAAAAAATCGAAAAAAAAGAAGACATCTCACACCACGATTCGAACCCAAAACGTTTAGATAAAGACGCAACGCTCTAACCACCTGAACAAACACGACGCAAATTATATTTTGTCAGTTCTTCAAATATTTACACTAAATCGGGTCATGACGTCGTCTGACGCATGCGTAGAACCGATCTCGTCATGAACGGACGGTTTTTGCTGACCCCCCTATAGAAAATTGCTGATTTCAAGGTGAAATAATTAACGTTTTTGGCCAATTTGTCCATATTTGTCGGGCGAAGGATGTGGTTTTCATATGAGACCAAGTTTGTGAATTTTTGTTAAGTTTGGCGAAAGTTTTTAGCAAACATACAAATACACATACATACATTTTCGCTTTTATATATATTTATATATATGGACTAGCGGAGGAAGGGGGTACCCGGCGTTGCCCGAGTGTTTAGAGGTGTGTGTGGTCGGGCGGGAGTGGGGGGTGTTAATGAAAACATAAGAATAAGCGAAGTAAAAAAAAAACAAAACAAAACAAAAAAGAAAACAGAAAAACGAACGTTAAAACTTATCTGAAAAATAAAGCGAGGAGGCCCAGGGGGTACCCGTGCGTGCGGTGGGTGGGGGCTAATCAAAACATAAGAATAAGCGAAGTAAAAAAAAAACACAAAAAAACTAACGAACGATGTTAAATGTAAAAATCTGAAACACAAAAACAAAAAAGAAAACAGGAAAACGAACGTTAAAACTTATGAAAAATAAAAACGAAAAAAAAAAAAAACATGTGAAAAATGGCTTAAATAAGTCTGTTTCAATATTAAAATTTAAAAAATCGGTGGGTACCCGGGTGTTTTTTGGGTGTGTGTGGTCGGTCGGCGGGCGTGGGGGTGTTAATCAAAACATCAGAATAAGCGAAGTAAAAAAAAACAAAACAAAAAAGAAAACAGAAAAATGAACGTCAAAACTTATCTGAAAAATAGAGTGGTGGGTACCCAGGCAGTCGAGGGGGTGGGTGGGTGTAATCAAACATCGAAAAAAAAAAGCACAAAAAAAACTAACGTAAGGAAAACTAACGATGTTAAATGTAAAAATCGAAAAAACAAAAAGAAAAAAGAAAACAGAAAACGAACGTTAACAATGCTGTAAAAAATCTGAGAAATCCCCCCCCCAAAAAAAAAACACGTAAAAAATGGATTAAATAAATGTTTCGATATTAAAAAAATTGGTGGATACCCGGGTCGGTCGGGGTGGGGGTGGGGGGGTTAATGACAGTGAAGTAAAAAAAAAAAAGCAGAAAAACGAACGTTACGTGAAAAATGGCTTAAATAATCCTGCTTCAATATTTAAATTTAAAAAAATCGAATAAAGAAGGATATCTCACACCACGATTCGAACCCAAAACGTTTAGATAATGACCAAACACCAAACTGAGCAAACACGACTCGCATGAAATTGTGTCAGTTCTTCAAATATTTAAACTAAATCAGGTTATGACGTCATCTGACGCATGCGTAGAACCGATCTCGTCAGGAGAAGACGGTTTTTGTTGTAGAAAATTGTCGGGCGGGGGTAGTGGTGGGGGTGGGGGTGTTAATGAAAACCTAAGAATAAGCGAAGTAAAAATAAACAAAAAAGGAAACAGAAAAACGAACGCGGGGGGTACCCGGGCGTAGGGGGGGGGTAATCAAAACATCGAAAAAAAAACACAAAAAAACTATCGTAAGGCAAACGAATGATGTTAAATGTAAAAATCTTAAAAACAAAAACAAAAAAGAAAACAGAAAAACGAACGTTAAAACTCCTTTAAAAAATCTTTAAAAAAAAAAAAAACACGTGAAAAATGGCTTAAATTAGCCTGTTTCGATATTAAAATTTAAAAAAATCGGTTGGTACCTGGGCATTTTTGAGTGTGTGTGGTCGGTCGGGTGTGGGGTGGGCGGTGTTAATGAAAACCGAACAACGAACGTTACGTTAAAAATGGCTTAAATAACCCTGCTTCAATATTTAAATTTAAAAAATCGAAAAAAAAGGAGAAATCTAACACCACGATTCGAACCCAAAACGTTTAGATAATGACGCAACGACCTAACTAACTGAGCCAACACAACGTACATGAAATTATGTCAGTTCTTCAAATATTTACACTAAATCAGGTCATGACGTTGTATGACGCATGCGTAGAACCGATCTCGTCATGAGAGGACGGCTTTTGCTGACCCCCCTGTAGAAAATTGCTGGTTTCAGGGTGAAATAATTAACGTTTTTGGCCAATTTGTCCATATTTGTCGGGCGAAGGATAGGGGCTTTCATCTGAGACCAAGTTTGTGAATTTTTGTTCTGTCTGTCGAAAGTTTTTTGCAAACATACAAACGCACAAACATACATAAATTTTCGCTTTTATATATATAGACTAGCGGAGGAAGGGGGTACCCGGCGTTACCCGAGTGTTTGGAGGGGGTGTTAATGAAAACCTAAGAATAAGCAAAGTAAAAAAAAAAAAAACTCAGAAAAACGAACGTTAAGTGAAAAATAGCTTAAATAATCCTGCTTCAATATTTAAATTTAAAAATTCGAAAAAAAAAAAACAAGACATCTCACACCACGATTCGAACCAACACGTTTAGATAATGAACCAACGCTCTAACCAAATGGGCTAACACGACGTACATTAAATTCAGTCAGTTCTTAAACTATTTAAACGAAATAAGGTCATGACGTCGTCTGACACATGCGTAGAAACGGTCGTCGTCATGAGACGACGGTTTTTGTAGAGAATTGTCGATTTCAAGTTGAAAAAATTAACATTTTTGGCCAATTTTTCGATATTTTTCGGGCGAAGGATGGACCTTCAATATGATATCGAGTTTGTGAATTTTAGTACTTTCTGTCGAAAGTTTTTAGCAGACACACAAACACACATACATACATACATACAAACACACACTTTCGCTTTTATATATATAGACTAGCGGGGTATACCCGGCGTTGCCCGAGTGTTTGTAGGTATGTTTGGTTGTTAATGAAAACGTTAAGCGACGTGAAAAAAGAAAACATAAAAACGAACGTTAAAACTTAAGCGGGGGGGGGGTACCCGGGAGGGGGGTAATCAAAACATAAAAACAAAAACTCAAACAAAAAAAAACGTAAGGCAAACGAACGATATTAAATGTAAAAATAAAAAAAAACAAAAACAAAAAAGAAAACAAAAGAACGAACGTTAAAACTAAAAAAAAAAAAAAACACGTGAAAAATGGCTTAAATAAGCCTGTTTCTATATTAAAATAAAAAAAACGGTGGGTACCCGGGTGTTTTTGGGTGTGTGGTCGCTCGGGGGTGTTAATGAAAACCTAAGAATAAGCGAAGTATAAAAAGAAAACCGAAAAATGGACGTTAAAACTTCTCTGAAAAACAAAGCGGGGGGTACCTGGGCGGCGGGTAATCGAAACCTCGAAAAAAAAAAATAAAAAAAATAACGTAAGACAAACGAACGATGTTAAACGTAAAAATCGAAAAAACAAAAACAAAAAGAAAACAGAAAAACGAACTTTAAAACTACTTTAAAAAATCTTAAAAATGTCCCCCCCAAAAACAAAAACACGTAAAAAATGGCTTAAATAAGCCTGTTTCGATATTAAAATTAAAAAAATCGGAGGGTACCCGGGTGTTTTTGGGTGTGTGTGGTCGGTCAGGGTGGGGGTGTTAATGAAAACCTAAGAATAAGCGAAGTAAAAAAAAAGAAAACCGAAAAACGGACGTTAAAACTTCTCTGAAAAATAAAGCGGGGGGTACCTGGGCGGCGGGTGGGGTACCTGGGCGGCGGGTAATCAAAACATCGAAAAAAAAAACACAACAAAAACTAACGTAAAGCAAACGAATTATGTTAAATGTAAAAATCGAAAAAACAAAAACAAAAAAGAAAACAAAAAATGAACGTTAAAACTTCTGAAAAAAACATGAAAAATGTCTTAAATAAGCCTGTGTCGATATTAAAATTTAAAAAATCGGTGGGTACCCGGGTGTTTTTGGGTGTGTGTGGTCGGTCGGGGGTGTTAATGAAAACCTAAGAATAAGCGAAGTAAAAAAAAACAAAAAAACAGAAAAACGAACGTTACGTGAAAAATGGCTAAAATAATCCTGCTTCAATATTTAAATTTAAAAGATCGAAAAAAAAGACATCTCACGCCACGATTCGAACCCAAAACGTTTAGATAATGAACCAACGCTCTAACCAACTGAGCTAACACGACGTACATTGAATTGTGTTAGTTCTTCAAATATTTAAACTAAATCAGGTCATGACGTCATCTAACGCATGCGTAGAACCGGTCGTCGTCATGAGACGACGGTTTTTGTTGACCCGCCCCCACCTGTAGAAAATTGTCGATTTCGGGGTGAAAAGATTAACGTTTTTGGCCAATTTTTCGATATTTTTCGGGCGAAGGATGGAGCTTCAATATGGTACCAAGTTTGTCAATTTTTGTTCTGTCTGTTTAAAGTTTTTAGAGGACACACAAATACGGAAACATACATACAAACAAACATACATACATACACACTTTTCGCTTTTATATATATAATGAAATAAACTTACATAATTAATGTAGGTTTCGTTAAATATATTAGAGGAGATATATTTTTTTAGGTGTTCTACCTCCATCATATTTTATGATACGAAAACTAAACAATATAAATGCAGATCTATAAAACATTTTTAAAGCTGAAAAGAACAAATAATTAATATATATATATATATATATATATATATATATATATATATATATATATATATATATATATATATATATACTAGCGGGGGTACCCGGCGTTGCCCGAGTGTTTGTTTCCGGGACGGGGGGGGGAGTTTTAAAAAATGTTATGGTAGGTAAGTAGGAAGGATCAAACCCGGAGTCATGAGTAAAAGTAGGAAAATAAAGTGTGAAAAAAACAACAAAAAAAAACATCTGCAACGTTAACAGTTCGGCCACCAAGAAAAGTCCATTCCAGTTGTTTAGGAAAAAAAAAAAAAAAAAACGACTACGGTAGGTTGGCGCGAATGTGAAAATATAATGTGAATTGTCCAGCACGCTAACCACTACGCCACAGAGCACTGCAGCTTAGTTTAGTGATTTTAAATAACTTCACATGAAAGAACTACGAAGCGAAACCGGTGTTCTCTTCTCAACTGTTCCTTGTGAACGATCCCCAAACGGTGTTAAGTGGTGGCAGGGGGAGGAGGAATTTATTAGAGAGAAAATATTTTACCACTTCCATTGATCTTAACAGATTTTGGCCGTGACTTCTCAGCAGAAAAAGAATAGAAATCTAAGATTATCGAGGAATTTGAGAAATAATAAGCCTATAACACACCTCAGATATTGTTCTGCCGTTTGTGCATATTATATTTGCATGAAATATCTTGATTTTTAATCCTATTAATGTCAAAATCAGATGGGAAAAAATGAGTTCATTTTATTTATATAGAGATATATATATAAGAGCAAATAGTTAATAAAACATGTTAAAAACACTTTGACTAAGGGTTAAAAACATATTTAATTTGAAAAAGAAACACTAAACAAATGGATAGTCCTTAATCCGCGGAGTTTCGAAGAAATACTTTCCTTCTCACCAAAGGGTAGGAATTAACAAAATTCGGGATCGGATTTTTCTTGCAAAAGTATTTGATGGAACTACAAATAAGTCATAGATCTTACTTGATAACAAATAATGAAGCAGAGGGAATAGGGTGAAGAAAAAGGTGATTTCACGTGACTGGAAAATCTGGTGAAAGGTAAAGTATCCAATGACGGTAAAATCCAAAATGTAAATCCAAGAAAGTTAGTTAAATTTCCATTCGCACAAGTAAAATCCAAGAAAATCAGGTAATTGGAAGATGGTTCAAAATAATCCAAAAGGCCGAAATCCGTGGACTAATTCACAAATAAGTACAAGGAAAATGGGAAAGAATTCCAATAATATTATTAAAAGAAAAATAATATATACGTTAAACTCGGCTGCCGAGATGTATATACATGTGCGTATATTTATTTTATCTTTCTTTTGATTTCATTTGGTGTCCTTTAATAACTCCTGCTGATAATTTAATTCTTAAGAAATAACTTGTACATTTCAGTTGACCCCTTGCTTGCTTTTTGGCGCCTTTTAACATCATCTTGTCCGGGCCATTTTGACTTTGGCGTTTCTACTTTAAAATTAATTCAATCACATTTAATTTTTTTTCTTCTTCTTCACTCATTTTTCTTAACCAAATCTCGCCCCGACAGTCGAGTTTTGCATTTTTATATATAATCCCGTTATTTATTTCGCTTACTTTAAAGTTGTAAGTAAAATTGGACATAAAATCAATATTATCATGTTAAATAAATAAATAAATTTCTGACCACAGTTCCCGATGATTGTGTAACGAATGCCCACAGCCCTCTTGGTAACGCCAATCATGCAGTGGTAATGGTTAAAATCTCCCTAAACTCTAGAGCCAAAACTGAAGAGCCACTGCTCAAAATAAGAAGATATTATATATGACTGGGAAGCCATCAGGGACCTCATCAGGGACGCTCCATGGCAAAATATCTTTTCACTTCCTGCTGAACATTGCGCAAACTAGACAAAGCGGCAATTGAAGCACATGTTCCACACGCAAATTCTATAGCAAACCCCACTCTCCCCAATGTTAATTTAATTCTAATTCCTTTGGATATATAAGATGCTTATTTTTTTTTCGAATTCATCGTTATCGTTTACACATATAAGATCATCTATAAATCTCCTACACCCATGAAAGTTATCTGTTTTAGATATATCAGTTTTTATTAGTGATGACATATATATATATATATATATATATATATATATATATATATATATATATATATATATATATATATATATATATATATACTCGAGTCTATGCAAATACAGATTTGCCCAAAATGGTTCAGGATCCAATCCCATAGGGATACCTATCGTTTGGAGTATTATTTTATTTCCTATTTGAAAACAGCATTCTTTAATAAGATAACTTATAAGTATTTTTAAAATACCTTTAGTAACACACAGTATATATATATATATATATACATATATATATATATATATATATATATATACATGTGTGTATATATATATATATATATATATACATATGAATGTTTCTGTTATGTAACAAAAATTAATAAAAAAAAGTATTAATACTAACGTAGGCCTCTTTGCAACTACTACACCATTCCTTCTATCTCTTCTCTCGCTCCAACCTTGTAGACTTGATTTTTACCCCGAACCTATTTTGTATTTTCCTCAATCTCTTGCATTGTTATCGATTCGCCTGTTACAATAGCTACTCGGATTTTATACCCATCAGGCATACTCACGAACCTTTGAGTTTCATCAAATTTTCCTTTAAAATTTTTTGCTAATTAGATTGAATTGCCTGGTGGTTTAGAGCCTATTTTAGTAGCGAAATAAGAGATTTGTGTAAATGATAAATTATGGTAATTCAATCTAATTAACATAAGATTTTAAAGGAAAGTTTGATGAAACTCAAAGGTTTGTGAGTATGCCTGATGGGTATAAAATCCGAGTAATTATTGTAACGAGTGAACCGATAAGAGTCATGGAATTGAGGAAAATACAAAGTGGGTTCGGGGTAAAAATCAAGTCTACAAGGTGGGAGTGAGAGAAGAGATAGAAGGAATGGTGTAGCAGTTGCAAAAAGTCCTACGTGAGTATTATTAATCTAGAAAAAGCAGAAAAATGAGCAAGCTTGTGGGATGGGATTTCTATGAAAATATGTAAATTTTAAAACTCCCTTATTTATTTATTATTTAGGGATAAATAGTTCTGAAATTATCTAATGTCTAGAGATTTAGGAAAATTATTTTTAATTGGTGTTTATGTAGTTTAGAGGTGTAAAAGTTGACTAAGTGATTTCGAACTAGTTGTATTTGAAATTTTTCATGTATTTGTATTGCGAAATAAGTTCATTTTTCGAGTTAATTACATTTTTATCCTGAGGGAAAGTAATAATTCTTGCAACCTCTGAAAAGAACACAGGATTTGGAGGCTGGGATGTATTTTTTTTATCCTGTTAAGTATAGTTCAATTAATTGAGAAAGGAATGCTATTACACCTAAGATTTTTAATTAAAGTAGTTAGAGATGCCCCTTGGTTATTATCAATATTTTCATTGTTAAAATAATATACGTGATTGGAAATGCGAACCTTTATTAAAGTAGAAGTAGCGCTAATAAGTGGGATTTAAAACGTTGTCCATTATCTATTGTTAGTGTGCACATTTTTACTTAGGGGTAGATAACACATTAAGTAAGGATAAAAATAATTAGTAGTTATATTATTATTATTATTATTATTATTATTATTATTATTATTATTATTATTATTAGTTAGTGTAGTGATTGTAATTATAATAATTGTTATTAGTTAGTATAGTGATTGTGGGGCCTATAAAGTACGTAATCGAGGGAATCATAGAGATTCCTATTGTGGATATTAATAGGTAAATTGCTATTATTAATGGATGAAATATCTGGTTCATTTACTGTAGTTGAATTGATAATATTTGAATGACGAAAAATTAACGTATGTGAATGAGTGATTCGGTCTATTAGAGACATGCTGGATAGTTGCCCATTTACAGTATTTGAATATATAACATCTTTGAGGGTGCAGCCATATTAAAGTGGACAATCCCGTTTATTTTGTCAATTTCAATTAGCTAGGAGATATAGGAAAGGGAATTGTTTGAGCTCCTTCAATTTTCTTATTATTTGATGTGATTATTGTCTGTGGGCATTACAGAATATGAGATCTAAATTGAATTTTTATTTAGAATAGTGTAGTATGTGGATATTTGAAAGAATTTTCCACAATCTTGGAAAATTCTGTATATTAGTTGGGCTAAAACATTTTATTACACACACACACGCACACACACACACATACATATATACATGTATATGTATATATATACATATTATGTATATATATATATGTGTGTGTCTGTGTATTATGTATGCATATATATGTGTGTGTGTGTGTGTGTGCGTGTATGTGTGTGTGTGTGTGTGGATTAGTAGTGGAACGATTCCAAAATTTTTCCCGATTCTGATCCAATACCGAGTCCGTTCTAAATTTCCGATTTCCGATTCCAATTCCGATTCTTTTAATATTTATAAATATTTAATTAGAGTTTTTTTTTTGTTTTTTTTTTTCGTAAATTTTTAAATTATTACATAAATCCCCGGGTAATTTTCAGGTATATATTTTCTCAAATGTTTTCCTTGTAATGTATTGCAAACTGAAAGACAACAAAAGGTTTATTTGGATTTTAAACAAAGCAAAAATGTATCAGTTCGTCATTAGTATAAAACATGCTACTTGAAAGTTTTCATAAACAGTTGAAAATAGTCGACGATTGGTGGGTAAAACAAGAAAATGATGTAAGAACAAAATATTAAGAACGCTCCCCTATTGTTACGAACGAATTTTGAAATAATAATATTACTATTTAGAAAACCATTTTTTACATGGAAAGGGCGTTGGGCTTCGTTAACTATTATGTGCATTCCTTCTATGAATGTTTAAATTTTACTTTAGTTATATAAATTTAGTGGGTTATTAAATTGATTTTTTTTTTTTGCTGTAAAAAACAAAACAAAAACGAGATGCAAATAATTACAACTAGCGGGACCTGTGGAAATTCCACAGGGACTCATTCATATGTAATATATTGATGTTGGTATTCATATGTAATATATTGATGTTGGTATTCATATGTAATATATTGATGTTGGTATTCATATGTAATATATTGATGTTGGTATTCATATGTAATTGATATTGATGTTGGTATTCATATGTAATTGATATTGATGTTGGTATTCATATGTAATATATTGATGTTGGTATTCATATGTAATTGATATTGATGTTGGTATTCATATGTAATATATTGATGTTGGTATTCATATGTAATATATTGATGTTGGTATTCATATGTAATATATTGATGTTGGTATTCATATGTAATATATTGATGTTGGTATTCATATGTAATATATTGATGTTGGTATTCATATGTAATTGATATTGATGTTGGTATTCATATGTAATTGATATTGATGTTGGTATTCATATGTAATAGATTGATGTTGGTATTCATATGTAATATATTGATGTTGGTATTCATATGTAATTGATATTGATGTTGGTATTCATATGTAATATATTGATGTTGGTATTCATATGTAATATATTGATGTTGGTATTCATATGTAATATATTGATGTTGGTATTCATATGTAATATATTGATGTTGGTATTCATATGTAATTGATATTGATGTTGGTATTCATATGTAATATATTGATGTTGGTATTCATATGTAATATATTGATGTTGGTATTCATATGTAATTGATATTGATGTTGGTATTCATATGTAATTGATATTGATGTTGGTATTCATATGTAATATATTGATGTTGGTATTCATATGTAATATATTGATGTTGGTATTCATATGTAATATATTGATGTTGGTATTCATATGTAATATATTGATGTTGGTATTCATATGTAATATATTGATGTTGGTATTCATATGTAATATATTGATGTTGGTATTCATATGTAATATATTGATGTTGGTATTCATATGTAATATATTGATGTTGGTATTCATATGTAATATATTGATGTTGGTATTCATATGTAATATATTGATGTTGGTATTCATATGTAATATATTGATGTTGGTATTCATATGTAATTGATATTGATGTTGGTATTCATATGTAATTGATATTGATGTTGGTATTCATATGTAATATATTGATGTTGGTATTCATATGTAATATATTGATGTTGGTATTCATATGTAATTGATATTGATGTTGGTATTCATATGTAATTGATATTGATGTTGGTATTCATATGTAATATATTGATGTTGGTATTCATATGTAATATATTGATGTTGGTATTCATATGTAATATATTGATGTTGGTATTCATATGTAATTGATATTGATGTTGGTATTCATATGTAATTGATATTGATGTTGGTATTCATATGTAATTGATATTGATGTTGGTATTCATATGTAATATATTGATGTTGGTATTCATATGTAATTGATATTGATGTTGGTATTCATATGTAATATATTGATGTTGGTATTCATATGTAATATATTGATGTTGGTATTCATATGTAATATATTGATGTTGGTATTCATATGTAATATATTGATGTTGGTATTCATATGTAATTGATATTGATGTTGGTATTCATATGTAATATATTGATGTTGGTATTCATATGTAATATATTGATGTTGGTATTCATATGTAATTGATATTGATGTTGGTATTCATATGTAATATATTGATGTTGGTATTCATATGTAATATATTGATGTTGGTATTCATATGTAATATATTGATGTTGGTATTCATATGTAATTGATATTGATGTTGGTATTCATATGTAATATATTGATGTTGGTATTCATATGTAATATATTGATGTTGGTATTCATATGTAATATATTGATGTTGGTATTCATATGTAATATATTGATGTTGGTATTCATATGTAATATATTGATGTTGGTATTCATATGTAATATATTGATGTTGGTATTCATATGTAATTGATATTGATGTTGGTATTCATATGTAAAATATTGATGTTGGTATTCATATGTAATATATTGATGTTGGTATTCATATGTAATATATTGATGTTGGTATTCATATGTAATATATTGATGTTGGTATTCATATGTAATATATTGATGTTGGTATTCATATGTAATATATTGATGTTGGTATTCATATGTAATATATTGATGTTGGTATTCATATGTAATATATTGATGTTGGTATTCATATGTAATATATTGATGTTGGTATTCATATGTAATATATTGATGTTGGTATTCATATGTAATATATTGATGTTGGTATTCATATGTAATATATTGATGTTGGTATTCATATGTAATATATTGATGTTGGTATTCATATGTAATTGATATTGATGTTGGTATTCATATGTAAAATATTGATGTTGGTATTCATATGTAATATATTGATGTTGGTATTCATATGTAATATATTGATGTTGGTATTCATATGTAATATATTGATGTTGGTATTCATATGTAAAATATTGATGTTGGTATTCATATGTAATATATTGATGTTGGTATTCATATGTAAAATATTGATGTTGGTATTCATATGTAATATATTGATGTTGGTATTCATATGTAATATATTGATGTTGGTATTCATATGTAATATATTGATGTTGGTATTCATATGTAATATATTGATGTTGGTATTCATATGTAATATATTGATGTTGGTATTCATATGTAATATATTGATGTTGGTATTCATATGTAATATATTGATGTTGGTATTCATATGTAATATATTGATGTTGGTATTCATATGTAATATATTGATGTTGGTATTCATATGTAATATATTGATGTTGGTATTCATATGTAATTGATATTGATGTTGGTATTCATATGTAATATATTGATGTTGGTATTCATATGTAATTGATATTGATGTTGGTATTCATATGTAATATATTGATGTTGGTATTCATATGTAATATATTGATGTTGGTATTCATATGTAATATATTGATGTTGGTATTCATATGTAATATATTGATGTTGGTATTCATATGTAATATATTGATGTTGGTATTCATATGTAATTGATATTGATGTTGGTATTCATATGTAATATATTGATGTTGGTATTCATATGTAATATATTGATGTTGGTATTCATATGTAATATATTGATGTTGGTATTCATATGTAATATATTGATGTTGGTATTCATATGTAATATATTGATGTTGGTATTCATATGTAATTGATATTGATGTTGGTATTCATATGTAATATATTGATGTTGGTATTCATATGTAATATATTGATGTTGGTATTCATATGTAATATATTGATGTTGGTATTCATATGTAATTGATATTGATGTTGGTATTCATATGTAATATATTGATGTTGGTATTCATATGTAATATATTGATGTTGGTATTCATATGTAATATATTGATGTTGGTATTCATATGTAATATATTGATGTTGGTATTCATATGTAATTGATATTGATGTTGGTATTCATATGTAATTGATATTGATGTTGGTATTCATATGTAATATATTGATGTTGGTATTCATATGTAATATATTGATGTTGGTATTCATATGTAATATATTGATGTTGGTATTCATATGTAATATATTGATGTTGGTATTCATATGTAATATATTGATGTTGGTATTCATATGTAATATATTGATGTTGGTATTCATATGTAATATATTGATGTTGGTATTCATATGTAATATATTGATGTTGGTATTCATATGTAATTGATATTGATGTTGGTATTCATATGTAATTGATATTGATGTTGGTATTCATATGTAATATATTGATGTTGGTATTCATATGTAATATATTGATGTTGGTATTCATATGTAATTGATATTGATGTTGGTATTCATATGTAATATATTGATGTTGGTATTCATATGTAATATATTGATGTTGGTATTCATATGTAATATATTGATGTTGGTATTCATATGTAATATATTGATGTTGGTATTCATATGTAATATATTGATGTTGGTATTCATATGTAATTGATATTGATGTTGGTATTCATATGTAATTGATATTGATGTTGGTATTCATATGTAATATATTGATGTTGGTATTCATATGTAATATATTGATGTTGGTATTCATATGTAATATATTGATGTTGGTATTCATATGTAATATATTGATGTTGGTATTCATATGTAATATATTGATGTTGGTATTCATATGTAATTGATATTGATGTTGGTATTCATATGTAATATATTGATGTTGGTATTCATATGTAATATATTGATGTTGGTATTCATATGTAATTGATATTGATGTTGGTATTCATATGTAATTGATATTGATGTTGGTATTCATATGTAATATATTGATGTTGGTATTCATATGTAATATATTGATGTTGGTATTCATATGTAATATATTGATGTTGGTATTCATATGTAATATATTGATGTTGGTATTCATATGTAATATATTGATGTTGGTATTCATATGTAATATATTGATGTTGGTATTCATATGTAATATATTGATGTTGGTATTCATATGTAATATATTGATGTTGGTATTCATATGTAATATATTGATGTTGGTATTCATATGTAATTGATATTGATGTTGGTATTCATATGTAATATATTGATGTTGGTATTAGATAAAATATTAAATAGAAATGCTCTGATATTATTGTAACTCTTGTTAAAACTGCAAAAGTATTTATCTACGCTAGCAAGGACGCCCGGCGTAGACAGATCGTTAAGTACGCTTAAATATGATATTTTTTTTATTGTTACAGGTTTTATATATATTATTACAGAGTTAATGTTCTATCGATTTTTATATATTATAAAATTATGATTTTAAAAATAAAACAATGTATCTATATGACTTTGGTGCATCAGCTTGAGTTCCATCAGCTATAATCGAAACCGAAACCAAAACTTATGAAGAATTCTGATAAAATTATTTATTAAAAAAAATAAATAACTAGAGTTCCATCAGCTATAATCGAAACCGAAACCAAAACTTATGAAGAATTCTGATAAATTATTTATTAAAAAAATAAATAACTAGAGTTCCATCAGTTATAATCGAAACCAAAACCAAAATTTATGAAGAATTTTTGGTAAAATCATTTATAAAAAAATATTCAGGAAGATTCGTACCCGGAGAACTCGAACCCGAAATAATCGTACCCGGAAAACTCGTCCCTTTTTGCTAGGTAGGAAACTGTTCCCTTATTGATTAAATCTCGATTGAAAACACATTTTATGACCGTTCTTAAAGGAGATATTGCTTTTTAAAGATACTATACTCCCCATAATATTAAAAAAATATATTTTTTACTTCTTTACTGTTGTTATAAAAAAATCAAATGATTTTTCTAAGTGTTCGTTTTCTACCTAGCTTTGTAATTTTTTAGTCGTTAAACCTATTTCAAAGAGTTTATTTAGTTTAAAAAAAAAAAAGGCAACACAAAAAACAAGTAATGTCGAGCGCGACTTTTGAACAAAAAATGTCCGACATGAGAGGATCACGTCTTAGGAGTCTCAATAATTGCTTAAGAACAGAAAATTAAAAAAAAACAAAAAAAAAAAAAACGAGCCCCCCCCCCCCAAAAAAAAAAATTTTTTTGTATATTTTTAGGTAATGTCCAAGATCACTGCTCGGAAAAAAATCATGTTACCGGAAGTGGATACGGCTGATTATGTAACGAAACCATATATTTCTTAAAAAAATTATTTTAATTTTTGACATTTCGTGTGTTATTACGAAACAAACAACAGAAAAGAAAACCCTTCTTGTATTATCGAATAATAAAACAAATATTTTATTTAGAAAAATTAAGTTAGATTAAACACTTTTTGTGTTCACGAAACAACAAAAGGCACTTGTACAATATGCGGACGGCGGCCATATTTTCTTGGTGCGTTTAATTAAACTCATGCCAGGTGGCTCTTCTCGGTCTAAAAACATTTAAATTATTAATTTGTTGTTGACCCTTCAAAGTTGCTTTAATCCCCCAAAATGTTTCATTTAATTATTTATCTGTTCAAAAAAAAAAAAAAAAAAAAAAGGAAGCTATTTTACTTTATAAAAAATCCAATGTTGTTTATATTACAAAATTGTTTTATTAAAATTATATTTTCTTACGCAGACTTTTAAATGAATATTTTTACAATTATATATTGATACATTTTTATACAATAAATGTTTTGGTTTTCAAATATTTTTCTGTTCGGAAAAAAATCTTGTTTGTTACTTATTTTCCGCGTTATTTGGCCAAGAAGAAATTGGAGTTATCGGCCCCTGACAATAGCCACCGTCAGCATATTGCAGAAGTGCTCTCAAAATGACTTTTAAGCGATACCCTCCTTTCCCCATGTAAAGAATGGCGGGTTTGTATTGCTGTACTCATAGATTCGAAAAAAGTTGTCAAAAAACGGGTTTGTATTACTGTACACATAGATTCGAAAATGTTGTCAAAAAACGGGTTTGTATTACTGTACACATAGATTCGAAAAAGTTGTCAAAAAACAAATATATAACAAATAAATGTTATCAAAGGCAAGATAAGTTACTTTTCTATCAAACTGAATATAAATCACGTGTTTTTATTCAATTTAACATGTTTATTCAGCTCGAAAAACATGCAGTGTTTACCGATGTATTGGACAATTCAAAATGGCGACCGACTCTCTCTTAAACACGGTAAGTTCGGAAAAAGGTGTTATAAATAATAAACTAGACAAAATACTGTTAGAAAATCGCTCAATATATATTACCGTGACATAGGTTGACATATATTCGATGTTTTTTAAATAGTATTTTGTCTATAAACAGAATCTTCTTTTCTACGTCATTATAACATCCCTGCATTCAATATCGCTGTAGAGTGTTGCCATTTTTGGTTGTATATTATGAATTTTATTTATTATTTATATTAGTATTTTTTTTAAAAAAATATTATTGTCTGTTGTATCATATTTTCCCAACATGATTAGAATTTCACCTGAATCCAATCGATGTCACAATTTTTTTAGTTTGCATTTTTTTTTGCAATTATAAAAGAAATATCTAAAATTAATCTTTTTTCTGATCGTTCTATCTTACTATTTCTCTATGTTATATTCGCATATCCCTCTATATTTACATGATAAACCAGAAAAGCAGCAGCAGCAGCTGCGACAGTCAATAATGGCGATGCTAAGACAAAGATGTTTGTCGAGTTAATACAAATGAACTCCATGAATACACACAACAATTTCAAAGCCCATTCTCTCACATACACACATCAATAGAATAGCTCGCACATCACTTCAACTAAGAAAACCGCCAGATAAGGCTGTACAACAAAAGAGAAAACCAAAATGTAAAACACAAGCATCGCAGTAAACGCAACTTAGACAGCATATTAATGCAAATAAGTATTACACAAAACATTGCAACAGTTCAACACCAACTAGGTTACATTCACAACTTTTCAGTTTTAAATCAATATAACACATGCACACATACACCAAACAGACGATTCCCTACAACGCATTAAGACACAATAAACAAACACAATTAAAATAGCAAAATATAAACTAATTATCAATTTGCACTTTGTCTTCAACTACGTCCGCGACACCACTATATAAACACTAGCTGTTGCGACAAAAAAGGAGTCGCACAGAGTCACAGCAAGTCGACCAGCATGGGATAATTATCGGCTCTGTCGGACCCCCCACCCCCAAACGTTAAACCCACTTTCACGCTCATCATCAATCAATTTCTCCACGTGGAAACACCAACAGCGAGAATTAACATTTTCACTTCTTATTTCATCACAATTTCATATTAGCGCACGACTTTTCTCTCCTAACAAGTACAACATTAACTTTACAATAAAAATCTTTCCTGAACATTCTCACATCCTTACGAACTTTGAACATTGTTTTGCTTTCTCGTTAAGTTTTTATAAATAAACGATTGAAAAATCAATCATTTAAAATTTAAATACATATTGTTTGTCGGGTTCCTTCTCGCCACCATACGCTTATTCATAATATAACATCTATTTCACTCCCTTTTCCTCACTACATGTTAAATAGTGTTACTACGAGTAGTCATATCCCCTTTTTGTTTATAATGGAATATTCCAATCTTTTTGTTATTATATTCTTTCTTTGTTGGACTGTTCAAGAGATAAAGAAGCAAAAGTGATGCAATGCAGTATGAAATACGAAATGGGAAAATCACACAACATACAATGCGAGAGGGTGCAAAGGAAAGAGGTTTAGTAAGAGATACATCATTTGGTGAGTTAATCGCAAATTACGAATAAAAATGCATTTTGTAAACATAATTCACATAATTCAATCCAAAGATTGATGAATATTTTATTTATTTATTTTTTGTGCGATTAAAATGTATAGAAAAGACCTTAGAGAAACACACGTTGATTAGCTCGATTTTAGTATAATATGTATTAGCTTTTAAGAAAAGGAAGGCGTGTATGAGCTCTTAGCAAACAAGAAACTATATGACATCAGGTAATAGTGCGGTGAGGTTGACTAAAAGGTAGAGGCGGGAGACGGGGCGGAGATCCTGGATGATGTTTACAACGTGAACGATTACGAATGAGTCCTGGACGCAGGGACATAATATATCGAAAGGTTTGGAATTCCAGTTCATCATCCAATGAAGGTATTAAGGGAAGATGTGGGGGATATCGGAGAACCGTTCTCACGCCGCTTTTCTACCCCCCTCCTCCCCGCCCTTTCTTTTTCCCCTCTCATTCCTACTGGGCTAGATAAGACGAGCTGCAGTTACCGATCTGAAATGTACACATCGCGACTCAAGAAGGCACCCCACCCTCGTAGACAAAAGAGATATCCTGAAAAGAAGTAAACAGTCCGACAAAGATAACGTAGCTATTCGTGTCAGGGTGGGGTAACATTCATGACCCGATCCGATAAGTTCGTTAAGCAAACGATTGAATGTCTAATTTTTTAAAAATAAACCAAATAAAAATGAAATAATAAAAAATAAAACAGAGAAGATGTTTTTTAGACATTGCCTGTTAGTATCATGCGTATATGTACGAAATATCTTGAATTAACGGAGAAAATGTTCGAAATCCAATGCCCCGACTTTATCAGGAAAAAATGGTTGAAAAAGATTTTTAAAAAATCCTTTATTCCTCGACAATTGCAACATATTGTTATGAAACGTGACAGTAAATCAATTCTTTTAATAATAATTAAATCACATGAGGATTCGTTTACCGGTTGATCCCCCTCCATCACAAACAAAATGCGATTCTTAGAACCGTTATTAACATTCACAATCCATTTTATAATCAAAGCAAATTTCGTACAAATAAACTTCTGCCCATGTTTCACTTGTTCAAAGTTGCAACTATGAATGTCAAGCAATCTTTGGGTAGTTCTGCAGTTATCGACCCGGATTTTCATAAATGTTTGATCGGGCTTGCCCTGCATCTGACGTAATCCGCCTGATTAGACCGGGCGCTAATTAAATCGATCAGCAAAGTCGATAACAAATGCGATTATCCAATAAAAATCCAAGTAGACGACTTTAATAAATTGGAAGAAAAAAATTAGTTTTAATCACAAATTTAATCAGTATAAAATAATTAGAAGACAAAAACATGAATTTATCGACTTTAGATAAAATGTTACATAAAATGGACATCTTCAACATTATTAAAATAATTTGTGGTCACACGACATCATAACCAAAAAAAATCTGCATAGAGAATGTGATATATTACCGACTGGAGAAAGTTTTACATTTGCCAGAATTATTTCTTTAGGAATCCCCAGGGCACACGTGTGAGAAATTAACGAGTCTCTGTTTAACAACAGAAAACATAACGTTGAAAGGCTCCTCGAACTGCTCTGGGTGTTCGGAGGAAATAACCCAACTGAAAAGGAAAGTTTCTTGGTTACCAAACTATAACGCGGAAACCCTCCTTCCTAAATAAAGAAGTATATTCTGCCGCCAGGGATCATAGTCATATCCGACTGTTGCAAAGCCTACAACAAAGTTAGAGGTGAATAGTTACATAACTGTGAACGACATCCTGAATTTTGTAGACCTTACTACAAAAGCTCCAGCGAAAATATTCCAAAATCTCTCCTACAAAAAATGACATGAAAAAACATTTTTACAAAAGAAAAATCCCATCAACAAAACATGTTACAACTTTTATTGAATAAAAAGCAAACAAAAACATCCAAAACTCCAAAAACTTTCTTACATAAATAATAAAAACATGTAATTAGTATCCGAAAAATACTTTTATTTTGTTAGTGTTTTTCAAGCCATGGCTAACAAGCAAATAAGTCAACAACTTATGACGTGCGGAAAAAAAGTGTTGGGATTTCCAGACTCAGATCTCCGCTTATCCATCCCATCTTGGTGTGCTGATGAAACAGATAATTTACAGCTAATCCCCACCTCAATCACTCACCTGGATTGCACAAGAAAATGGTTGATGCATTTCTTGCATACAACTCCACATTATTCCAATCAAAAATTTATAACCATGTGTATATAGCCGTCGAACAAGTACGTGGCAAACTACTGGAAAAAAATCATCCAAGCTCTCCAAACAGACACACTTGATAAAAAATTCAACCTAGATCCCATGGACCACCGTACTCGTAAATTAACAAAAGTACTACAACAATACTACCTAGAACTTGGCCCACCAGTTCTCATGATAAGACAAAAAATCGTTGGAGATAACTTACACGCTTCCACCGAAATAGCTACATAAAGCACATGACTGCATGGACCACTGTGATATCAGTCGCATGCAACAGCATTTGTCAAGCTATTATTGAGAGCTTAAGAACAAAACCATAAAGACACATGTAAATTCATACATGACATGCGCAAAGAGAAAGGGCAATTATGGCAAGCGCAAAAATTGTCAAAATCGTCACTACACACGAGGTGAGATGCCGCTCGACATCGTGTACCTTGACTTTGTTACAATGTCAATATCGAAGGGAAAGCTGTATATTTTAACTATCATAGAAAGACATCTCTCGGCGACACTGTGCGTAAGAGAATCGCGCCATGGACGCAGTCCAGAAATCTATAGCTTCTTTTTGCAGCAGAGTGAAATAGCGCACATAGTATCTTCAGATCGCGGCACTTATTTCACTGGCGAGGTGTACAGAAAATTCTGTGAAATGACTTCGATTAAACGGGAACTTTATTGCCCTTGAAGGACAACACCATACGTTAAAAAGTGCCTTGTATATTATTTACGAGTACAACATGACATTCTAAAGTCGATAATTTCATCGATAAATGTGACGGCTAACAGTACGATAAGATGATCTCCGCATTACATCATCACTGGACGACATCCGAGCATAGGTTTGCCAGAATATATAAAGCTGACAAAACACTAAAAAATAAAAATGAAATCAAAGTAAAGGACCAGGCATTGTTGCCCTCAATCAAGTATTGCCCACTCCTCTTACCTGCATTGGTGTGGTAATTTCGTGGTCTTCAAGAGCAATAATATGGTGGTCCAAGCAAGAAACGAAGATGGCAATATAGACTAGATTCATCATGCACACATACGTTGCCTCATGCCAAAAAAACCGAAACACATCGCAAATGACACATCAATTCCACCATAGTTGAAGTGTCCCATATTCCAACAAGTCTCCCATACAACGTTGTCTACACAAGTTGAAAAAGTGCTTCCAAGAAGATCTACGCGAGGACTGATTTCTTCACGTTTTAAGGATTTCATACTAAACTGTGACTCCATAGATGTTTAAAGCTACTCAAATGGGATCTGACGGATTCATGATAATTTCTAGTGATTCTAATTGTTGCCTATTCAATAACATATTCAATAACTCTTTCGTTGGGCGCCTCATATCAGAATATCAGAATATCAGAATATCAGAATATCCCGGCAACGTTACAAAACAAATTCAGTTTAAACACATTCCGCCTGTGTTCTTCCAATTCTTATTACCATACTCAAAATTACAACGCTACTTTATCTTTTTTCCGCTATTGAATTGTATCACTTCTATTAGCAATGACCCATTTTGTTTATAATGGACTATTATTTATTTACCTTTATATTTTTATCTGTGTATTTATCTAAAAGGTAACCCATATGAAAACAATCTTTCCAAACCTTTCTTGAATTAAAGAGGGCAATCATGCCACAAACATATCGAAACTCAACCGTTTAGTGATAATCCACGCGTCTAACCAATCGACCAGTGAGTCGTAAGCTAATCTTCAGTCCTTACATAAACACCGTCAACTTCAGGAGAATACTCACGTTATTTGCAGAAATACCTTTGCATTTCGCTAATAGCAATTGCCCATTTCGCTTACTAAAGTCCTCAATCCAAGCAAGAGTGAAGGATAACTGACTGTCATGGTTTGTGTAATCTAAAGTGTTATATTTGAGTGTGGAACCAATATTAATATCTCACGTTCAATAAATAAAGTTAAATACGTTTGTATCTTTGTATTTGTATGCATACGATTTACTCTTAAACTAATTAACCGATAATAATAATTTTTAGAACACAGCTGCTTGGCGTAATTGTCGTAATGTTGGCTATATTTAATTGACTTTACTTTAATGCAAAGGGTATCGAAAGCATTCGTGAAAATTCAGATAACTGCTATGTTTTTTTGAATTTTTAATAATAGATATGACATCATTTAAAAATTTTTTTTTTTACATTTTCACCCCCAACAAGGCACATTGGCACTGTGGTGTAGGGGGCTACTATCAAGGGCAACAACTACTGGGGAACTATATAGGGATTTGGACAGCAAGATGTCGGTTCACGTTGCACTTGAACTTCTGCATGTCAGTACAGTTAGGGAAGCAGGAACCTGGAATGGAATTCCAGAGTCTAGCGGTCCTGGGGAAGAAACTACTGGAGTAGAAAGATCTTTTACATCTAGGGATCTCTACTGTGTGGGGGTGGGACTTAGCTGCCTGTCGGGTTTGTTAAGGGTGTCTACGTCGTGGGGGCACAAGTGTCTGCAGTTCGTCAGAGCATTTACCATTAAAATACTTGTAGAACAAACAGAGGGATGCAACGTTTCGTCGATGGGACAGAGGCTGAAGCTTAGATGTCAGTTCAGGGCCTATCAGATTGGCGACTCTTTTTTGAACCTTGTTTAGGAGCGAGAGACTAGTAGTAGACGCACCAGCCCAGATGTGACAACAATACTCCATACATAGGCGAATGGTGGCCTTATAGAGATACAGGATACTTTCAGGTGTCAGTAGTTTTCTAACACGGTAGAGAGAGCCTACCTTTTTCGCAGCAGCCCTGGCAATGTTTTCAATATAATTGTTCCAGCTCATGTTTCCTGTGAACGTTAGGCCAAGCAGTTTGATAGATGTACTCTCAGACAGGGAGTCACTGGCCATTGTTATTGGTGGCAGAGAAGGTTTCTTGTAATTATTGAAGGAAACCAGTTTAGTCTTGGCAGCATTGAATGTGACCATCCATTTATGTCCCCATTCCACTACAGATTGGAGGTCATCCACTAGTGTTTTTGCCATTTCTTTAGATATGTGTTCATTTGTTTTCCTGTCATGCCTGTTAAAGAGTGTAGTGTAATCAGCATATATACCCATCTCAGAGGCAGTTTTGTCAGGGAGGTCATTAATAAATATCAGGAACAATAGAGGTCCAAGAATAGACCCCTGAGGCACTCCCGCATTTATATCACACTGTTTAGATGTTCGACCGTCGAGGAAAACCTGGATTTTTCTCTTATCTAAGAAGGATTTAATTATGTAAAGTATTCTACCAGTGATACCGTATGATTTAATTTTCCTGAGGAGACCCTTGTGCCATACCCTGTCAAAAGCCTTAGATATATCTAGAGCTACCGCTCTGCCCTCCCCGCTTTGTCCAGTGAATGGTATATACGTTCAGAGATTTCAGTGAGGATGTCAGCTGTGGAACGGGCTTGTCTAAATCGATATTGTTGGTCGGTAAGAAGTTTAGCATCTGTAAGGTGCCGGACTAGAGCATGGTTAATTATGGTCTCAAATATTTTGGCGAAAAGTGGGATGAGGCTAATGGGGCGATAATTTGATGGGTCAGTTCTTTCGTCAGAATTCTTGAATATTGGTACCACAGAAGCAGTTTTCCAACAGCCCGGAAAGCATGATTCATTAAGGCATTTGTTGTAGAGTTTGGAGAGAACTGGAGCTACTTCGGTTGAGCACTTTTTTAATAGCACTGCTGGGATGAGATCAGGTCCACATGCTTTTGAAGTGTCAAGATTTTTTATGATAGCATGTACCTGAACAGGGGTGATTTTTAGATCGTCTAGCGTGGCGTCTGTCCGTAAAGGAAAGTCAGGCAGGGGGTGGTTGGAAGGGTCCAGTGTGGAGTTCGAGGCAAACCGGCTGGCAAGCATATTAGCCTTGTCGGTTGCTGAGCAAACAACCTCGTGATTATTGATTAGTGGGGAATTGTTGATTGCCGATTATTTACTACACTGTTGTAGATTTTCCAGAAGTCACGATTTCCTAATTTTTGTGCTTCAATGCGTTTTTTAGTGGTTTCAGTAAATTCTCTCTTGGCCGTCGCTATTTCTTTCTTAACGTTACTTCTAGCTTATATATACTTCTGTTTGTTTGAACTGGACTTATGTCGGTTAAATCTGCGGTATGCATGCTGCCTTTGAGCAATGGCAGTTGCGCAAGTCGAAGTAAACCATTAGAGAGAGTCGGGCTTGCTATAAAATTTCCGCATGGGAACATGCGCTTCCATTGCTGTTTTGAACCATTCAGTGGTCTCATTTGCGCACTGTTCAGCAGGAAGAGAAAAAATATTTCCCTATGGGGCATCTCTGATAAGATCTCTGGTGGCTTCCCAGTCAGCCTTTTTATAATATCTCGTTGTTTTGAGCACTGGCTCTTCAGTTTTGGGTCTAGAATGTGGGGCGATTTCTACCATTATCACTGCATGGTCAGCGTTCCCGAGTGGGCTGTCAGCATTTGTTATACAATCCTCGGGAACTGTAGTCAGAAACAGATCTAGAAGTGATGCTTGTTGTTCTTACTGGTCAGGGAAACGGATTGGAAACGTAACCATTTGTGATAGGGGGTGAGATATAACAAAACTAGGTGTTGTGCTGCCCGCTGCATCTGTGTGAGTAGATAATCCAAGTCAGTTTTTGTGGTGAACATTAAAGTCACCAAATTTAATGAAATGTTGTTTTTTCATTGAATATTTTAGGGTTAGAGTTTTAATGGATAGAAAATGGGTCATTTTGAAAATTCAAACATTTCAGATTAAGATCAAATTTCATCCATAATCAATTAAGATTACGTGAATTTCAATTTCTTCTTCAGACCCCTTAAGCTTAAGCTTAAGCCTAAAATATGATGTATTTTCCAGGATCAAAGTAGTACAATAACTTTTGATCTAAAGTAGAATACGGATTCCAGACAGAAGATTTAGTATCTTAATATCTTGATTTTAAATTCCTTTTTAAAAAGGCATAAACGTGGTGAAAATTGTTCTGTTCAGAAATTAATTTCACATATTCTGAGATGCATATTCTTCTAGTATATATATATATCTCTATAAGTAAAAGAGAACGTGTCTGTGTGTCTGTCTGTGTGTCCGTGTGCCTATCTGTGTGTCTGTCTGTGTGTGTACATTTCCCTACGCAATAACTCTGTCAATTTTAAGTCTACAAACGCTAAATTTGATATACAGGGTACTGAGATTTGGAAAAATCTAAGTAATTCGTTTTCGGCCAAAAATCTTGCTGTTAAGGAGTCAAAGTTCAACGATTTTACCTTTGAGAACTCTACCAAACTCCTCCACCAATTTTGGGTCTAAGCACTTGAAATTTTAGATATAGGTTCTTTGGACATCGATCTAACTTAATAACTTGATTTGAGCCCAAAACAGTAAATGTTAAGGAGAAATAATAGGGGTCAAATTTAAGAAAAAATTGACCTCTACGGTTTCTACCAAATTACTCAGACAATTTCTGGTCTAAACAGCTGAAATTTTACATAAAGGGTATTCAGAGATAGGGCAAGCTTTTTTTTTATCGGTTTGGGTCGAAAATTTTTAGTTACCAATATATAAATGTATGTATGTATGTTTGCATGTCTTCCTAAAACTTTTGACAGAGGCGACGGATTTTACCAAGATCAGTATCGTTGTGAAGTCGACCTTTCAGACGACAAATATCGAAAAATTGGTTAAAAACATTAATATCTTCACATTAAACTGGGCACTTTTCTACAGTGGGGGATGGGATCGGTTTTTTCGCCGATATTTTTAAATGTCATCCTCTACTTTCGATTGTCTAGCCTTAAAACATAAGTCACTTCCGGTGGTCGTAACGGCAAAGACGTCAGGTTTTTTCCCCGTTCTTTTCCTCATTCGCGATGGAGGTTCGAGCCTGCCTCCTACTACCACTTTTTTTTCTTTTGCTCAACGTACACATCCAAACACCCGGGCAACGTACGGCTGAAATGCTAGTATATATATATATATATATATATATATATATATATATATATATATATATATATATATATATTATTTCCATATATATATATATTTTCCCCATATATATATATATATATATATATATATATATATATATATATTTCCAAATATATATATATATATATATATATATATATATATATATATATATATATATATATATATTATTTCCATATATATTATTCACATACACACATATATATATTATTTCAATATATATATATATATATATATATATATATATATATATATATATATATAAGAGAAAGAAAATTAAAACAGTAAGTTGAACTTTACAATCAAAATTTATTGTTCGACTGAATACTCCAAAAAACAATTTGCAAAGTCTTTATTCCGCGGAGTTTCAAAGAATGCTATTCTTATTATTCTTCTCATCAGAGAACCTAAAGAAATCAGCAAATTATATTTGTAGCAATGCTAGAATTTACTAGTTAAGGCATTAAGTGAAACCGCAATTTATTGTAGTTATAAATTGCCAAATAAAAAAATGAAAAATATTGGATATGTAAAAAAACTAATATAAAAACAAAAAACTAACATATATATATATATATATATTATTTCCATATTTAGCCCTTATCCTCTAGTGGTCTCTGGGCCTTGATAAGTTGTTATGCCTATGTAAAAACAATATATATATAATTTCCATATATATATATATATATATATATATATATATATATATATACATAATTTTCATATATATATATATATTATTTCCAGATATATATATATATACTAGCAAAGATACCCATGCTTCGCACGGAGCTTTGTTGCGCACTCAGGTATCAAAATCTGTGGGCACCTTTCCAGTAAGTTGATGTTGTAAGAGCAACGATTGCATAAGGTGATTAACATTTTAACTACCTCTTGTAGTGACTGAAATTCAATCAGGAACTTCACAAAACATTTTCATCAAAAAGGAAGGTTACTTGATGTTACATAGTAAATTTTTCATTGAAGTCATTTTCAACTCTTGCTTAAATTTTATCTTGCACATTCAATACTAAAAACTTACCACAATCAGATCATGTCAGTTTTTCCTCATATCCATTTCTCGAACTTTTCACTGAAGAGCCTCAGGGTAAACTACATTTCTGCTGCTTTGATTTGGAGCCAGAATGTAGAGTTTTTCTGAACTTCCTGTCCGGCTGATGGAGACGTAGAACATACCGTGACTGAAGCAGTCTGATGTCAAGTCTACGCCAATGGTGTTAAATGTCTGACCTTGACTTTTGTTTATGCTCATTGCAAAACA
Source organism: Euprymna scolopes (assembly GCF_053919585.1). Lineage (NCBI taxonomy): Eukaryota > Metazoa > Mollusca > Cephalopoda > Sepiida > Sepiolidae > Euprymna > Euprymna scolopes. The sequence goes on from NC_136522.1 coordinate 34,812,422, forward strand.
CACCTTCACAGGAAATTGGAGTCTCCGGAATTTAAATGGAAGTTCTGAGTCCGATGGAACTAAGGGGATCCTTGGCAGTAGAACGGTTTCGCCTTTGTAGGGACCACAGGAAATGGTGGCCTCAAGTACATTGGTGTGCAATCTGGTGATAACACATCTGGTTCCGTTTGTTGTTTTTGGCGGTTCCAAGGATCGAAGAATCATGATTGGCGATCCAATTTTGAGATTTAAAATGTGTGGAGGCATTCCAGATATCTCCAAAGAGTTTAAAAACTCCACAGGGTAGTGAACAGTTTCATATTCATTAGTAGCCGAATCAACTGACTTGTATTGCTTTGTGTCTCCTGGAAATTCATCCATTATTGAATTGTTCAAATGATTCACATTGCTGTTTAATGGCGAAATAATAGCCCTCTCAGCAAGCCAATCCGGTGATTTTCCATTGTTTTGCAGGTCTGGGTACACTTTGTCTTTCAGTTGCTTCTGATTACCGACACATTTACCAAGCGCAGTTGGAATCTTAATTGTGTCAGGTGAAGAAGTGATAGGAAACTGACCATTACCGATTTGGAGAAGCAATTTTGAGAAGTCTGCTGCAGCTGTGTTATCAGAGATATAGGCTCTCATATTAGTAGTCAGTCTCTTCACTATAACGTGTCTCCAGAGATAGGATTGTTTCAAACTTGCATTGACAATGTTAGCCCTTGTGCCATTTTTAACCACTGGGAGGATTTGACGGAAATCACCGCAAAATAAGGTTGGAATGCCACCCATGGGATTCTTGTTTCCTGTGATGTCTTGCAGTGTTCGGTCAATTGCTTCATAAGCACTCTTGTGCGTCATTGGGGCTTCGTCTACAATGATTGCAGAGGTGTCTCTAATTACATTTGCCAAGGCTGAGTTACCAGTAATTTTGCAAACTGGCTGATCCATTTGATGAGTATCCAAGGGTACTTTAAAAGTGCTGTGAAGAGTGCGGCCACCTTGTAGTAGAGTAGCAGCAATGCCACTGAATGCTGTTGCAAGCACAATCTTTCTCATGGATCTAATCTTTTCAAGGATCAAATTGATTACAAAAGTCTTGCCCGTACCACCTGGAGCATCAAGAAACATCATGTTTTTGTTCATTTCACCTTGTGCTTCCAACATTGCCATGAATGAATTGTAAACTTCTCTTTGAGAATCGGTCAGTTTTTCTTGCATATTTTCTGCTTGTAGGGAAAGTTCTTCAAGATTATAAGTAACTTCACGTTGATACTCTCTCGCGAGTCTTTCATCTCTCCCTTGCGTTGGTGCAGGTAATCCATAGCTTGCCAATGGTTGACCGCACATAAGGAGAACTTTTTCTTCAATTAGACAAAGAGTTTTATTGTAGATGTCCTCATTAAAATCTGCTTCTGGATTGTTAACTTCTTGCCTGTATCTGTGAAGAATGTCTTCAGATATTACATCACGAAAAGCCATCCAGATCTAAAGAGGATTTCTTGGCTCACAGGCTGTTAAAATTATCACAAATAGGCTTCGCAAATTTGAAGGTGATTGAGTGGCACTTGCCTCTCCTACTGCTTGATGCAAGTGATGGTCATTTTCTAGAAGGCCTCGAGCAAGGCACGCTGCTCTGTATGTTTCAAACACCTGACCATTGTATGCTCGCAAATTTTGAAATGAAGTTGGACCAGCAACCTCATTGAGCAACAGGCGTAAGAAATAACACTCCCCTGCTTTTGGACTAATCGTGTAGATTTTCCCAATGCATGGTGCCTTCCATACATCATCATTTTCAGTACCTTCAACTTGTACCCCACGCATTCTTCTTATCCATTTCTTTGTCGATTTGTTCCAAGTGTAAAACTCAGGGACTTCTGCGTATTTGAGACCCCTTGCAAAGTCATCCTCATGGCAGAGTTGAAAAAATGCTGTCAAAGTTGTGGCAGGCGGTGGACCTTGGGCTCGTTCCAGAGCAGTATCAGCTGAGAACATGACACGCTGCCCATTTTCAAGATGAACAGAAAGTTGTACAATTGGGGGGAAATGTTCATAGATGGGATGTTCCAATATCCTCCAGGCCGCCTCTGAACTGCCGACATACCTTGCATTCTGGAACTGCTGGATCTCATCCACAATGTGACTTTGTACTTGGCCTTGTTGGTTAGCTGCTCCATCAGTTCTTTGTAGTTCAAACACTGCTTGATCACATCCTTTATTCACGTATTTGAGGACATATTTGATGCTTTGGATCGAGCTGAAAATTTCTACGTTAATGTGAGCGTTGAACTGCTGAAGGAGGACCTTGTTGTACGGAACAATCCACTGGTTTGTTATTTCTTGATTAACATACCGACCATTTCTCTTCATCCTTATTGTACCAGTCTGGCCTCCATCTTCTGGTTTTCTTCGCCTGTACTTGGGGTAAGAGTCTTGGCCTTGCTCGGTACACTGAAGAAATTCTTTTGGGTATTTTTTGGAACATTTGTTGTCAATCATACATGGACAATTTGGATTAAATGGTCCACAAGGTCCATGCACCATATGTGCCATCACTTTAGCATGAAGATCAGGATCTTCCTCTTTGTCAGGGATCTCTGAAGATATGCAGAGATCCATTTTTTCTGGTAGAAGTTTGTCCTCTGGGGCCTGCCAGGTGAGGATGTGTGCATGCGGCAGTCCTCTTTTTTGATATTCAATACTGTACAGGAAAGCCCTCAGCCTGCCAAATCCTCCCTTTTTAATAAATTCAAGTAACTTTTTTAGCTTCTGCCTGAAAACCCTGGCAACAATATCTGGACGATCCTGAGGGTCTTGCCCTTGAAGACAATTTTCTGTAATTTCTGTCCACTTTGGATTTGTTGTGAACGTGATGAAGAGGTCGGCTCGGCCCATTCGCCGAACATATGCCATGGCATCACTTTGACGCTCAAACATGTATCGAGGGCCTCCTGTATAAGTTGCCGGAAGTACAACTCGTTGACCAAACTGTTCTGGATTCCCATCCTCCCTAAGAATTGAATCTCTCAAGTTGCTATAATTGTCAGCTCTCAGGGTCTGTTGCTCACGCCTCAGGAACTGTAAACGTTCTGTTTCAATCTTGCAGTACATATCCACCAGCCATTGTTGAAATAGCCTTCGGTACCAGAGAAAATAGTTTCCAGGCCGAGTCATTAAATGGTACGAATAAAATTGCTGTTGGGTAACTTTTCGCCCATTGGATGCCTTCATGTAGATGTTGTAAGATGGAGAACCATAGGGGTACATTAACGGGCACATTAAAGTATCGTAGAGGGGATGTAGTTCGGAGATCCATTTTAATGTATCATTTCTAAAACGCAAGACAATATCCCGGTTAGCTGTTGGTTCATTCTCCATTAATATTCCAATCTCATACGTTGTTGTTGGAGCATTGAATCGCCGTGGATGCTCTTCTTGTGGCCTTCGGTCTTCCCTTATGACAACTTTATGTTCTACCAAGTGTTCTTCTTCAATCCTCTCCTTTGTTGTTTTCAGCTGACAAATAAAGCTGTTGTTCTCATGTAAAAATTCAGTCAGACTTTGGAGAATGTCTCTATTGAGTCTACTGTCACGTCCCCGATTATGTAGTTCCTCTTCCAGACTATCCAAGAAGTAGACTTGAATAAACTTTGCTGTTTCATCTTCAGGTGGTAAAAGACTCCCAATCTGGTGGCAAACCTGGCCTCGAATTCTAAAAGAAGGATTCCACCCATGTACTGCCGCAATTTTGTGACCAAATGATGTCATTGCAAAACAATTGTTATAACAGCGTAGATTTTGCAGAAAATCTTTAGAGATGGGACCATTGCCGGAGAGCAAATCTTGAAGCAACTGAGGCAGTGGTGGAAAGCTATCAAGCACAACTTTGCCAGAAGAACAACAACAACCAGGGGGTTCTCCTTTAAATGTTACAGCTGAGCAATGTTGACATACTTTGTCCATTTTTCCTATATCAGCTGTAGTGAGAGAGTCATTTTTGTTGTAGAGCAATCCTTTTCTATTGCAGTGTTCTATTTCATGGTGTCTCAAAGCAGTCATTCGTTGTCTAGCTGCCTCGTTTTCTGTCAATTGCTGGGGCAAAGTCATACTCTCTCTCCATGCAGCCTCTCGTTGTTGCCCTTGGTATAGGCGAAAGCTTCGTTGGGTTTCCGATTCATTCTGATGTCGTTGAGCCACTCTCAACTGACCTTGTGTACGTCTACTTACCTCATATAATTCATTCGATCGTAATATTGCTTCTCTTTCCAGTGCATATCTTTGCCTTTCTTGAATTTCATCTTGTGATGAATTTAACCGCCTTACAGCATGTCTAGTTCTGTCAGCTTCACGTTGGGTTTCTCTTTCCAAATCTGACAGTCTTGCTCTCCTTTCTCTTTGACGTATCCTGTTAAGTTCTAGACGTCTTTCTCTATCTGAATTGTTTTCATTGGAGCGAATTGCAGCAACTCTTAGTCTATTAGCTTCCAATCTTTCCATTCTTTCTTCCTCACTTTCGTTTCTACTTCGTTTGGGTGGCATAATTTCGGTTTTAAACGGAATTGTTTAACGATATTAATGATTGTAAATTAATTAAGCGTAAAGGAAATGTATACTAACTGAAATGGACGAACTATAAATAATATTTCTGAATAGTACAATTATAAACAATTATATTGTACCTATTTACTATGCCTCCCCACGGGACAGAGTTAGACACCAGGGTCGTTTTTTAACGTGGAGAAAAGGTACAAAAATAAAAATTGTCTCAGTCGTGAAGGATTTCTCCTCCACCGAAAGAGAACAAGAAAATGAAGTGCAGCATCTGAAGAACAGATACTACACTTTTATCTTGACCAAAAGGAATGAATAAAAGCGACCTACGTGTGACTCATTACTTCCGGGTGTAAACGTCACAATCTAAAAGTAATAATTAAAAAAAAAAAGTAAATGTAAAATAAATGTAATACCAACTTAGGTTAACTAAGTAAACAGTACAATTAAAACAGTTCTATTAAAACAAATAATTACTAAGATCTAGGTAATTGTTAGTCTCATTGTTATGGTTTTAAAGAAAAAAATGTGTAAAAAAAGTTCTGCTTTTGTGAGTACGTGTATTTCTTTTAAATTACATAACCTTTTTATTTTATTAATTATATCTCTTTTAAATTTATATATTTTGTTAGTAAACTGGAAGAAATTCAGTTGAATAAAACCTTGTTCGTGTTCTTTACGTTAAACTCATATTTTTATAAAAGGTTCATCCGGTTTAAAGAAAGCGCTAAGTTTAAATAAGACTGGAAATAACTAATTCAATATATAAATAGAAAAATGAAATAAATATAAGCTTTAAGTCTTAAGATAGTAATAATCAAAATGTAATAAATTATTTGTAGTTCAAATCTATGATAAGACAGGCTTTCGAAATAGGCTCGACCAGAAAGATTAAATTGGAACGAAATTATAATCTCCGTGCCATTTTCAAAACAACCCCACAAAAGTAACGATATCCTGCAGTTGGTTAAATGACAATGGTTGTAAGAAAAATGTAAAAGAAAATGCGCTTATCTGTTTATTTTGACCTGTTTTATTTAATTAAAAAAACATTGGCTATAACTGGAAGAGAGCGTTATGTTTTGGGGGTTGTTTAAAAAATAGAATGGAAATAAAGTTAGTTCCGTTTTAATTGTCTTTAATTGCGGCAAGCGCTAACAAAATCGAAAAATCACTGTTTACATTCGAAATGTTAACTTTTATAGGTTTACAGGTTTGCTGACAAGGCTGGGGGTGTTTAATACAATTCTTTTACTAAATTGATTTTTTTCATTTAAAAATAAAATTATTTCTTTTTTAATAAAGTTTTATTTTAAAATATTTGTTTTTGTTTATTTATATAAAATTACGATAGTTGAATTGTATTCTTTCAATTATATTGGCAAGTAAAATATAAAAGATTAAAACGGAACGAAATTGAAATTTCCATTACATTTTCAATACAATCCCAAAACATAAAGCTTTCCTCGCCAATGAATTGTTTTGATAATATACGTAAAGTGAAATAAATCGAATATAAAATTAAATGAAAATATATTAAATAATTAAATGTTAAATAGATTTTGTAAATAGTACAGTTGAAATGATTAGAATATTTTCAATATGTAATAAGGTCGAGGTAATTAGTTAAAGAGATTTAATATAATGTGATATGCAAATGAGCATAAGTCATTCGATATGGGGGTGGTTTGAAATTAGGCAAATATTCTTATGTCTCCTATAACAGAAACATCCTAAAATGGGTTCTAATGTTTCTCTACCAGGAGAGATCTACCCTCTTACCTCCTTTATATTTCGTTGATGATGGAGAGCTGTACACACAGACAGAAACACACGAACCCTATTACTTTATAAAAATATAGATATAAATGATTTCATATATATATATATATATATATATATATATATATATATATGATTTCCATGTGATTACCTTTTCTCTTAAGCGCTGCGTTACTTCTTTTCTAGTAAACTGTCACCGCCCGAAAAGAATCGACATGTAAATAATTCATTTTAATCGCGCGTTAAAAACTTTAAAATATCCGTCGACCTGTAAAGCAAGGCTGTGGGAAAACTAACGTCTCGGCAGGTCGAGGCACAACTGACAATTGACGGGCAGGGCCGGGACGAACATGAAGCAACTTTTATTCAGAAAGTATCAAGTGTCGAAATGTTATTCAGGGTAAGCCGATGTTGCTCGGAGTTTATCTGGACTTGATTTTTGCGCTCTTATAAATGATCTCTGTCACTTTTTTGTGTGTAAGCGCGTGCGTGTTCCTTCCTTATAGGTTACGAAACGGCTGAGCCTATCTTTTATAAATTTCACACAAAACTAATTAATATGTCTGACAGTGTTCTTAGATATGTTTTGTGCAGAAATTCGTCCGATATCGAAAATCGAAAACATCTGATATTAAAAATAACTTTTCTCTCTTAAAGATACAAAGGAATCATTTTTACATGGGAATATTTTACCTTAAACCAAGGGTGATAATAAAATTTCAGCAAATCATTTCTTCTTAAAAAAAAAAAAAGATTTATTATAATGTAGAGATATAGCTTAGTGGTAAAGCATTCGACTACGGATCGAATGATTCCCTGTTCAAGCCCGGGCGTAACTTACCATATAAGAATTGAATGGAATTAGTCCATCAGGCAAATTATTCCTTGTAATATATAATAACCAATAAAGGATTGATTCTATAATAATACATACGTAACCTGCATAAATTAAAATATCATGTTTAAGCGACCGGGCAACGCCGGGCTGCCAGTTAGTACATTATAAGTGTGCACATATGACCTTACCTTGTTGTCAGACACAATTGAGGAGACCAGCAAACCTGTCCATTTCACCGAATAAGTGGCCTTTACATACAGAATTTATAAGTTAGAAGAAGAAATTAAAGTGAAGAACATCAACAACATCTCCCAGGATTAAAATCAACTTAAGCATAAGCATTTTCTAAATATTCATTCACTTTGTTATTTTTCTGCCAATAAATTGCTTTGTGGATTTCTTTGCTTTTTATGACATCCGTGTTTCCGTCGGTAATCTAATATATAAAAGGCACTATGTCTGTCTGTCTGCCCGTCCGTATCCATATTTTCAAACTCTATATCTTCTGAAACTAAAAGTCGCAAAGCGGCACTTGAGGCCTCAAATAATTGAATTTTATATGAACCATTCTTTTATGGGTCGTCAGCCGGTTAAAATAGTTTTTAAGGAGTCAAAAAATAGTTTTTAAGGAGTCAAAAAATAGTTTTTAAGGAGTCAAAAAATAGTTTTTAAGGAGTCAAAAAAATAGTTTTTAAGGAGTCAAAAAATAGTTTTTAAGGAGTCAAAAAATAGTTTTTAAGGAGTCAAAAAAATAGTTTTTAAGGAGTCAAAAAATAGTTTTTAAGGAGTCAAAAAATAGTTTTTAAGGAGTCAAAAAATAGTTTTTAAGGAGTCAAAAAAATAGTTTTTAAGGAGTCAAAAAATAGTTTTTAAGGAGTCAAAAAATAGTTTTTAAGGAGTCAAAAAAATAGTTTTTAAGGAGTCAAAAAATAGTTTTTAAGGAGTCAAAAAATAGTTTTTAAGGAGTCAAAAAATAGTTTTTAAGGAGTCAAAAAAATAGTTTTTAAGGAGTCAAAAAATAGTTTTTAAGGAGTCAAAAAAATAGTTTTTAAGGAGTCAAAAAATAGTTTTTAAGGAGTCAAAAAATAGTTTTTAAGGAGTCAAAAAAATAGTTTTTAAGGAGTCAAAAAATAGTTTTTAAGGAGTCAAAAAATAGTTTTTAAGGAGTCAAAAAATAGTTTTTAAGGAGTCAAAAAAATAGTTTTTAAGGAGTCAAAAAATAGTTTTTAAGGAGTCAAAAAATAGTTTTTAAGGAGTCAAAAAAATAGTTTTTAAGGAGTCAAAAAATAGTTTTTAAGGAGTCAAAAAATAGTTTTTAAGGAGTCAAAAAAGGGTCAAAATTGAAAAAATAGTTATACATGTTGTACATTCATCTCAGTTATTTTTTTAATCAGTTCATATGCGTGTTACGTTTGTACAGTGGTAACGTCAACAGCTTTGAATACTACAGTTTTGCTTTCGGCTTTGATGCTAGCTGATGGCATCCAAATACTTTTTTTGCTTTTGAAATCACGATTTTATAATAATAAATACGAAATCAGGACAAATTAAAATATCATATTTAAGCGTATTTTACGCCCGAACAAATTCGCCCTCCTCCGCTAATATCATGAAGTAATAAGTTATGGCAATAACAAGCAGGAAAACTTGTCTAATCAAATGCGACTTTTGTTTTAAGCTTTAAACTACTTTCATTTACAAAATGTTTTGGAGTTTCGAACGGAACCTTTTATTTAATTCATAGAGGTAGCATGTTCTTGTTCCGTCAGCCATGACTGGATTGAGGTCATTGTCGTGGAGAAGAATTGGGCCTTTTCTGTTGACTAATGTTGGGTGTTATTGTCGAAGTTTCTGATGCATTTTATTCATTTATTGACAGTACTTCTCAGCCGTAATGGTTTCGCCTGCATTCAAAACAATGTAATGGATTGGACCAGCGACAGACCACAAAACAATGTAATGGATTGGACCAGCGACAAACCACACCTTCTTTTGGTGCAACTCTGCCTTCGGAAAGTATTGCGTCTAACCGGTGTCTAATCACTGAGCTGAGCATTGCCGGTTGTCGTAAAGAACCTACTTTTCATCACAAGTCATAATCCGGCCGAGCAACGGGTCGTTCTTGTTGCGTAAAAGAAGGGAAGATTACACTTAAAAACGGCGTTTCTTTTGGTTATCGTTCAATTCGTGAGGCACTCATTTATCAAATATTTTTACTTCTCAAATCTTTCTAAAATGGTTTGAAATCATCGCATTCAGAAGCAAGTTCTCGAACAGTTGTGCGTGGATTGGTTTCGACTAATGCTCTTAATTGATCGTTTTCAACATCAACATTATCGTTATCAACATCCGATGGCCGACCACTATGCTCATCTTCTTCAAGACTCTCGTTGCCGCTACGAAATTTCTTAAACCACCATTGTGCTATGCGTTCAGTATTGGTTCTTTAGTAAAAGGCTTTGTTGATATCGCAAGCTGTTTCAGCAGCTTTTCGGCCTAGCTTGAATTGAAATAAGAAAATTGTGCGAATTTGCTTTTTTTCTCAGCTTGTATTCAACGTTCTGAAAAGAAGACGTAATTGTTTTACAGCGATTGTAATTCAAACGATTAGATAGAGCGAAATACGCTTTTAAAATAATATATAAAATAAAGGTATTATAACGAAAACTTATTTCTTCTCAACCTAATATTACTATGACGAATCCTAGCGTGGATGAAACGCGGAATATTCTGTATATATATATATATATATATATATATATATAAACATTTTCAAACATTCATAAACTACATTTAACATCCCAATGAATGCACTGACGATGATACTTACGAGCTTTAAAATGCGGACCATTAAAAGGTATATATATTTGTATTAGAAATATTAAATATCCCCTCTTAACCTTACCTTTTCACCAAATTTTATTTTGTTTTATTTTTATTTTATCTTACTTTGTTTATCAACATCAAAAGAAGTAATTATTTTCCTTTAAATTTTAAATATTTTCCAGATACATCTGCCTTACTTTAAAAAATGCTAGTTTTTATTGTTCGTGTCTTAAAAAAAAACACCCAATATTTTTGCTGATGAGGAGACCTTGTTTCAAAAAACCAAATGATAAATTAATGTCCAAGACTTATTGTCTATCTCAATAAAAACCGAAACGATCGTACAATTTATTGATTTTGTTCGTTCTTCCTTATGAAGCCAATTTTTAATTTTTAATTTTAATAATAATTTATCAATCATCTTACTTAATATTAAAATAGCTCTAGGATATATATATATATGCCTATCGAGCTTATTATATTTTTACATTACAACGAGCACTGTTTTCTTTTCTTTTCTTTTAATTGTATTAATGAGTTTACTAATACATTAAAATATACTCTGCTCTTTAGACTGTTGTTCTAACCCCCTTAATATATATATATATATATATATGTGTGTGTGTGTGTGTGTGTGTGTGTGTGTGTGTGTGTGTGTGTGCGTACCTTTCCCTACAAAATTAATCTGTCAATTTTCAGCCTACAAACTCGAGACTGGACATCAGGGGTATTGAGATTTGGGAAAATCTTTTTAATCGGTTTTTGGCCAGAAATTTTTCTGTCAAGGGGTCAAAGTTCAACTCTTCCAAACTCCTCCGCCAATTTTGAGTCCAAACATTTGAAATTTTAGATGTAGGTTACTTGGATAAGGATTAAACTTTTTAATTTGATTTGAGCCCAAACCAAAACAAAACATCAAAATTGGTATTAAAGTTTTAAAAAAATTGTCCTCTGCGGTCTCTACCAAATTATTCAGCCAATTTCTGGTCTAAACCTTTGAAATTTTACATGAAGTGTATTCAGACATAAGGCAAACTTTTTAATCAGTTTTGGCAAAAATTTTGGCTGCCAAGAGGTCAAAGTTCAAAAGATTCGACCTTTGCGGTCTCTAGCAAACTATTAAACTAATTTTGGGTCTAAACATTTGAAATTTTACATGAAGGATATTCAGACATGCAGCACGCTTTTTAATCAGATTAGGAGCGAAAATTTGGCCGCCAAGAGGTCAAAGTTGAAAGAGTTGACCTTTGCAGAGTCTATCAAACTCCTCCGCCAATTTTGGGCCTAAACACTTGAAATTTTAGATGTAGGTTACCTGGATATCAGTCAAACATTTTAATATATATATATATATATATATATAGGCCCGAACAAATCCGGTCTGAACTGCTAGTATAATTAGATCAGATCAGCTTGTTTGCTTGCTTGCTTGGTCGTATAAACCGTCCATCCGGTTTCCGACTTTCGGTTTCAAAAAATTCGTCTGCTGCCTTGTTTTAAGTCCGATATTAATCGCCACTGCTGCTATTCAAAGCATACACAAGATCAGCAATATTTTTTGTTTTAACTTATTTTATTAGGGTGTTTTTTTTTACAAATAAATATAATTTAATTCCGTTGAATTAAAAAAAAGGGTGTTTTAAATATAAATATAGAATACCTAACTATAATCATATTTATGACCATATTTACTGCTTTTAGTAACGCTCCTGTGGATTCTGACGATTTATTATTTTATTTTCAAGCCTTACTTAAAAATATTTTCTCTTCAAGGAGGTGGGGTATAAACTTGCTTTTAGCAGTGCTTTTAGTAGTTCTTTTAGTAGTGCTTTTAGTAGGGCGTCTTTAATTTTAACTAGTGCTTGCGGTAGTGTTCTGGAGGCTTATTTCATTCATCACTTAAAAAATGTTTTCTCAAGACAAGAAAAGACAATATAATCTTTAAATCACTTATTATTTTATATTTTTTCATCTTATCCTTTAAGAACCAACGGGTAGATTAATAATTTTTTTTTTAAAGAATTGCTCTGTAAAGATCTCACCGTTAAATACAGGGTGGCGCACTTAAAAGTAGCCCAGAAAATGTAGTAGAGAGGAAGAACGTTCTTTTATTATTTAAATTACCTGTAGCATTGTTTAAAATATCTGTAGTGTTCTTTAAATGACCTGTAGTGTAATTTAAATGACCTGTAGTGTAATTTAAATTACCTGTAGTATTTTTTTTACCATTTTTCAAGGCCAAGGAGCCACTTGGGGATAAGGGTTATTTAAATTACCTGGAGTATTATTTAAATTACGTGTAGTTTAATTTACGGGCGTCGATTCCATGGTCGAGTGGGAGAACTGCCGACTGTCAACACGACGGTTATAGGTTCAATCCTTGGCTTGCGAGAGATGCTAGTCTAGCGGCACTGATGAGTTGTGATACAACGAAACAGGACTGTATGTCGATGACTATATATACATATATATATATATATATATATATATATATATATATATATATATATATATATATATATATAATGGCTCCCATATTGTGTTGATCGTATGATTGTGACTCAGCATATGCGCTTCTTCTTCCTCTAGTCGTCTTACTGTTCACTGTTGTTTCTGTCTACAATTTTTATTTTGGCTCAAAAATAGATGGTTTCTCTTTTCCCTCCAGATATGGTCAGCCATACCTAACGTTTCAATCTCTCCACGTATTACAACTTTTCGATATTCTTCTAATCATACTTTTAGTGGACGACATGTCTCACATTTGAATATTTTTCCACATTTACATGGGATATCTCATACACACAGTCATGATTTTTTTCTGCTGAGGACTTGACAAGCACTAGATATTTCGGAACAGTCAAATCGTTCTTGAATACTGTTTTGATGTGATATGAATTACATATTCTTTGAATTTTTTTCGACAAGCAATTCGAGACTGTAATGAGTCTGTAATCTTCGTAGGTAGCGACGATAATATTAGTTTAAAATTAAACGTAGAAAGCAACGATAATTATATTTCAAACTTAAGCATGGCGCTCGAAGGCAAATATTTGAAACTTCAGCACAAAACAACGATATAAATTCGATCTGAGACTGAATTATGACAGACGCAGCGATGAACAGAACCCTTTAATGGGACACTTGGGCGTATCCCAACTAAGTATTACAAGTCAACGACAGTGTTGCTTCAAACCTTAGCGTGACAGACCAAACACTCGATGAACGCAGCCGCTAAGGCAACGCGGGAACGAATGTAAAAAAGAGTTGTTTTTTTTTTTCAACGACTAAAAATGCTTCGAAAAGACAATGACACGTTTGTTGATGTTGAAGCAGTATCACGTGGTAGGAGAATAATAAAAAAAACATCCGTCATTGAAAGAAGAATGGCGTAGGCGAATGTGCTTGCTATTATTCGAGAAAGGACAACGTTGGGTGCGGAGGGTGCAGAATTGTGTAACTATATGATATCGCATCACACGTTAACATTTAACAAATAATGTCAGTGATTGAATTAAAATTTTTTTTTTTTTGTTCCAGACATCGTTGAACAATAGCAACGATTACCACAAAAAGTAATAATATTACTGCTTGTTTTTAAACGTGTTACGAAATCTAAAAATATTTAAATTTTGCAAGTGACGTGTATTCTTATATACACATGTGTGATCATCTAAAGTTTTTATATAAGTGACGCGGTAAAAACAGAAAAAATGTCAAATCTAAAAATATTTGTTAAACAAAAATGTCATTGAAGTTAAATACTAAATTTTAATTTCATAGGCGAAAAGCAATAATGTCCATTTCGTACATCCGTTTGGATGAAATGTGTTCGTTAAAAATCGTTCTGTAAATTGAAATCAACAAAACGAAGTTTATCGATTTTAATTTTTTTAATTAGTATAAAGATTAATATTTTATTTTTAGGTATAACATTTCATTGTAGTTTAAGATAAAAAATAATTTCTAAAAAGGAAGAGACGTATCACGTACTAATCACGATTAAACAGAATATAGGAACCATTAATTCTCTCTCTTTCCCTATCTCTCTTTCTCTCTCTCTCTCTCTCTCTCTCTATATATATATATATATATATATATATATATATAGAGAGAGAGAGAGAGAGATAGTAATAATATATAGTAATATATGGTACTAAAAACAAAAACAGGTTTAAGGTTCTTAAAATTCTTACAAGAATTGTCCGCAGAATTATCCCAAGAATTGTACTTGATAAAAAATTAATCTGGAAATGAAATTCAAGCCACTCAAAGACACTCAAAATACAATTCGGACTTTTATTCAATCATGACTGACGGAACGAGAGATACCCTGTGGATTAAATATAGAAACAAAAAAGAAATAAGTAGTAATAATTAAGAATTCCTTCTCATTTAGAAAAAAGAGAAAGAAGGAAAATTGATTAAATTAGAAGTTCTGTTTGCGAAGGGAGAAGAGAGTCACAGACCTTGTAAATAAAAACAAAAGTTTTGGAGCATCAAGGCTTGGCATTTCCTGACGAATCCACGCTAGTGTCGGTTGCAAAATACCCGAACTTTGGGATCGATATTGTCAACAAAACTTTACCCAGATAATTTTTTTTTAAAAGTTAAAACAAAAATCCAAGCGATCCAGAAACGTTTCTTTTCTTAAATAAGAAAAATATAAGTATTCATCACACACACACACACACACACACACACACACACACACACACACACACACACACACACACACAATGGATACTTATATTTTTCTTATTTATAACCGAATAATAATTTTTTGTAAGGAAACGATTACCAACGATTGTTAATAATTTTTTGTTGTTTTCGTTTTTTAAAAGTGATTCAATTTTTCAGATATCAACAAACCAGACCTTTTAGACGGCGAAGGTTCCCAGCCGAAAACCCATAGGTGTGAAAATTGCGTTGCCACTCGGACTTACCCTGCGCGTTTTGTGAACACTGGAGCTATAAATGACGTTATATGCCTGAATCCAGCGTCCAGCGAATGATTGAATCCAAAATTACGTGATGTTACATTTGTAATTCCGCGGTTAGGGATCGCATTTAACTTGCAACCACCGCGACTGTGGACAACAGTTTGTGGAAGCAATAGGGTTATGTTAAATTCTTACGTGGTAAGAAAATAGAAACAGACATAAGTTTCTACTTAAAATCTGTTTTCTTATCTTTTTTTTTTACAAAGGAGACACCACTTATCAAGGCCCAGAGGTCACTCGAGGATAAGGGTTAATAAGTGTACAGTGGTCAATGGGACAGTGACGTAGTAATTGTTAGTAGTGGAAATTTGGTAAATTGGATTACTGAAGGGGAACGGCTCATCAAGAACTTGTTAACATTGGACTTGAAGACGACCATATTATAGGCAACCGGAAAGCAGGCAAATGGAAGAGAGTTCCACGGGTGTGTAGTTCTAAGAAAAAACTTTGTTCACGGAATCTACGTTTAGGTTTAAGCACGGATAAACAGTGGGGGAAATTATTGATAGTGTTTTCAGCTAGACGAGTGTTCCTCGTGAAAGTTGGTGAGGGGACCATAGATTGGGGCTCAGACGAGCACTTGCCATGAAAATAACGATAAAACAGGCAACAAATAAAGCTCGCAACATCTCTTCTGTGAGAAAGAGGTTGCAGGGAAGAGAAAAGGGCATCCCCCACTACGAAGTCTGTTTTGAACTCTGTCAAGACAGGATAAGTCTTTCTAGCAGCTCCCGCTCAGATGTGATAACAGTACTCCATCCTTGGGCGTACCTGGCTCTTATATAGGTAGAGAATTGCATCAGTAGCATCTACTGGTTTGATAGAAGGATCCCACCATTTTCCCAGCGACCTTGGCAATAGATTTGATGTACGTGTTCCATTTCAGATCAGGAGAAATGATCAAGCCCAAGAGCTTGTCAAAACATGAAGCCTCCTCAAAACGAGAGCCATTCATTTCAATTGATGCCAGATCAGAGCATTGATGATATAAAGACAAGAGCTTGGTTTTAGATGCATTAAAAGTATCTTTTCAATATTAGAGATATTTTACCTTGCATCGTATGTTACTCCACATCACTTCGTTAATATTTTATTGCGTACTTTCTTTATTATTTCTCTCTTAATTATTCTGGCCTATATTTTGGGAGGAAACGGCTTATGTTCATTTTTCAAAACAGTTTCTTCATTCGGATGAAAATTTGTACTGCATTAGGTGTGTCAGAATTTTTTGAGAATTTTTGACACCCTTAACACAAAACCGCGAATAAAATATACAAAACTCGTAATTTCTCTTTTTAAAATGGTTTGTTTAATTTCTTTATGAAATATACTTCCAAAATAAATAAATATTATTAAATAATATTAAAGTTTTTTTGAAAAATAATAAAAATATTATTATTATTTTTTTTAAAACAGTGTTTACAAAGTGCCTGCGCGCGCTCACGCAGACATTTTTCTACGTAATAAAATGAATTGAATTTTACGAGTAATTTTTTTTTTTTCAATTTTTTCAATTTTAAAATCTATCAAAATTTTTCTATTGGTTCAATTTTTACAATATTTGCAGGTTTAATGTGAAATTTTATGCTTTTTCCAATAAACTGAATATCATATTCTAGACAAACGTTTTTTTTTAATTACCCCTATTTTGAAATGTCTATTAAAATGTAAATAATTAATTTTCTCACCTCAGATTTATATATCACAAATTGAAGATTAAAGATCAATAAATAAAATAATCTAATCAAAAAACAAAACAAAAAAAAAGAATAGTTTTGTGCAAAATTACCAGTAAAGTAAAAAGTTTAAAACTTTTTCTAAAACCACGTTGATTTTTTTTAAGTGAAACCTCACATTTTTTAAAATTTTGTCCTGAAAAGATTGAATACCTACAACAATTTTTTCTGCTTCATTCAATGTTTTTTTAAATTAAAAAAAATCACTCCATAAAGAAGAAATAAAATATATTTAATAAAAAAAAACTCACGTATTTCTTTAAGAGAATAAAAAAAAAAATGGAAAATTGGTCGAGTGGAATTTTTTAAACGTCAAAAACTGATAAGTGAAATGTAATCATTTTTCAAGTACGATGGCGATATTTACTAACTTTTGTTTACTGCAAACACGTGCCAGAAATAGAAAGGGGAGATTAATTCTGGCGCTTACAGGCCACCGTAGTTCTCAACTCGAAGAAAGGGAAACGTTTGTCTCCTTGTTTAAAAACTTATTTATTTAAAAAGTACATGGAATATAAAATATAAATATGGATAAATTCTTAACAATGAAGAATGGAAGTACCCATTTATTAGTATTTTTATAGGTAATCGTTTTTTTTTTGAATTTATATATATTTATTATATTCGAAGTAAGTTAAAATTCGTAGATTTTCTTGAAATCTTTTTAAAAGAAAACCGATTTAAAAAAAAACATTGCATATTTTGCTATTAAACCTGTTATTTTAAAATTTGGTCTTCGCTCCTTTTATTGAAAAAAAATTAGGGTTTAAATTACATTAGTCCACTTATTCAAGTTTTTATCACGCATTTTTGATGGCGATTTCTGACACTGCTAGTACTCCGTTAGCAGAATCGGGTGAGCGATCACTCTGTTCGGCGTGATGTATCCGTAAACCATTAATTCACTGAAATAGAGCATGACAATACAAATGTTGACAATATAAAATATATGCAAATCTAATTGTGTTTTTCTGTTAATTCCTTATTCGGGCAATCGTATCATTTGTCAAATGTAAAGGAAATTATTGGTATTATCCAATCAAACGCGAAAAATGTGTCAATAGGTTTCTATCTACAAGAAAAGCTTGTCACCCATGATCTCATCTTCAACGTATCCTAACATACACTCACACAGACAACATGGAAAACCACAAGTCTTCGAATTCTTTACCAGATTTCGAAAAAAAAAATAGCATAGTTGATAATATCACAATACTATCACAATACTATTGCAATACTATCATAATACTATTGCAATACGATCACAAAAGATTGCAAACATGACGACTTCGACTAAAAAAGGGCTATATCCAATGTTGTGTATCAACCGTCGCTTCGTTTATCAAGTTATGCAAACTTACAACGGAAATACTCAGAAGCTACCAGAGAGCTTGTCATTGGATATAAGTATCTATTCATTGTTTGATATGAAAATACAGAATATTTAACTTGCAATATGAAATAATGTTTTTGTTAATATACCGTAACCATAGTTTTACGCGCTCTGGCGGTCGTGATATGTCGTAATGCGGAAATTTGAGGTTAGATTAGGAGTAAGAATACTGTTTTTATGATCCAAATCGAAAATTGATCTGATAAAATTTTTTTTAGAATTCGACTGACTGTTATCGATATTTTCAAGGTTATAAGTGGTGTAAGAAGCATAAAACTATGTTTTTAATTATATTTTATTTTGATATTTCGAGCAGTCCTCTGCTCTTTGTCAAATTATTGTCGCAGTCAAATTAATCAAAATGATACACTTTAAGAATACTAATATATTTTATCTTTGGGCTGCGTTCATTCTTTGCTATACCGTCCAAAATAGCTCACATGAATTCTCGTAACCGCTTGGCAAAGAAGAACGTTTATTTTAAAACTTTTTAAACGCATGTGCGTTCGTCTCAACTGATTCCAACACACACACACACACACACACACACACACACACACACACACACACACACACACACACACACACAATTTATGGGTGGAAGAGAATTGATTAATAGATAAGAAACTTTAAAGAATGTATTAACGGAAAAATACAAATTATTAGTATAATGAATAAACATTATATATGCAAACAACAACAACAACAACAACAACAACAACAATAATAATAATAATAATAATAATAATAATAATAATAATAATAATACCGGATATCATAATAATTAACAAGAAAGAAAGAAACTGCCAAATTGTAAATTTTGTCGTCCCAACAGTTAAAGGGTGAAGATCAAAGAGACGGGAAAAAAGAAACAAATCTGCAGAACTTGCAAAAGAATTGAAAGGAATATGAAACATGAAGAAACCAATATAATACCAATAATTGTGGGAGCACTAGAAACAGTCCCAAAAAACATGAATAAAAAAGTAGGCGAGAGATGGCCTACGTGAGAGAAGTTTAATTATTTATTTTTATCTATTTCTGTTTCTTTTTAAATTTTTGATAAAGGTAAGTAAGGTTTTAAAATTTTCTTCTTATTTTTTTAAGCAAGCAGGGTTTAAAATTAATATCAAAATTTAAAAAGGGAAGTACAAACTAATAAACTCATCCAAGTAAGAAGACCAGACATCATAATAATTAATGAGAAGCAAGATATTGCCAAATTTTAGATTCTACCGTCCCAACAGATTAAAAGGTGAAGGTCAAAGAGACAGAAAAACGAAACAAATATGCAGAACTTGCCAAAGAACTGAAAGGAATATGGAACATGAAGAAAAACAATATAATACCAATAATTGTAGGAGCACTAGGAACGGCCCTAAAATCTTGTACAAATACTACGAGAAATCGAAATTGACGGAAGACTGAGGTTATGCAACGAACATTTATGCTGAAAACAGCTAAAATCCTAAGGAAAACTCTTGAGTCCACGTGAGCGACAAATTCTAACCGGGCAACAAACTGTGACAGAAGTGAAACAGAAGAGGAAACCAAGAGAACTGGTACACCAAAACACTCCTACTCCTTTTCTATGCCTTTTCCTTTTCTCCTCACTTTCCCTATCCCCCTCCCTTTCATTTCCTCCTTCCTTTCCCTTCCCCCTCTCTTTCACCCCCCTTTCCGTTTCCCCTCCTACCTAAAAAAACTAGCGTTAGCAAGAGTGGAACCGCACAGTCAAAGGGTCAAGGGGGATGGAAAGGCCGATGAAAAGAAAGCACTATCCAGGTCTCCACTGGATGAGTGCGAAGAAGACTGGAACCTTGGGGAGACTTATTGCCACTCAACTTCTAGTGAAGATCAATGGCCAATGCCAGCGAAAAATTAATGGTAAACGGTTGTTGCGATAATGTAAATTAACTTGCAAATGGTATCGAAAGAAGTGGAGAGTACTGAAAATCTGGGGAGATTTGATGTCACTCGAAAGAACATCACAATTGGTTCTCAAAGACAATTCTTTGTGTGAAAACTCCAAGTGAGTGAATAATAATTAAATGCAATGTTTATATGCTGAAGATTGATAGTTATTATGATTTGGAGTTCCACTCACAAATGGGTGCACCAGAATGTCCCGAGAGATACAACCCCCGACTCCCCCTTTTGTTTTGGTACAAGTACATCTTGGCGAATTGGGGAGTTCCTGCCGGACACGGGAACTAATACGGAATTACGTAAAGAAAAACCGGGTGACGTCTTCTCTCATCCTCTTCTTCTCTCCTCTTTATCTTTTCATAGTTTAAATACGTGACTTTCAGTATTTTTTCGATTCTTTTTTCGTCTTTATTTGAGAATATGACTTTTGAAAGAAAGATGAAACTTTTCTGTCGTCTGATGAGAGTCAATTAGACCGAAAGTTTAATTGTGTAGCGATATTAAAATAATGTTTATATAAATAAACGTACACCTTGCTCTTTATTATTGAGCACTATTATATAAACCTTGCTAAATTCATTATATTTTATCTTTGAATATACTTACCATAGAGTAATAATGAAAGTGCTCCAAAAGTAATGCTTCCAAATTGTAATTGCGCCCGAATCGATCAGAAGGGATTGTAAATTGTATTGTTAACTTGAGCGTTTAATCTCTCTCTCTGTTGTAAATATTGACCGTGTGAAACTCATGTCATGAACGTGCATTAGATGCAGAGATGCGTGACTGAATTTATCTAGCTGAAAAAATCGAACCGATGAACATTCACCGGCACCTGTTAAAAGTTTACAGAGCCGCTACAATTTATGTCAGCACAGTTAAATGATGGTCTCGTTGATTTCAGATTGATGGCAAAGATGTGAATGACAAAGTGCGCTTCGGACGTCCATGCACACTGCACAGTGGTCAGCCCATCACTGGCAAAGGTACATTAAGACTGGCGGTGACTATCACAGAAGGTTGTTTAATGGTACCATTCCCTCCTTTGTAGCTCTTCAATTCTTTTGTTAAAAAATAGGATGCATTACTTTTAGAATGGCTCTTCTCTCTCTCTCTCTCTCTCTTTTTAAATATATATATATATATATATATATATATATATATATATATATATATATATATATATATATATATATTAGCAGAACCCGTATACTGACGTTGCTCGATTAAATTATGTTACAAAACCAGAACAGATTTGGTAAACACTCTCCTCGCCCAAAACAAATTAAACTACAGTTGTTGTGATGGGCTGCTTCTAGCTCTGGAAAATAACGGGCACTTATGGCCGTGGCCCAAATGAAATCATCGACTTCCACTATCTGGTATTGTCTAGCAATGGCAGCTAGCAGAAGCCACTAGCTGTGATTATCATCACCGTTGGTTATTGGCGATGTGCTTTTTGGGGGCGATTATTGGCGATCAATGTCAACCTCTATTGGAAGGGAGTGATGATCACTGGCAGTTAATGCTGTATTGAGTCGTTTACTAACATTTACTAACGTTTACTGGTTGACTTTACAATTATCACTGTCGGCTCCCAGCGTACAGTGTTGGCCATAGGCGGCCATGAACAGTATCGGCACCTACTGGACTGCTCCAAAATAAAATTGAGGCGGATAATTGCGTTTACTGCAATTATAGATTATGACCAGTGTCGGGTTTCATTGGACTGCTCTGAAATGTAATCGACTACAGTTACTTTCACTTCATGGCACTGGCGATTACTTGTCTTCAAATGTCGGGCACCGTCATCCAGTAGCGGGCACTTTCATCCATGGTTGTCATTACTTTTTAAGATGTTTACTGTCACTTCGTGGAATGGCCAGTGTTTTAAGGCTGTTACTGTTTTATTGAGTAATACGTACCGTGCTATGATGTTCCAATTAAATGTAACTTTATATGCTATATTATAATATATATATATATATATATATATATATATATATATATATATACACGCTATATAATAATAATAATAATAATAATAATAATAATAATAATAATAATAATAATAATAATAATAATGTGAAAATACGGTATGGTTCTAAAAATCTTTGCCCTAATTCCACACAACCACATTTGGAATACAATCGAAGTGATGAAATGTTTGCTTATGAAAATTTGTTTTATAATTATAAAACAAATATTACATGTGAACGTTTCCTGTTAGTGTAAAAATATTAAAATCCCCCATAAACCATCGGTTTAAATAAATAAAACCCGTAAACATAGCCGCCAGCGATGTAAACACCGGACTAGGTGGCCTATGCTTTTTATTTAATGAATACTGATGAAAACCATAAATAGTATACTATTTATAGTAGTATCAATAGTAACCCAAGCAACACTACTACTACTACTACTACTACTACTACTTACTGTAATAGCAGTAACATTATTTCGGCAACTCAGTAACTTTTTACGGTATTGCATGTGACTATTAAAAATACGTAACTACACGATAATTAAAAAAGTAAAGCTAACAATAACAAGAAGAATATAACACTACATTAAAAAATCTTAGGTTAAGGTACTGAAAAAAAAAAAGCATATAAATCAACAGTATCCATTCAAGCGTATTTTAAAGAAATCTAACTTTTGTATTATGTTGTATAGCTAAAAGAAAGCGAAGATAAGATAGTGTTTATGAAGAAAGCACATAACTGGCGGATATTAGAATTTGTGCACTTCCACCTTCTACTTAA